>NC_080572.1:14050079-14361954 GCF_030247185.1 Malaya genurostris | reverse complement strand
TCAAAAGGACACGAAATCTGTGAAAATTGATTATAAAAAATGCATAATTCAAAAAAGATTAATTTTTAGGAATCTTAAATAAAGCCGTTTATCAATGATTCAATGATCATTAATGATTCATAGGTGAAAATGAAGGGATCAAAATAAGCTTCTCAAAATTCTGCTCACTCCGACCAGAGCACTGTGTTTTTGCTAGTACTGGTGGGACGCACAAAGATCTTTGCCAAGATTGAATTAAACCCTGCCCTGGCCGAAGTTTAAAATTTTTTATTTCTTTATTAATTTTGAACTTTTTTCATTATGTTAACTTTAAAGGTTGTTTTATGGAATCGCTTAATTGAAAGCTAAAGAAAAGACGCACATTTCATATCTTGGACGAATTTTTGTATCTTTATTAGATTTTGCGGTATAGGCTGTTGAAAAAAAGGCTCTTTGTTGAAAACGCGAAATATTTCGAAAATTCCACGTACCATATTGAAATAAAACAATACGTGTCGAATATTTTCGAGTTCTTTACCTAAAACAAATAGATGAAAAAAAATTGATGATTTTGCGTCCATATATTTTATTTGAAATATTTATAACCAATGGCTGGCCTTGCAGTACGCCATACGGTCGGTCCAGTTTTTTAGTACATTTTCGATTGTATGCAGCTTTATTTCAGCTATGGCTGCACAAATGTTGTCCTTCAAGGCTTGAATTGGCTTTGGCTTGTCCACATAACACTTATCTTTGACAGCCCTCCAAAGATAATAGTCTAACGGCGTCAAATCACAGCTCCGAAGCGGCCAAACGACATCCGAATTTCGACTGAAATTTTTTTTTGTTTTTACAAATATTCACAGTAATTGTTTGATGCTTCATATTCATTTAATTTTAATTTTAATAAAAGTGAGGCATCTCTCCCCACTTTTCGCTTGATAAAAACAGTGTTTAGATTAACTAATGCATTCCGATATACTAATATGATATTCGAAGTGTATTAGGTTTAAAGTACTATGTATTGTTGGTGCTACGGCGAAGAAAAACTCATGTATATTGCTTTATGAAGTAAACATATTTATGAAAAAAATCTCTCCCCACTTTACCCTATAACTGACAAATCCGGCATTCGTCTGTTCGTATACAGTGCACGCTTCCAATGAAGTTTTATAGAAGACTGCATTTCTAATTTTAAGGAGTGGAATATCCGCTATTTTGAGAGAAAAATTTAAAAAATCGAATTTAGAGAACCGAAGCGAGTAGGAGTTAGACAAACTTTTTAAGGATTCCAATTTAAGTCTTCAAATTATTTAAATAATAAAAATGACCCGGACGTTAACAAATCATTAAAAGCTGTTCCAATTTCAATACTGAGACAGAACACTAGATTTTGCCCGTCGCCAATCCATCGTTGTTTCTCAGTAGCCGAGCATCATCAAGTGCTTTACGACCGAAAACGCATTAAAGCGACAGTAATGTGCCTATAATCGTTGACCGCAACTCATAAAACTCAGCAGTGCATGAAAAGTGCGACCGAGCATCCGCCCCGATTATGTCGGTCGTATCCGGTCTACATCCAATCCGATACGATCCGATCCGACACTGTCCGTTCAGAACAGTAGACAGAATTTAATTTTGCCTTCGAGCAACTGTGCGAGTGTGTGTGCGTGAGTATGTGTGTTTGATTGGTGTACACAACCGATCTGTTATCTGAAGCATTCAGTAGCTTGGAAGTGAATAAGCACGGAAGGGAAATTCGATTCGAAGTTCCCGCAGCTAGTGGCCATGGCCAACGCTGAACGAATCCCGGTCAAAGATTCTGCTCCAATTCTGTCAGAGTGATTCTATAAATGCTGAAAACGAAATTTTGCGTAGTAATAGATCAGATTGAAATGCTTCGCTTCATAGAACCCTATCAGAATGACTAAGGATATGGCTGAGGGACGAGAACCCGGTTAAATTTGAAGGGAATCCCAATGTTCCCTTGTTTGCACTACTCTGACCATATTGCACCACCGAGATGAATTCCATCCCTTGGAAAGGAACTCGTCAACCGATTTCCTGCAAACTCACATCGATGGGTAAGTTGAACATTTCGCGTTTGGATCGTTAACATTGCTACCAAAGGGGGCATTTTTGTTGAGAGTGTGGCTGTATTGTACGCTTATGGTTATTAATGTAGGTTTACTAGAATGACGCTAAGCAAATACTTAGCGACATAGTAAATATTTGGAATATACAAATAAATTCTGTGCAAATGAAATCATTAGAATGATCAGCAATCGATTTATTGACATTTCATTTAGGAACATAGGAATTCTTTTCATTTAGGAACGAATTGTGCACTCGTGAACTGAATACAAGAGTTAATTTGGATGAAATAAAGGCTTTTCGGAATATTGAGTAAAAATATAAATTCGCAGTCGAATGCCACAGCGGAATTATGATTTCGAAATATTATTTGTACAAAATAATGGTGATAGTAATAGTAAGTGTTGATAATAACTGTCGATAAGTAACCCGGCAAAAGCGTCCAGAAATTAATCAAAAAAATCAAATTCAAAAGCGTCCAGAAATAAATAAAGAATCAGAAATTCGAGCTCGAGAATCGGATTTAAGTTTGTGAATAAGAACGATTACTGGTTAAGGAGCATTTTTTTCATTTATGTTTATTTTGGAATTTTGTAAGTGTTAAGTTTGTGAGTTTGTCAGTTTGTAATAGGCGTATAAATAAGTACGTGTCGTTTTCTTACAACGTAGCTCGATTTTTATTCCAGTGATTTCAATATGAAGAATACAGATGCCGAAATGCGAAGCCACCCTATATTATTTCTTTTGTGGAATTTGACTTTCTGTTTCAACAGAGTTCGCAGTCGATTCATAGCGTACGAGGTCTGTTCAAAAAGTACCCGGAATTCTCATTTTTCTAAAAAAAATATTTATTTATTCGTCTACATCTATATGGTCCCCTTCAAAGTAATCCCCCCTAGATATAATACACTTATGCCAGCGTTTTTTCCAGTCTTCGAAACACCCCTGATAGTCACTTTTTGTAATGCTCTGTAGCACTCTCAGCGATTCTGCCTTTATCTCTTCAATCGATGAAAAACGCTGTCCTTTCATGGGTCTCTTCAACTTTGGGAACAGGAAAAAATCACACGGAGCGATATCTGGTGAATAAGGAGGTTGGGGCATGATTAATGCGTTTGTTTTTTTGATCAAAATTCAGCAGTTTTGGAACGAATTTTGCTGCCACTCGTTTCATGCCCAAAACATTTGAAAAAATATGATGGCATGAGCCAACTGATATGCCAACTTCATCAGCAACTTCTCTAATAGTGATTCGGCGATCATCCACAATCATTTTTTCCACTTTTCCCACATTTTCATCGATTATTGACGTGCTGGGTCGACCGGAGCGTTCGTCGTCTTCAACGTCTTCGCGGCCATATTGGAAACGCTTATACCACTCGTAAACACTTGTTTTTTTCATAGCAGACTCACCGTAGGCTCTCTGTAACATTTCGCACACTTGGTTACACTTTATTTCATTTTTCACGTAAAATTTAATACAAATTCTTTGACTCTTCAATTCTTCCATTGTTTAAACTAACAAAAATCGCCGAGCTCAAAAAGCACGTCTACACCAGCCGCTACAAGACAGAATGTAAACAATGAATACAGCTGAAAATTTCACCATACATTAGGGACATATGTACCAACACAATAATTCTGTGAAAATTTCAGAACGATTCTTTGACTTTAGCGGTCGGGACAGTCTTTTTTCTGAAGGAAGAATTGCATAGCTGAAAACGCCGTCTTTCAACTTGTTCATTGAATATCTCGCCTTAAAAAGCATGGATCAAAAATCTATCCTGGCAATAACTAGATAATTTAATTTAGATGCATTTAGTGCATTAAATCATATATGTTGTCGCGATTAAAATGAAATGAATTTTATTTATGTGAAGGTAAGTCGATTTCTATGGCGGCGCCATTTTTTTCTGAGAGAGAGATAATATCGGCTCATAAAGGCTGCCAAGCGGTAGCTTTATTGGATTTTATGTGATGTAGTCAAACTTGTAACCGAAAATATCAAAACTTTCTTGGCCACCCGACCACATCGAGAGTAATTTTGCACATTTGTGAGAGAGCACGGAGAGAAATGTAATACGCACAGCGAGCCACGTGGTTTTACGCGACCTGGTCTTAGCCCTTAAGAATCCTTCCAGGTTGAGACTCGAAGATACGGCAACTGGCTTGTTAGACCAGTGCCCTTTGCATTTAACCGCCAACCAAGGAAACCGCCGAAAGTCATCGTATTTTGGTAGAAGCGTGTGGTGACTATGCTCTAGCTTGGCGAACGTCTTGGACGCGGTTTGCACGGTTTAGAAGTGACAATTTTGATTGGGAAGACGAAGAACAAGTCGGAGTGCCACAAAAGTTTGAAGATGACGAATTGGAGGAATTACTCGATTAAGACCCATTGCAAACGCAAGAAGAACTTGCAAAATCACTCGAAGGTACTCAACCAGCTATTTACCAACGTTTGAAAGCAATGGGAATGATCCGAAAGGTAGTCGATTGGGTGCCGTATGAATTATGCGACGTCGAACTCCGTTTATATACGTACATACAACAGCTTCAATGGTAAACAAGAAAAAGTATTTTGGATCGAATTATTACTGACGATGAAAATTGAATCCTTTACGATAATGCAAAACGTCGGATAACCTAAGTATATCCCGGTTATGCATCATCATCGATGGTCAGCTTTGCGCAGTGGTGATATCGTAACCAATGAGGTTCAACCAAGGTGCGATTATTGCTAGTTGAAAAAAAAATCATCGACGGTCGATCAGAATATGCATGGCCTGAAGGTCATGCTCTGTATATTGTGGAACTAGCTTGGTATGGTGTATTACGAGCTACTGCCACCGAGTAAAACGATCACGGAAGAGATCTATCAGCGGCAATTGAGGCGTTTGAGCCGAGCATTACAAGAAAAACGGACACCGATAGACATGACGTGTAATTTTGCAACATGACATTGCTCGCCCGTAATGTCATGTTGCCGGTGAAATATACTTAGAAACGCTCAAATAGGAACTTCTATATCTCCCGCCGTATGTCATGTCTATCGGTGACCAGTACTTATCCAATTTTGTACTTATCAAAAAATGGATCGATTCGTGGATTGCGGAATCCGTGAATTGCAATTGAATTTTCATTTTTCGTAAATCAAGTTTCAAACTTCGGAAAAAACTTTCACTTATACCTCTATTAAATTTATAAATTGGAATGTTTGATAATTTGAAAATTTGAAAGATTGATAGTTTCAAAGTTTGTAAACTTGTAAATTTTGTAAGTTTGTGCATTTTCAAGTTTGTGGACTAGTGAATTTCTAAATTTTGTAAGTTTGTTAGTGTTAAAGTCCGAAAGTTGGTAAGTATGTAAGTTTGAAATTTTGTAGGCTAGCAAGCCGAAAATAGTTTCGTTCGAGACCTCAGTTTAAACATTACACTACGGTGTAATAGCACAAAGTGTTTTGCAAATAGCATTAACTTAACGTCTGCCTAGCGGTTTATGTAGTACCGTCATGTCGCATTAGCAATTCAACATAAACTGATACGCACTGATGAGTCAAACGTAAACAAAACGACAAAATGACAAACTTGATTGAAAATGGGTATGTGCATAAATTTGGGGTAAAAATTTTTTTTTTCTTTTTCAAATTACTTTACTGTTACTGTAAGTTTTGTTTTTCGTATTTTGTGATTTCTATTTAATTTTATGTATTCCGTATTCCGTATTTCGTATTTCGTATTTCGTATTTCATATCTCATATTCCATATTTCATATTTCATATTTCATATTTTATATTTCATATTTCATATTTCATATTTCATATTTCATATTTCATATTTCATATTTCATATTTCATATCTCATATCTCATATTTCATATTTCATATTTCATATTTCATATTTCATATTTCATATTTCATATTTCATATTTCATATTTCATATTTCATATTTCATATTTCATATTTCATATTTCATATTTCATATTTCATATTTCATATTTCATATTTCATATTTCATATTTCATATTTCATATTTCATATTTCATATTTCATATTTCATATTTCATATTTCATATTTCATATTTCATATTTCATATTTCATATTTCATATTTCATATTTCATATTTCATATTTCATATTTCATATTTCATATTTCATATTTCATTTTTCATATTTCATATTTCATATTTCATATTTCATATTTCATATTTCATATTTCATATTTCATATTTCATATTTCATATTTCATATTTCATATTTCATATTTCATATTTCATATTTCATATTTCATATTTCATATTTCATATTTCATATTTCATATTTCATATTTCATATTTCATATTTCATATTTCATATTTCATATTTCATATTTCATATTTCATATTTCATATTTCATATTTCATATTTCATATTTCATATTTCATATTTCATATTTCATATTTCATATTTCATATTTCATATTTCATATTTCATATTTCATATTTCATATTTCATATTTCATATTTCATATTTCATATTTCATATTTCATATTTCATATTTCATATTTCATATTTCATATTTCATATTTCATATTTCATATTTCATATTTCATATTTCATATTTCATATTTCATATTTCATATTTCATATTTCATATTTCATATTTCATATTTCATATTTCATATTTCATATTTCATATTTCATATTTCATATTTCATATTTCATATTTCATATTTCATATTTCATATTTCATATTTCATATTTCATATTTCATATTTCATATTTCATATTTCATATTTCATATTTCATATTTCATATTTCATATTTCATATTTCATATTTCATATTTCATATTTCATATTTCATATTTCATATTTCATATTTCATATTTCATATTTCATATTTCATATTTCATATTTCATATTTCATATTTCATATTTCATATTTCATATTTCATATTTCATATTTCATATTTCATATTTCATATTTCATATTTCATATTTCATATTTCATATTTCATATTTCATATTCCATACTTCATAGTTCATATTTCATATTTCATATTTCATATTTCATATTTCATATTTCATATTTCATATTTATATTTCATATTTCATATTTCATATTTCATATTTCATATTTCATATTTCATATTTCATATTTCATATTTCATATTTCATATTTCATATTTCATATTTCATATTTCATTCAGTAAAAACCATTCAAGCGAAGAGGTTGTGTTTCGATTGTACTGGCTCGTGAGTTAACGGCTGCTACCGAGACAATTCTAAGCTTCAGGTAGTTAAACTGCCCATAGCAAACGCAATATTCGGGGCGTTTCCCGACTGGAAAGCTAGCAACGAAGGCCATCCCGTTCATACGCACAGAGGTGTAGAGACACAGAGGTGCGAGAGCATAGAAGTGACGAGTCACAGAGGTGCCATCGCATAAAGGTGCGAAGACGAAGGGGTGCAAAGGCACAGAGGTGCTAAAGCAACCCAGTGCTGATCTACCAGGTACCAGAATTTGTACGCTGCGTAGGATCAAAAGAGACGGCATATATCGCGAGGTGCTACACTGCAAGCATCGCATTTGATCGCCACCAAGAGCAAAAGCACTGTACCTGGGGTCAGGTACAGCAAGTGCAGTGGTGTTCACAACGACGGCAGAGCAACTGAGATAGCAGTAAACGACAGAAGACTGCCAATTGGAAACAGCAAAAGACTGCCAATTGGAAATCGTTGGAAGAGCTTCACGTCGTTCTTCACGATAAAGGAACAGAGACATCAGCTACAAGGTAGATTTAATTTAATTTATTTTTTATTTCTTATATCTGAAATTTTACTAAACATAAGTTTTTATTTTGGTATTATTAATTTACAAAAAAAAATTTAATGTAATGGATGATCTCATGGAAGATCATCCGAATCCGATTCCGGATACTAGTAAAAGTTTAAATACTCCGAGGGCTAAACATTATCCACAGGGTACCACTGGGCCATGGATAGTCTATCTTCGAAAAAAAGAAAAGATTTTAAACTTGATGCAAATTACAAAGGATTTGACATCACATTTCTCTGAAGTTAAAGAAATCTGTAAGGTTAATAGAGATAAAATTCGAGTTGTAGTTAACGACTTGAAACAGGCAAACGATATTGTAACCTGTAAATTATTTGCTATTGAATATCGAGTTTACATTCCATCGAAGGAGGTAGAAATTGACGGTGTTGTGACTGAAGCAAGTCTGACAGCAGATGATTTACTTAAAAATGGAGTTGGCCGTTTTAAAAACTCCATGCTTGAGGGAGTTAAGATACTCGAGTGCAAACAATTGTACTCAGCATCTATTGTCGATGGAAAAAAGTCTTATCGTCCCTCAGATTCGTTTCGCGTAACATTTGCCGGATCTGCATTGCCTAGCCATGTCTATATCGATAAAATTCGTCTTCCTGTTCGGCTTTTCGTACCGCATGTTATGAATTGCACGAACTGTAAAAAATTCGGACATACAGCTACTTACTGTAGTAATAAGTCCAAATGTATCAAATGTCAAGGGCCTCATAAGGATAATCTTTGCGATAAAGATGTTGAAAAATGTGTTTATTGTGGGGAAAGCCCTCATGATGATCTTTCAGTGTGCGCTGCATTTAAGCTGCGTAAAGACAAAATGAAGCTTTCTTTAAAAGCACGGTCTAAGCGCACATATGCAGAAATGCTCAAAACGGTCATACATGTCTCCCCTTTGGAAACCGAAAACGGTTTTTCAAATCTTGCGGAGCCAGAGGAATCTGACTCTGACGGAAATAGTGAAGATACCTCGTTTGTCACTCCTCAAGGGTCTGTTAAGAGGAGATTAACAAACCACAAAATACCAAAAAAGACACCTAAAATTATACCTTCAAAAAAAGATCCCCGTGTTAAAGCTAAAAAGCCAAATTTAAAACCAAAAACTGTGCCTCCTGGTTTGTCAAATTCACAAACCAATCCAGGAACTAGCTCAAGAAAAGACAATAATCCAGTGGGCTCCATTTCACATTCACCAACAGGATTACTGAAATTTTCGGAAATTGTAGAATGGATTTTCGCTGCATTCAATATTTCTGAACCTCTAAAGACCATCATAACAGCATTCCTTCCAATAGCTAGAACTTTTTTGAAACAGTTATCAGCTCAATGGCCAGCTCTTTCAGGTTTTGTATCATTTGATGGATAATTTATCATCCGCCGCAAATGATTCAATCACTGTCCTGCAGTGGAATTGTCGAAGCATCATGCCAAAACTTGATTCATTTAAAGTTTTGTTGCATAGTCAAAAATGTGATGTATTTGCTTTGTGCGAAACATGGCTTACATCAAACATAGCCTTAAATTTTAATGACTTTAACATTATACGTCTCGACAGAGACTCCCCGTATGGTGGAGTGCTTTTAGGAATTAAGAAATGTTATTCCTTTTATAGATTAAACATTCCTTCGACTTCTAGTATAGAAGTTGTTGCTTGTCAAATAAACATTAAAGGAAAGGACATTTGCATTGCTTCGGTATATATTCCTCCAAGAGCTCAAGTTGGACAACGACAGCTTAATGAAATTGTCGAAGCCCTTCCTGCTCCACGTTTGATTTTAGGAGATTTCAATTCGCACGGAATGATGTGGGGTTCCGTTTACAATGATAGCAGATCATCTCTAATATATAATATTTGCGACAATTTTAGCATGACGGTACTAAATATGGGTAGCATGACACGGATCCCAAGACCTCCTGCACGTCCAAGTGCATTAGATTTATCTCTTTGTTCGACTTCAATTCGACTAGATTGCACCTGGAAAGTATTTCCTGATTTACATGGTAGCGATCATTTACCAATCATCATCTCAATTAGCAGTAACAAAGGCATTGCTAATTCAGTTAATATTCCATATGATTTGACAAAAAATATTGACTGGATTAAATACCAAAGTAATATTTCAAGTGTCTTAACTTCAATGGAAGAGCTTCCCCCACTTGAAGAATATGACTTCCTCGTTTGTTCGATTCTGGAGGCCGCAGAACAAGCCCAAACCAAACGATTTCTTGGTCCATCGTCTAACAGAAGACCTCCAAATCCTTGGTGGGACAAAGAGTGCTCAGATGCTAAACACGCGAAACAAAATGCTTTCAAGACGTTTTTAAAACGAGGAGGAGGAACTCCTCAGAATTTTGAAAAATTCTTGGTTTTAGAAACCAAGTACAAGAACATACTTCGGGTTAAGAAATGCAGCTATTGGAGACATTTTGTGGAAGGTTTGTCAAGAGAAACCTCAATGAGCACTCTTTGGAATACGGCCAGACGAATGAGGAATCGTAACGTAGGAAATGAGAGTGAGGAGTACTCGAATCGATGGATATTTGATTTTGCGAGGAAAGTTTGTCCAGATTCCGTTCCTACGCATAGCATTGTTAGGGAGTCTTCTTCAAATGATGATTCCATTGATAGCCCCTTTTCAATGATGGAATTTTCCATAGCACTCATGTCTTGTAACAATAACGCTCCTGGATTGGACAGAATTAAATTCAACTTGGTGAAGAATCTGCCCGACCTCGCAAAAAGACGTTTGTTGGAATTGTTCAACAAGTTTCTTGAGCAAAATATTGTTCCACCTGACTGGAGACAAGTGAAAGTTATCGCCATTCAAAAGCCGGGGAAACCAGCTTCCAATCACAACTCATATAGACCCATTGCGATGTTGTCCTGCATCAGAAAATTGTTCGAAAAAATTATTCTACGACGTCTCGACACTTGGGTCGAGACGAACGGTTTGTTGTCAGATACTCAGTTTGGCTTCCGTAGAAATAAAGGGACGAATGATTGCCTTGCATTACTTTCGTCTGACATCCAAATTGCCTTCGCTCAAAAGCAACAAATGGCATCTGTATTTTTAGACATTAAAGGAGCATTTGATTCAGTTTCCATTGATGTTCTTTCAGACAAGCTCCACCAACATGGACTCCCAGCGGTTATAAATAATTATTTGCACAACCTTTTGTCAGAGAAACGCATGCATTTTTCACATGGCGATTTGGCAACAATCAGAATTAGCTACATGGGTCTCCCGCAAGGCTCATGCCTCAGTCCGCTCCTCTATAATTTTTACGTGAATGACATTGACAGCTGTCTAGTAACCCCATGTACACTAAGACAATTGGCAGATGATGGCGTGGTTTCAGTTACTGGGCCCAAAGCTATTGATCTGCAAAAACCATTGCAAGATACCTTAGATAAATTGTCCGTTTGGGCTGTTCATCTTGGTATCGAATTCTCTGCGGAGAAAACAGAGCTGGTCGTCTTTTCAAAAAAGCATGATCCCGCGCAACTTCAGCTTCATATGATGGGAAGAATAATCGAACAGGTTTTGACTTTCAAATACCTCGGGGTGTGGTTTGATTCCAAATGCACGTGGGGAGGACACATTAGGTATCTGATAACGAAATGCCAACAAAGAGTAAATTTTCTTCGAACAATAACAGGGTCTTGGTGGGGTGCTCATCCGCAAGATCTAATAAAATTGTATCAGACAACGATACTTTCAGTGATGGAATATGGATGCGTTTGTTTTCGTTCCGCTGCAAATTCTCATATTATCAAACTTGAGCGAATTCAGTACCGTTGTTTGCGAATTGCTTTAGGCTGCATGCATTCGACACATACAATGAGTCTTGAAGTTCTGGCGGGAGTTCTTCCATTAAAAGATCGATTTTGGGAGCTTTCATCACGCCTGCTAATAAGATGTGATGTGCTGAATCCCATGGTAATTAATAATTTCGAACGACTAGTCGAGCTTCGATCTCAAACAAAATTCATGACAGTATATTTTAACCATATGTCACAGGAAATCAACCCTTCAAGATATATTCCTATCCGTGTCAGCCTCCTAAATGTACCTGACTCAACTTTATTTTTCGACACATCCATGCAGCGCGAAGTGCGTGGAATCCCGGACCACCTACGCTCTATGGAAATCCCAAAAATATTTTCAAGTAAGTTCAGGCATATTAACTCTGAGAAAATGTTTTACACGGACGGATCGCGAATGGAAGAAGCGACAGGGTTTGGTATGTTCAACAATAATGTTTCGGCCTCATTCAAGCTTCAAGAACCTGCATCTGTTTATATAGCAGAGTTAGCAGCAGTTCATTATAGCTTGAATGTAATCGTCACATTATCTCCAAACCATTATTTCCTCTTCACAGATAGTCTGAGTGCAATTGAAGCCATTCGCTCAAACGCTGCTGGCAAAAATGAACCGTTTTTCTTGGGTAAAATAAAACAGTGTCTGAACGACATATTGAATAATAATTATCTAATCACAATAGTTTGGGTTCCGGCTCATTGCTCCATTCCAGGCAATGAAAGAGCCGATATTTTAGCCAAACGTGGTGCTATTGAGGGTGAAATTTATGAGAGACCGATTGCTTTCAACGAATTCTATAGCGCGTCTCGCCAAAGAACACTTGCCAGCTGGCAAGCTTCTTGGGATAAAGATGATCTGGGTCGGTGGATGCACTCAATTATTCCTAAAATATCGACAAAGGCATGGTTCAGGGGACTGGATGTGAGTAGAGATTTCATTCGTGTGATGTCCAGACTCATGTCCAATCACTACACGTTAGATGCACATCTCCTTCGAATTGGACTTTCCGAGACTAATCATTGTGCTTGCGGCGAAGGTTACCGCGATATTGACCATGTTGTTTGGACATGCGTGGAGTTTCGTGATGTCAGATCTCAACTAATAAATTCCTTGCGTACCCAAGGTAGACTATCCAATGTCCCAGTTCGCGACATTCTTGCTTGTCGTGACCTTCCATACATGAAACTTCTTTATCATTTCATTAAATCCATTGGAGTTCCAATTTAAATTTTATTTTATGTTAAACTGTTTTCTCTTCCATGAGTTCAACCAATAGCCAACTATAGGATATTGAATATAAGTGGTGAACTGATACAAACAATCCTGAAATAGTTATAAGATCATGTACAAAATAAATGTATTTTATTTAATGTAATTTAAAATAGCAACTCGCTTGATAAAAACAGTGTTTAGATTAACTAATGAGTACCAACATACTAATATGATATTCGAAATGTATTAGGTTTAAACTACTATGTATTGTGGATGCCACGGCGAAGAAAAACTTATGTATATTGCCTATGAAATAAACGTATTTATGAAAAAAAAAAAATATTTCATATTTCATATTTCATATTTCATATTTCATATTTCATATTCCATATTTCATATTTCATATTTCATACTTCATAGTTCATATTTCATATTTCATATTTCATATTTATATTTCATATTTCATATTTCATATTTCATATTTCATATTTCATATTTCATATTTCATATTTCATATTTCATATTTCATATTTCATATTTCATATTTCATATTTCATATTTCATATTTCATATTTCATATTTCATATTTCATATTTCATATTTCATATTTCATATTTCATATTTCATATTTCATATTTCATATTTCATATTTCATATTTCATATTTCATATTTCATATTTCATATTTCATATTTCATATTTCATATTTCATATTTCATATTTCATATTTCATATTTCATATTTCATATTTCATATTTCATATTTCATATTTCATATTTCATATTTCATATTTCATATTTCATATTTCATATTTCATATTTCATATTTCATATTTCATATTTCATATTTCATATTTCATATTTCATATTTCATATTTCATATTTCATATTTCATATTTCATGTTTCATATTTCATGTTTCATATTTCATATTTCATATTTCATATTTCATATTTCATATTTCATATTTCATATTTCATATTTCATATTTCATATTTCATATTTCATATTTCATATTTCATATTTCATATTTCATATTTCATATTTCATATTTCATATTTCATATTTCATATTTCATATTTCATATTTCATATTTCATATTTCATATTTCATATTTCATATTTCATATTTCATATTTCATATTTCATATTTCATATTTCATATTTCATATTTCATATTTCATATTTCATATTTCATATTTCATATTTCATATTTCATATTTCATATTTTATATTTCATATTTCATATTTCATATTTCATATTTCATATTTCATATTTCATATTTCATATTACATATTTCATATTTCATATTTCATATTTCATATTTCATATTTCATATTTCATATTTCATATTTCATATTTCATATTTCATATTTCATATTTCATATTTCATATTTCATATTTCATATTTCATATTTCATATTTCATATTTCATATTTCATATTTCATATTTCATATTTCATATTTCATATTTCATATTTCATATTTCATATTTCATATTTCATATTTCATATTTCATATTTCATATTTCATATTTCATATTTCATATTTCATATTGTATATTTCATATTTCGTATTTCGTATTCGGTATTTCGTATTTTGGACATCTTCCTCCGACCGTTCCAGACAATCTAAACTTAAGAAAATGGTTATGTGCACCTAGCATAAACTTGGGGGTAAAAGTAAGCTTTTTCCCCTTCAAATTACCACAATCTGTACGGCCAGTAAGCCGAAACTTGTTTCGTTCGAGACGTCAGGTTAGACGTTACACTTCATGTGTACAAAAAAAAGTGTCTTGCAAATAGCATTAACTTTACGTCTGCTCAGCGGATTATGTTGATCCGGGGGTTTGCGTCAGCATAATCTGCTGACGCACTGATGAGTCGAAGACGAAACGTAAACTTAAGAAAATGGTTATGTGCACCTAGCATAAACTTGGGGGTAAAAGTAAGCTTTTTCCCCTTCAAATTACCACAATCTTCACAGGCTTCAGTCGAAAAAAACCTGCGTTCCAAACTCATACTAGACCATAGCATAAATCAAATAAACATAGATTTCCCAGTGTAATAGTAATGTAGTTGAGCAACCCGTGACACCAAAGCACCGTCTGGTGGAGAATGGGTGCGTAAATGCTCCTAAAATGCATGCAAAAAGTTGCCTGCGCATTTAACACAACCACAGTAGCATAAATCAAATAAACATAGATTTCCCATTGTACGGTGACACTAACAGCACCTCTAGTGAGAAACGGGTGTACTTTTTTCCATTAGCTACTGTGGTTGTGTTAAATGCGCAGGCAACTTTATGCATGCATTTCAAGAGCATTTACGTACCCATTCTCCACCAGACAGCGCTTTTGGTGTCACGAGTTGCACACCTACATTACTATTACACTGGGAAATCTATGTTTATTTGATTTATGACAGTAGCTAATGGAAAAAAAGTACACCCGTTTGTCACTAGAGGTGCTGTAAGTGTCACCGTACAGTGAGAAATCTATGTTTATTTGATTTATGACCATAGTGTGGAACGCATATTGAACTAATAAACTGTGTACGAATTCAAATCGCATCACAAGGAAATATTCGACAAAATTCACCAATTCAAACGATCATCTCCAATCTTTCAGGGAATCACGAAAAAATATTATTCATCTTTTCCCAAATGCACGCACCTTCCTCTTTTTTTATAAAGTTTTGTTTTGTACTTTTGCACCTAAGCTTAACACTGCCGTTTAACAAAAAAAAATTTTTTTGCTGGATCTTGTAATTTTTTTCCTTGGAGGAGAGACGCTTTCGCTGTTATCTAGCGAATGAAGGGGGAGCAATGGTTCGCTATTCACGCTCCCGTCCATTGATTCGGCATCACTGTTATTGACGGAACAATCGTTACTTATTTAACAGGCGTTGGGTATGTTGTTAACTGCAGCTGGTGTACTTTGTTCTATAGCGGATACTGATGGTTTCATTGAGGGGGATGCTTCATTGTTGTTGGTAGCTGTCACAGGTGTACTGGGGTTGCTTGGAGTTGGTGTGAAGAAAGCACCGTTGTCCTTTGGTGTAGTTGTCTCCTTGTCCAGATTATCACATGGCTTACCGTAGCGAACAGCTTTTTGACATTTGGCCATCTGATTGTCATAGGTAACAAGTGATTTGCACGGGATTCTTGTATCCTGACCGAAAGTCTTCAAGCGCATGCGTAACAAACGTACGCCATTTAGAATACCGGGGAAAAAGTTCATCCACTTTTCTTTTTCAGTGACGCTTGAGGGAAGATCATGCACACGCACTTATATACGTGAATGTTGTACTTAATGTTTTCGTGCTTCACATAGTGAACATTGTGATTGTCTTTTGCGAATTGAATTGTGTCTAACTTTTTATAAAACTGGATGTAAACAACATTATTTGTCTAATCGCATTGAAGTAAATGCACTCGTTTAATGTCAAGATGCATTTGCTCCTTGAGCAAACCTTTAAGTTCTCGTATCGAAGGTCGAATTTTGCACTGCCTGAAGTCAACAATAATAAAATTCTTTCGTAGCGACGGTAGATTTTGTTCGTTTGGCAAATCATTTCGAGATCGTTCTATTGTTCACTACACAATACTGTACTTGGTTTCTTCCGTCCCGAACGTAAGCGGTTTTGTTTTATCGACTGACTTGGAAATGTGAAAGCGAACTGAACCTTTCTCTTAGCACTCCTCGTAAGATCTTGTGCAACGTTTGGACCAAAATTTTGTGTGTAAATACATTTGTTTTTAATATCTCTCTCCGATTTAACTTCCTGAAGATGTTTCCGAAACCCTTGCTTTACGATGGCCCAATATTTTTCAATTGGCCGCAGTTCCGGTGCGTTCGGGGGATGAAAATGCTTCGACATGAAGGTGATCTCATTAGTCTTGTACCTTTCCAAAACATCTTTCGAGTAACGGCAATATGTTTAATCCCGCCAGAAAAGTGTAGAACTTTAAAAGTGGTAGTGGACGCTTTTGGAAGTGATGTGTATACGTACCGTTTACCTTCGTTTACGGGCCTATCGATCCTACCGGTTGTCTCTCTTCTCTTTTCACATAAGCAACATTTTCTGAGACCTCACACTATGATGGATAGTGAAAACCAGGAGTCTCGGAAGCTGCCAGAAGTCAGCTTTCACGTTAGTCTCGTCATCCGTCTGTGTGCAGATGGCGTGATTTTCCCACCGTATTCCGCCATTCATTGCGATCTGGCATCTTTGAAATTTTGTACGTGTGTAGTACTTCATGTTTGTTTCTTTCCTGTCTTGCACGAAAGGTTTACTCAAATGCAGTTTTTCGCCACACCTCTTACAGAACTGTTTTTCTGGAAAGCTTAAACTACCTGCGTTTACTATACGGAAGTCCAGTTTGGTCACTTTTTTCCTTCCGACCAAGAGTTAAACGTTTGCTGTACTGATTTAAAGCTTGAGTTACCGTGGATTGTTCGATTCCCAGCCTCCTGCCGACACATTGACACACTCCAACTTCGCAACTATTGCAAAACTACTACAGTAACTTACACAATGATAACATTTCACATTGAAATAATTTTCCCCAAAAATTCTAAGTGAAAATAACCAATGGGTAAAACAGTTCTGCCATTTAAAAGTAATGAAATTTGAGTCCGTACTCCCTTTAATAAAGAATCATTCCGGCAACCCATAATTGGCCGGTAGCCAAGACGAAACTTCTTCACAGATTTGTCACCGAAAGTGTGAGTATAAAATTTAGCCTCTTATCGGTGCGCTTCCGATACACTTCGCTTGTCACTCAACTGTCAGAATCATCCTTCTCTTTTCGGCATATATTATTATTTACTGATATGAATGAATTGGCTGGTGTTTATAATCACAAAAGCTGTCAATCAAGCCTAATATTACAACAAATAATCGTCCTCATCTTTATCATCACTATTGTCGTCGTCGTCATAATCATCGGCACCATCATTATTATCAACATCATCATCTTTGTAATCAACAACGGTACGTCGGCGCGTAATCTTATCATTAATCATCGGAACATGAAAATGGGCCGAGCAGCAATTTCATCACACGTATCCCCTGTCTGCTGTATTGATTTAACTTCGAAAACACAACATTTCGACTGGGCGCATTGGTCGATAGTCGAAAACTCTGGGACTAATTCCAATCAATTTAGAATGCGAATGGTTTTATGTAGTGCCGTCGGGTCGATGAACCGCAGTGACGAGTCAAGTAGATTCAAACTCAAACGAATTGAAGTTCGGGTTAGATGGAACTGTTTCGAACAAATCTCTAAATTGAAAGGGTTAATGGTTCTGTTCAATTCGACAGATTCACAAAAATGATTGTTTGAGACTCTTCAAAAACAAGATTGTTTCGAATCATGGATTATTACGCAGGCAAATTTCTTTAGAAGTTCTAAACAAGACGGGAGTCGCTTGACAACCTCTTCCGATCTATTTCACAATTACTGATATAAATTAATTGGTTTCATAGATACGACAGCAGAGGCTTTATTGTCCACCTAAACATTTTTATGTCCGTATGTATAGTTCGATTTATATGAAATAAAGGTATTATATATGGGGTATTATTTAACAAATGGTACGGATTTTGAAAAAAAAAAAAACAACAAACATAAAAAACATAAACAAAAATAATTGTATGTCATATTAATGTATGATTGAATGAACCGAATGTCACTATGCCGATATCCACCTTTCGGTTCTAGAAGTACCGACAATAATAATCAAATGTGATACTATGTAGCTCACTTCACTTTATCACATATGATTGAATAGATTTTCACTAACTTGAATTCAATTGTAATATATCAATGTGCAAAAGAAATCTTCAAAACTATTTTCCAAAGTTTTTAAATTATGGTATTTCTGGGAATTTCGGCTGTAATATGTGGGAAAAAATAAATCTTATGAGAAAGGCATCCTTACACTATTAGAAGGATTGAAAAAGGTTTTTCAACTTTCAACAACATTGGGAAAAGTACAAAAGTGTGGAAGATTGGTGCCACATGAATTGAATGAAAGATAGATGGAAAATCGAAAAAAAAACTCTTATGAAAGACACGAAAGTAAATCAGTTTTGCATCGAATTGTTATTGGCGTTGAATAATGAATTTATTTTGAGAATCCTCAACGGAAAAAAACCATGGGTTAATCCGGGACAATCAACGACATCGACAGAAAAAACAAATCGTTTTGATAAAAAGACAATGTTCTGTGTTTGGTGGGATCAGAAAGGTGAGCTTCCAAAACCAGGTGAAACTGTCGCTGAAGACAACAAATTGATCGAACCAGAA
Source organism: Malaya genurostris (assembly GCF_030247185.1). Classification (NCBI taxonomy): domain Eukaryota; kingdom Metazoa; phylum Arthropoda; class Insecta; order Diptera; family Culicidae; genus Malaya; species Malaya genurostris. Next base: position 14,342,712 of record NC_080572.1, on the reverse strand, counting down.
TGGACTAGAAGACATGGTAAAAGTTTGTTACACAACAATGCACCTTCATACAAAGCAAAACCGGTTCAGGAGACAATCAATGCACTTGGCTACGAGCTGTAACCCCACCCGCCAAGTTGTCACAATACAATACAATAATACACAATATTGACACGGCTAACGACCACCAGTTGTTTTCCCATGAAGATTTCGAAAATTGGTTTTGTTTAAAAAACGGTTCTATTGGCGTGATATCCATAAATTGCCAGAAAGGTTGTCAAGATGTGTGAAAAGTAATGGTCAATGCTTTGAATAGTTATCTTTTGTTTTCCCATTTAAATTGGTTTTTCGCTTAACCAAAAACGTTATCGGTATACCTGGTAGAATACACGTTATTTTAGTTCTCTTTAATAATAAATGCCATGATTCAATAATTAATTAGAACGATTCAGATTAAGTAAAATTTAATCGATCTTTTGAAGAAAATCGCTTTTTCTGCTGTTCGGAGGCATAGAATTTGAGGCAAAAGTTAAAGTAAAAATCCTGTTTTAATCCACCTAGTTGTGTTATGATGCCTTTCTCATATTATTAATTTTCTCATATATATTCCAGCAGAAATTCCCGAAATATTTCAATTTAAAGAAGTTTAGAAAAGAATTGTGATGTTTTCTAGTACATTGATATACTACATTTGAATTTAAGTTAGTGATAATCTATTTAATTATATGTAGGTATCGGTAGTCGTACTTGGATAAAATTTAGCAAATTATGTATGGGACTATCAATCCTTTATTTAGTTATAGACTGTCATGATGTGCAAAGTAGAGAAATTTACGAGCCAATTTAAAGAATTGGTAAGTTATGAAAAAAAAATCTTGAAATTGACATTTTTACATTATGCACTCTACCTCTTGAACCAGGGGTTGGATCCGAATGAAACTTGGGATGTTCTTAAAACAACAACAAGACGTTTCCGTTGAATCTAAGATGGTGAAAATCTGTTTAGCCATCTCCAAGAAAGTGAGTGACATTATTTTCACTGTTTTGGTGCACATCACCCTATAATTCCGAAACCAAAAGTTGGATCCAAATGATATTCAGGAACTTTGTATGGGACCATAGATCGTGACTGTAAAATCTAGTAATGCTTGTAAAACATAAGTAATAGTGCGGGAGAAAATTGTGATATACTTCGAAATTATACACAGGGCACGTGTATAAATATCATAGGAAAGTGGAATTATTATTGTGAATAAAATCCTTTTTACCGAATTTCGTGTGATTCATAAGGTATGAGTGATTCACAATATGAGGCATATAAGTCTCATGACCATCAACAATGCTAACCTATAGATCTTAGCGAATTTCAAGAAACGTATCAATTTTCATTCTTTCAAACTGATGGATAATTAAATGTCGATGGTTATATTGATATTTGACGCCCTGTCCATAGATTGTTGAGTCATATAATTCGGCCGCTAAAATAGGTATGTAATAAAATCGCAAAACTGCACACGAACCGTCGCTTGTGGGTATACGGGTGTAGAACATGTCTGCGGAAACATTGGCTGTATTTGGTCATGACAATTCGTTAAGTGCTATTCAATTTATGATTAAAATACTTTTTTGTTTATTGTTTCACTCTTCAGTCATAACTCAATTGGAAAATCAGACTAATTACCAAGCGGAATTTGCATCGCACTGGCAGTCGGCAGAACATTTTTACGAGGAAATGTTTCCGTGACAAATGGCATTCGGACGGTCATACATAATAAAATGTGCAGGTAATTCGGTGCATAACAGCTGTTTACGATCGGTGCTGGTTGGGTGGTTAAATGAACGGATTTCGATGGGAAGTTGTTGATTATCTATTTCACTGCTGAAATCTGATTAATGTCTATGGAAGTTAAATTTGTTATACCCAATTACACATACATTGCTGCAGGGTACCATATGCAGGATGTAATTTCCAGATCAGTGATTGGTGAAAACAGTTAGAACAACATTTTCGGTTCCACTCGGTAGCGATCTCGCCTAAAAATTCACGATTCGATTACTATCGGTGTTAAACCATTATAATGAAATATCACAAAACTTTAGTTCGTATCGGAAACAGATACATAATCTTAAGACCATTGTAAAGTCTTTGCTGCAGATTCTCTGATTTCATTTCGTTTTATTCAAGTTAAATACTATTAATTCCCAACTGCTTCATTCTCTAACAGGACATATGTAAGGCTATCAAGCAGGATGTTAATTTCGGATCCCGTAAACCCGAATATATTTCAAATTGGCCACAAGCCGAGCATTCGAAAAGTATTCTGCATATTGCATTGATGAGTTGAAGACGAAACAAAAAATAATAAAACCAATAAAAGGGGGTAAACACTAAAATCAATTAAATCCATGCGTCAACATACTTCAGAACGTATGCATCACTCAGTTTTACGAACTTTACAATTGAAGATGAACATTAGAAATGGTTCTAAGCGCTAAGTTGATTATTACAGTACTATCTGCCATCCTTCCAATAGAATAATTACTATAACCATCAACTTTTGATCTGCACTGAAGAAATTGTCGGAAAATACAGGAATGGGTCGTAATACTTCAAAGAGAAAAAACAACGAGAAACTGTCACTATAATCGTAGAACTTTTTGTAATCTTCATCAAGAAATATAAAACAATCAAATTTTGTTGTTTTATGGTTTGGAACTAAGTGTAGGCGAAAATTTTATTGCTGCGATTCCTCGAAACTGGATTTTTTTTTTGCTATTACTGACACAAAAGTATGGTCATTTGAATGGTTAAAAATAATTTTTTTTTCCTATTCGTTTGATCACATTGAAACCAACTCCGGATGGTTCAGGCAAGGTTCGACTGATTTTTACAATTTTAGATTCAAATGAAAGATCGTATGTTTCGGAATTATAAAGAGAAAAATATTAATAATTTCCAACCATCATTGAATGACTATGCACCGATCGTGAAAATTCTGCAAACTGCGCTGAAAGCTATTCCAACAAGTAGGTCTTCTTAACAGTTCGGCTGAAAAGTTCGTATCGTTTAATAGAAACACACATTTTTTGCCAAAATTCGTTTTTATTATTCAACTTAATTGCCATCAGAGGCGATACAGCGATTATAGCGATCTTCCAACTTTTCGATACGATTTTTGTAGTACGATTTGTCCTTTGCCTCAAAATAGGCCTCAGTTTCAGCGATTACCTCTTCATTGCTTCTAAATTTTTAACCAGCGAGCATTCTCTTGAGGTCTGAGAACAGGAAAAAGTCACTGGGGGCCAAATCTAGAGAATACGGGGGATGAGGGAGCAAATCGAAGCCCAATTCGTTCAATTTCAGCATGGTTTTCATCGACTTGTGACACGGTGCATTGTCTTGATGAAACAAAACTTTTTTTTCTTCAAATGAGGCCGTTTTTTGAAATTTCGTCCTTCAAACGCTCTAATAACGCTATATAATAGGCTATATAATATTATTTCGGTATAACAGCTCCAAACACTGCTCAGAAACATCAATTCGTTGTTGTTTTTGATCGATTGTGAGCTCACGCGGCACCCATTTTGCACAAAGCTTTCTCATATCCAAATATTCGTGAATAATATGTCCAACACGTTCCTTTGATATCTTTAGGGTGTCAGCTATCTCGATCAACTTCACTTTACGTTCATTGAAAATCATTTTGTGGATTTTTTCACGTTTTCATCGGTAACAGCCGCTTTTGGACGTCCACTGCGTTCATCGTCTTCGGTGCTCATATGACCAGTACGAAATTTTGCAAACCACTTACGAATTGTTGCTTCGCCCGGTGCAGAGTCTGGATAACACTCATCAAGCCATTTTTTGGTATCGGCGGCACTTTTTTTCATCAAAAAGTAGTGTTTCATCAACACACGAAATTCCATTTTTTCCATTTTTTTCACAATAACAAAAGTAGCTTCTCTCAAAATGCAATATCTCACAAACTAATAATCAGACAGCTGTCAAATTTATACACGTATCTTTTGAAGGTTGGTACTAACTGAAAATGGTATGGATTTAATTCTAGTGGCGCCCTCTCATAGAAACGATACGAACTTTTCAGCCGATCTGTTAGTTGATGTCCCAAAGAACCGGCTTTAACTATACCGATCCACGCATTCTGGTTCTGGAAGTACCGAAAATAGTGGTCAAAAACTCCAGCACGGAACTAAAGCTTGCTTCAGATAGAATTGGAACAAAGACAATTGCCTGTATTTCAGCTATTTTTTATTAAATTCAAGATCTTTTTTTATACAAATGTAGCGTTTTCTTCATACTTTTAAGAAAAAATACGGATAATTCTCGAAACACTCCTTTCCTGTAACACAGCTCATTAGGCGGCGCACACCTTCTTCGTCCAAAGTTTTAGCTATCTTATTCCACCAGGTCGTCATCTGATTGATGTCTTTGACAACCTTTCCCTTTGTCTTGAGTCTCCTCTTCATGAGTGCCCAGTATTTCTCAATAGGGCGAAACTGGGGGCAGTTGGGTGGGTTAAGGTTTTGCGGAACAAACTGGACCCCTTTCTCTGCATACCATTCTTGAACGACTTTGCTGTAATGACAGCTTGCCAAATCATAACGGGATGGTCGTGGGATCGAATGAACGGCAAATTTCGTTTTGGAGACACTCTTTTTGGTATAGTTCCGATGTCATTGTCTTATTTGTAACAAAAACTTTCGTTTTTTTGCCACAGCTGCAAATGCCCTGCCAAATCATAAATTTTCTTGCAAATTTGTCAGCAAAAACAAATTTAAATTTGGCTGGAACATCCCCCCGAGCCGTTGCCAAGTAAAATGTTTGACCTGGGATTTGCCCGAAGTCAGCCTTGAAATAGGTTTCATCGTCCATCAGAAGACACCCGTCGAACTTAGTCAGTCCTTCCCGGAGTCATGTTCTCCTCACGGTACTATGGGCAGCACCGAATTTTCTGGTCAAATCACGGTCCGACAGGTTAGAATTCATCTTGATCGTCTTCAAAATCTTACCACGCAGTTTCCGATCAACAGTTCCTTATACCGTTTAATAACGCGCCACACGGTATTTCTGGGCAATTTCAGCTGTTTAGCTAGCCTAGATGTAGACCACAATGGATTTTCCAAATAACTGTGCACACTTTTTTCCCTTCTTTCGGCTTCCATGTTGATTGTTTACAAAGTACAATCGATTTGAGGAATGTCAAAAATCATACGTGAAGCTGACAAAATTCCCGACACGTGGGCGCCAAGAACTTCCAAATCCGTTCACCAGGAGCGCCACAATATGAGCAAAAGTTTGTTCCAATTCTAAATAAATCTGTGAAAATGGAATTGGATAATTCCATTTTCACAGAGACCGCGAACAAAGTTCTCCTCGATCCTCGCTGAAAAGAAATGGAAGCTACTTTCACCCCAAAAACCTTTTTTAATCCACCTAGTGGTGTAATGATGCCTTTCTCATATTACTTATAATTTCAAAAATATCACCAGAAAAATGTGGAGTTTTTTTTCAATCTTGAATAAAATAAGAAACTTTCTTTGGGTATGAACTAACATAACCTTATCAAATTGTAAACAGTTATGTCAAGTTAATAAGAATTTTTCTTTAATCTGCATCGTCGCACTAAATGATTAAACACACTTTATCCTATAGTCCTGGAACCGGAAATCGGACCCGGATGAAATTAAACAGCCATCTATGAGACTATAGGAACTTTTATTTGAGCCTGTTTGTGGAAATCGATCAAATGATGTCTGAGAAAATTGAGTGTGAGTCTCGTTTTAAACTTTTTGACCACAACTTCTGGTACTTCTGGAACCGGGAACTTGGAACCAGTATAACCAAAGTCAGTTCGTTTAGTAAGTAACTAATATAGCCTACAAATTGAATCAAAGCCAAATCTAGAAGAATTTTAGCCTTCGTCGTTCTAGATGACGGTGTGAAACTCAATAGCAACCTGCGGGACTACGAGACTTTTTATTTTATGAGTGACATTTTTCGACACATACTCCCACACAGACACATACATTGCTCAGCTTGATGAACTGTGTCGAATGATATAAAACAATTGCACAGTATATTTAAAGACATTGAGAGCTTTAATTTGAATCATGAATCGTGAAAAACGGCTTAACCGTTGCTGAGAAATCGACGGGAGTTCCGTTTTTGGAGACTTTCTTCACTATTATCGATGCTTTCGGAAGCGAAAACCGGGGACTAGTAGTCCCAAAGTAGTTTTATATATTTACTAACTAACCAGATCTGTCAACAAGATCAATTTAGCAGTAAGTTTTATTAAAATGTGCACCTCGTTTCTCCATCGTTTACGAAAAAATACTCACGGAATTGAATAATTTCATCTGGATCAACATTTCGGGGACTTTTTAAGTAAATTTAAGATCTTCTATTTGCTTCTTAGTTTGTGAAAATCGGTTAAGAAACTTCCGAGAAAATTTATTGCGCATATTTTCATAAATTTTCACATATTTTCTTGTAATTACGGAACCGGAAATCGGATCCAAATAAAAGTCAGGAAAATGGTATGAGGTCATAAGACCTTAAAAATTTGTGAAAATCGATTCAACCATGTCTGAGAAACATGTGTGACTATGTTTTACCCTTTTTTGCCTTTCTCGTATAGAAAGGTTCGGCAAACACTGTGAAAATCGACTTTTGAACCGAGCCCCGGATGGCCGAGTGTCATACCATTCGACTCAGTTCGTCGAGTACGCAAAATGTCTGTGTGTGTATGTGCGTATGTGTGTATGTAACGTTTTTTTGCACTAAGTTTTCTCAGAGATGGCTGAACCGATTTTCACAAACTTAGATTCAAAGGAAAGGTCTTGAGGTCCTATAGAAAATTCCTGAATCTTATTTGGATCCGACCTCCGGTTAGGGAGTTATGAAGTAAACTGTGCAAAAGAAAGAAAATATGTGCTCTAACTTTTCTCATTAATGGTGCGACCGATTTTCACAAACTTAGGTTCAAATGAAAGGTCCTGTTGTCCCATGCGTAATACCTGAATTTCATGCAGATCCGACTTCCGGATATGGAAATATAGGGTAAAGTGGGTTAAAAATTGTATACCATACTGAAAATGGGGAAAAACCTTAACAAATTTTCTAAATCGACCTCAAATCTTTTCCAATTGCTAGTTTTTATCAGCAGACGGTCGAACAAACCGATTTCGGTTATTCTCTTAAGAATCGAAAATTATTTTGAGGAATACCACAGTGTTATATATGATAGTATTATTGATATGAGAAAGGCATCATTACACCACTAGGTGGATTAAAACAGGTTTTTATGCATATCATGCTTTAATTCCGGAACCGGAAGTCGGATTCATACGAAACTCAGAAACTTTGTATGGAAGACCTTTCATTTGAATCCAAGTTTGTGCAAATCGGTTCAGCCATCTCTGAGACAATTGAGTGACATTATTTGTCACACACACACACACATACACACGTACATACACACACAGACATACACACAGACAGACATTTTTTGATCTCGACGAACTGAGTCTAATGGTATATGACGGTCGGCCCTCCGGGCCTAGGTTGTAAAATCAGTTTTCACAGCGATTGCATAGCCTTTCGCTATGGGAAAAGCAAAAAGGGTGACAACGATACCAACAAAAATGGCTGAATGGGCCACGTAAAGCTTATATGCGAATAAGTCAGAATTAAAATTATCAAATAGAGCATTTTGAAGAGAATATAAATAATATGAAAAAGGCATCACTACACCACTAAGTGGATTAAAACCACTATTTTTACATTCGAGAATATCTTATCTAATTTTCACATCCAGCTGTTGAAATGATACATTCATTCCCGCGCGCAAATTGTGTAATCCATATTCAATCGACAACGCAAGCGAAAAAGTAATTACAATTATTTTTACCTGTTGGTCGGATTTATCATTATTGGTTACCGAAAAAGTTGTGGGGTGTAATAAGGTTAATTTATTATTATATATAATAAAATTTATAATAACCTCATTTTTGTACATAGAGCATATAACCGTTTCTATATCTATCTATCTATACAGGGTCCGCCATCTAACTTTTTTTTGAACTAGCGGTTATTTCGACATTGGTAACCTTAATGTCACTTCTGATTTGACAAAAACTTAGTTTTATCCTTCCACTGAATGAAAATGGTTGTGTAAACACTTGAGGAACGTGTGAAAATAGTGCAGTTTTACTTTGATAATCAGCTTGAAGAAGACACCATGATTAGCGATTGTTTTTTACCGTTACTTGAAGAGGAAGACTTGGACACCATTTGGTTCCAACAAGACGGCGCTCCGTGCCACACAACCAACGCTACGATCGATCTTCTGCGCACAGTCTTCGAAGATCGAATTATCAGTCGAAAATCAGATGTCGTTTGGCCGCCTCGGAGCTGTGATTTGACTATTATCTTTGGGGGGCTGTCAAAGTTAAGTGTTATATGGACAAGCCAGAGACAATTCAAGCCTTGAAGGACAGAATTCGTGCAGCCATAGCTGAAATAAAGTTGCATACAATCGAAAATGTACTAAAAAACGTGCTTAATCCACCTAGCAGTGAGACCTTTTTTATTAGTCCGCATGAGTTTTTTGCATGAATATTCTTCGGTGTTCTAGTTCTCATGACATTATTTTAATGACCGTTGTTTTAAGCGGCAATTGGAATATTTTAAAAATTCGGTTTGAATTTCAAAAATTCATGATCCTGTAATTCCAGAAACGGAAGTCAGAATTGGATAAAATTAATTAATTCTTTCTTTGCCGATTTGGCTTTTTTTGCGAAAACGATTGAGCTTTGAGAAACGATTCGACACTGGAACCGGAATTCGAAAATCGGTGTAAATTAATCGGATGGTTATGGGGTCGGATAAATTCACATAAGATTTATTTATATTCAATATATTTGAAAATCAGTTTAAACAGTTTAGTGCGCATTAAATCCGAATCGAAAATTAAATACCGCTAAAACGGAAATAAGTTTATTGGTTTTTTTTTATTTAAAAGATATTCTTATTCAGGACTATTTGCATACAAGCTTTACGTGCCCGATTGAGCCGATTTTTTAAATAATTTATTTTTGATTTGGATCTCGTTGTCACCCTTTTTCTAGGGGGAAAGGAGCTTCCATTTCCCTCCTGCGAGGATTGAGGGGCACTTCGTTCGTGGTTCGTCTCGTCATCCATTGCCGCATCGATGGTATTGTTGTCAATTTTCCGTCTTCTTTTCGTGGCTAGTTGCTGTAGATGCACCTTGTTGTACATTGGTTGCAATTGCTGGTTGGTTGGAGGGTAAGTTGTTAACTGCAGCTGATGTACTTTGTTTTATAGGGGATGATGATGGATTCGTTGAAGGGGATGATTCATTGTTGTTGGTGGCATTAATAGGTGTACTGGGGTTGCTTGGGGTTGGTGTGAAGGAAGCACCATTGTCTTTTGGTGTAGTTGACTCCTAGTCCAGTTTATCACATGGCTTACCCTAGTGAACAGCTTTTTGGCAATATTGACATGTGGCCATCTGATTGTCATAGGTAACAAGTGATTTGCACGGAATTCTTGTATCTTGACCGAAAATCACATAAGAAGGTATAGGCTTCTTCAAGTGTATGCGTAATAAACGTACGCCATTTAGAATACCGGGGAAAAAATTCTTCCACTTTTCTTTCTCCATAGAGAGAATCTCTCCGTATTGGGACATAGTTTTATGAATATATGAATCGGTGACGCTTGAGGGAAGATCATGCACACGCACTTCTATAGCACTATCATTTATATATACTGGAATGTTGTACTTAATGTTCTCGTGCTCCACATAATGCACATTGTTATTGTCTTTTGCGAATTGAATTGCATTAAACTCTTTATAAAACTGGATGTAAATAACATTATTTATCTTATTGCATTGAAGAAAATGCACATGTTTAATGTCAAGATGCATTTGCTCCTTAAACAAACCTTCAAGTTCTCGTATCGAAGGTCGAATTTTGCACTGCCTGAAGTCAACAACAATTGTATTCTTTCGTGTCGGCGGTAGCTTTTGTTCGTTTGGTGCAGTCATTTCGAGGTCGTTCTTTTGTTCACTACACAATACTGTACTTGGTTTCTTCTGTCCCGAACGTAAGCGGTTTTGATTTATCGACTGACTTGGATGAGATGTGAAAGCGAACTGAAGTTTATTGAGTTATCGACTATCCAAACCTGGAAACCCGATAAACCTGATTAATTTCTGTGAAATGGACACTTTTTTACTAATCACCCTGTATCTCTAAACCGGAAGTTGGAGCTGACTAAAAAGCAAGATGTTTTATAGAATCTTAAAACTTTTGATTTGAATCTTAGATGATTCTTAGATTTCATTTGAATCTTAGATCGGTTAAGCCACCTACGAGAAAAATGAGTTACACAATTTTAATTTCGTTTCACATATTACCTGTAGTTCCGGAACCAGAAAAGGTCGGAACCAAACATAACTCAGGAACCTTGTTTAGGAGCATACGACTTTTCATATAAATCTGAGTTTGTAGAAAACGGTTGAGTCATCTCCTAAAAAAATTGAGTGAAATTATTTGTCACACACGCATTTGCTGATCCCGACGAACTGATTCGAATGGTATATGGGTGTTATGTTCTTCCAGCATTTATTGCTGTACGTAGTTTATATCAATATAATTGTATGGACAATGGAGTTTTCCGTTGAAAAAGTTGTCTACGCTTGCTATCATCGATAGGTGTTTGGCGCATAGCGAGTTGCATAAGTGTTGGGCCGCTGAAGAAAAGAATACTAGATCGTTGAAAAAATCGTTTGGCGCGCTACGAGTAGTTTTGTGATTCATGTGATTCGTCATTCCGAGCTACGTGCTTAACTGTGGTATCAACATGATTGTTTGCAAATTATTTAATGACGGAACGCATATGAGTTTTCTAGCTATATCGTAAACAGGATCAAAAGTTCTGATATTGTTTTCCAGAAGATGCATTGTGGTCAATGTTGGCCATCGTAGGCGTGAGTTGTACAAATCACATCATTGAACGATTATTGTACGAATTAAAGATAGTATCGTATCGGGTAAATTCTGGTGGATTGAAAACCATTAGTTGTGGGATTTTATGCATCGACTAGAACAATCACTCCTCATGTTCACTTCGCTGTAACAGAAGAATTGCACGTTATTTACATACATATTTAAAAGTTAATGGACACAATATTTAAAGGATTGTTAACTTGAACTTTCGAATGTCCAAGAATTACTCATTTTATCTTTCGGTTTTTTAAAAATATCAAACTAACTAGAAATTGTAAGAGGAGAAAGAATATGTAAAATGTAAAGCCATAGTACTCAAGGAAGAGTAAGGATTTAAAGATAAAGTGCGCAGAAGTTCGACGTAACAAGGTTCATTTAAGTGAGCAAAAGCTTTCTCACATCTAAACTTTTACCTTCTACCAGAGGAGTCGAACTAAGCGATGCGAATCATCCGAGTCTCTGATATGTCAGTAATTTACTAAATAATTACTGACTGACCAGAAGTCATATAGGGTAACGGCTCCCTATTTCATCTGAGCTCCTATTTCCATCTCATCCCTTCACCTCATTACTTTGAACATGAATAACATTTTAAAACCTACCTGAACCAAACAGTGAAATGTTTTAAAATGATTATAAAAGCTATTGTCACACATTCCTATTGAAAGAAATGGTTTTAAGTTCTTCGGTTATCGTTTTTTTTCATTTAAAATAAACTCACTTTTCAATTTAGGACACATTTTCGTCTCAAGATTTACAGTTCGTCATGTTTCTGATTATCTACTAATCGATTCGTCTCAAAACATGATCACTTTTTCGCACAATTACACTACCATTGAATGCAGTATGACTTCATAATTAGTAATGTTCACTTGCTACTTGTTTAATTAACGATTTAATACTACAAAAACTACCCGACAAACAATAAAAGTCTTTAAAAATATGAGATGAAAGTTTTTCACTTAGTTCACTTGATTGCGCTTTGTTTTCATCTCATTTGGTTTCGCAAAGTTGCCAAGTTATCTCATAATGTTACAAAACAAAAATTGTTTTTCTTCTTCAAAATGTCATCAAAAAGTATGTTTTTGGTATCCGTGACATTAGTTTAATTATATTATTGATATTAATATTTCAATAAAACTGTTTTGGCTTCGAATATTACCAGGAAGAGCATGTTAAATACTAATGAAATAGCCATTGTGGCAAATCTAGTAGCACTGGTTTCATTCCGCTATACGTCAACATAACGCTGTGAAGTGTGTGTGTTTCATCGGCTGTGCACAGAGATGCCAGATATTTTCATAGAAAATATGTATTACGTTGCATAGAAACTCCATATCTGGTCTACTCTGTTTTCACTAATAAAATGATGTTAAATCTGTTTTCACTAATAAAATCTGTTAACATTATTTTATTAGTGAAAACAGATAGACCAGATATAGGCTTTTTATGCAACGTAATACATATTCTATGAAAATATCTGGCTTCAAATAGTTCAAATTGGTTCCAAATTTTAATATAAATGTTTGTCAGTGTTCATAATCAATTATCTACACAAAAGATTTCCACTTTAACATGTGATTTGTCCGTTGATTAATAAACTTTTAAAGAATCACTGCAATTAAATACTAATAGATATCTAGAGAGAAAAGTCTAATTTTTACTTCTTTCTTTCTATGAACCTGTACAAATCTGTATTAAATTTAGGAAATCTTTACAAAATCGGTACTTTGATTTAAATCAGTATGCGAACGCAAAAATCTATACAATACATATAAATCTGTATAAATGGCATCTCTGGCTCTACACTTTGTTTTAAGAAGGGCTAATGAATAAATAGTAACAATCACAGTTTTGTTTTTATTTAAAGTTCACCAAATTAACTTTTCAGTAAAATTTTAAATTTAAATCCAAAGGTAACAGAAACGACTGAAAAATTTTTAAACGTTGAAATGATTTCAAACTGGTTCTAAAAATATCGTATATAGTCTAATAGTTGGCATTAGGCCGTTTTTAAGAAGAATTCTGACATTTTGAACCTGAGAGTGTAATAGTGGAATATTTCGTTTTGATTGCTGTCGCCATTGCTAATTTATAGGATGAATAAAGGATCAACGATAGGATGGATAAAAATCCATTGAGATGAAATTAGGAGCAGAGTAGTGAACATTTCATAAGTGTTTTTTGCTGTTTTATGAACATTATTTTAATTTCCAAGGAATGTGAATCAAATCTCAATGTGAAGCAAGGCGAATGAAGCAGTAATATGAAATAGTTATAGTGATTTTAGTGGCTAAATCGAGGTTTGAAGGCCGTCGCCTTACAAATGAGATGAAATAGGGAGCCCTTACCCTATTAAAAGTAAATAAAAGGTTTATCGCTAAATTGTTAACGAAAATTGTTCGGGTGATTGTCACGCTACGAACAGCTTTTGCGGAATCAATTTAAAGTAGTTATCTCAGTTATTTTTGCTTCACTTTTTATCCCATATGTCGAAACCATTAGTTTGAGAGAGATCTACAATCGTTGTTCGATGCACTGACTCAAAAGATAATATGGCGATCAGTGCATTCGCTTAATTTTTGCGTAACAAAAGCTTTCGCAAAAATTCGCAGCCAAGTTATCAGTAAAATAACATAACTTTTGACAATTCTACTGGCCGAAAACATAAATTCAAAAAAAAATCGGGCGAAACGAAGTTCGACGGGTCAGCTAGTACATTATATTTCATCTTCGACTCGTTAGTGCATAACAGTTTATGTTAAACTGTTACACCACTCAGTAGTTTAACATAAACCACTAAGCAGGCACGTATTAGATCGGCACGTCATTTAAGACATTTGCACTCTCGTGCAAATTGAAATGTGTTCTGCAAATAGCAGATACTTTATTTCTGAAGACGAAACATTACGTATAGTAAAACGATGATATGCTCATTGCACAAAAATTGGTTAACCACTAAACGAATTAAGAAGATATTGGGTATGATATTTAATTCAGTTAAATTTAATTTCTGTGAATAAGATTGAAAGCAACTATTTCAAGCCATTAGAATCATTCATTACAAACTTTTTGTGAGTATTCTGACTAAAATTTAACTAATTTTATCAGGAAAGTATTATTTTCACAAACGATTCACAGCGCTGGTATCGACATAATGAAGAGAAATTTGGGGACGGGTATAGCGTGATGGGTAAGTCGATGCCTATCACGCAGCCCACCTGGGTTCGATCCCCAGCCCCGCACATAGGGTCAGAAAGCTTTCCTGGCCCGAAGAGGTGAATGACCTTGAGGTTAAAACCTCTATAATTGAAACAAAAAAAATTGAAGAGAAACGGTATACGGTATGCTTAGAAACGACTTTGATGCTATTGAAACGATGTTCATCGTTGCTTCGGCACGCGTCATATTGCAATATAACGAATTTTATTTCAGACAACTGATTTAATAAACTTGATATAGGCTCACTAATTTCAACTAATTCCAATATGCACACTGTTAATGTTTCAATGTTATACAGTTTCGCTTGCACTACCCACTTTGATTAAACTTCGACCCAAGATTAGATCAATGTGGGAGAAATAGATGAGGCAATCAGAACAAATCAGAATCCATGTAGGTAACTCTGCATCATCTGTTTATACTCCATCGAGAGTAAATGCCGTTGTTGAGCACTGCTGGCAACGATCATGAACAGACCGCTGCAATACACTCACGATAAGACAGGACAGAGCGAATTTTAATTTATTGATTAATTAAGGTTTGAAGCTACGCGGCAACCCACGTTCACCAATCATCATGACAATACCGGCTAGGGGGAAAAGGAGTAAGCCCGAGGGCAACGACCATCCTGCTGTTCTTGCATGTTAACCTGTCAGTCTGCTATCGCAAATCTGTTGTTCAATATGTAGGCCAGATTGTGGAGCGGTCCCATTCGATAGTACATTGTTGAATAGCATTCGTTTTACACGAAAGGACCTAGTGGATGGAGAGAAGCGACAAACCTCGCCATCGCTTGAAGCGTTTTCATATCGAGCCTGATGAATTCATGGGAATGCCTGCATAGTGTAACACAAAGTCACAGCAAGTTATTGATAAAATGGAAAAGTCAATTGTGTGTGATGGAGTGTAATTGAATACGTGAGATGAAAAGAAATCATTTCAGATTTGGAACAAAGCTAATTAGTTCTTTTTTGGCGTTTCGTTGATACAGCCTATAAAATCGCATTGGTGTTTTGCCCAAGTGCTTTTTATCAAAAACTCTCAGCTAACGCTGTTTAATTGGTTTTGTTCGGATAATATTTAATCAATCTCTTTACTTATCCATTGAACAACTCAACTTATGCAAGTCTGTAATTAATCATCAAACTTTTTTTCAACGAGCTAATAGAACTGCAACGTATTGATCTTGCCCAAATCAATAACTGTCATAGAGGGAGAACAATATTGGTTCATGAAATTGAAAGAAATCATTTCAGATTTGGAACAAAGCTAATTAGTTCTTTTTTGGCGTTTCGTTGATACAGCCTTTAAAATCGCATTGGTGTTTTGCCCAAGTGCTTTTTATCAAAAACTCTCAGCTAACGCTGTTTAATTGGTTTTGTTCGGATAATATTTAATCAATCTCTTTATTTATCCATTGAACAACTCAACTTATGCAAGTCTGTAATTAATCATCAAACTTTTTTTCAACGAGCTAATAGAACTGCAACGTATTGATCTTGCCCAAATCAATAACTGTCATAGAGGGAGAACAATATTGGTTCATGAAATTTGATGGTTAAAAATTCCCCACGCACTGGTCGACTATCGGCGATCTTCGAACATCAAAATAAAATCACTGATAGAAGATAACCGTTTGTATACAACACGGAACATTGCTGAACGTTCGCATACAACTATTGAAAACTTGAATGCGTAAAAAAGCACGATGATTTGAATGAATTGAACGAAATTCGTCATTGCTAAAACGAAAAAAATCCTGCACATTGTAAAAGTCAATTATAACTGACGGCGAAAAAATGGGTTGTTCACAATAACGTGGAACAAAAACGATCATATAAAGAGAGAGATGAAATACCAGAAGCCACATCAAAGGCCAATGCTCATCAAAGGAAGGTAATTCTGTCTGTTTGGTGGAATTACAAAGGTATCGTACACACTTAATTTCGTTCGGTAATTCTTCCACATTTTGACGAGTTTTGAACAGCCGAACTACCGAACATTCTCATTCTACTGATATATCAGCACAAATGAACATTTGTTGACAGCAGTACCTTAAGGTACCGCTGTGATGAAACGTTATTTTTACCGAAAAGATCTCCTACCGAGATTTGAACAGCTGAGGTTGGTAACCCAATTTAAGTGTGTATATTTTGAGCTACTGTCATGAAATCAAATCATCAACTCGTAAGTGTAGGTACTATCGTTAGCAAACTCAATTAGACAAATAATTTCAGAAGAAGCACCGAGGAACGGTTTTTCGGAGAGGTGATGTCGCGAAGAATACAACACTCGATCACAAATATTTTTGGTCACTCGTAGAAAATTGTTGAAGCTGAATTGGAAAGTTATGGCGCACCCTCCGTTTAGCCACGACCTTGCTCCTACAGACTATCCTTATGTTTTGTTCTCTTCAGGACTTTTTGTAGGTAGAACGAGGCGAAAATAATTAGTATTTTTACTCGGAATGTTGTATACTGTTTGAAAGTTACAACCTACGATTACAAAACGCATTTGATTTGAGGAACATATTAGAGATAGTCGGGTTTCAAGTATTTGTATCCGAAACCCGACCCGATCCCGTACCCGATGGGTATTGGTCGGGCTCGGGTACAGAAAAAAAATATGTTTGTCGGGTTCGGGACGGGTACAGGTGGCGATTTTTTAATTTTCAACGGGTTCGGGTTAAAAGCTCTGGTCGGATTTCGTTTTTTTCGGTTTTGGGACTTTTTTCGGGTTGGGTACGGGTAAAGATTTTTTTTATCGGGTACGGGTCGTGTTCGGATTTGAAAGAAAAATTAATCTCGGGTTTGGGTCGGGTACGGGTAAAAGTTTTTTATTTTCGATCGGGTACGGGTCAAGTTCGGGTATGAAAAAATGCTTACCCGACCATCTCTAGTACGCAATCTGGCTCAGAGTACACCGAATTAACACAGGAAACATTCAGACATGACCGAATATTGTGTGTAAACGAAATCCTTTTAGCTTATTGATTTCTTACAACTGTTCCGTACATGAAAAATGTCATTTCTTCTCAAAATTACTGTCAATTTGTCAAATTTTGTCAAAGAAATATGACGAATGCTGAGTAAAAAATATGTTTTGGTCGGTGAAAAACTGTAACTTGGTTAAAGCCGGGTATAAATAAACCAATATTAGTAATAATAATATGTGTTGGTACGTACACGAAAATACTGTTGAGCGTCATAAAATCAGCAAGTTTCTTGTAAAAAACAATAAATTTACATCTCAGACCGAGTCTAGTGACCATCCCACGAAAAAGTGACTATTTTCGCCCCACCGCTTCGTCACGATTTTGCAGTGTGATAAGACAAACAAAACTTATCATAAAAACCACTTGTACCATTCGATTCAGCGCACCTTAATTAGCTAGAAGCATTCACCGAATATGATTTGTTCCTGAGGATATGTTCTAAACACCAAAAATTCGGGAACTAGAAAATTTTACTTGTAACGAAAAAATCGATAGGTTCAACTGAGTGGACGGCATGTCAAATGAACTTAAGCCAATTGTAGCTAAAGCTCGGGCCCACGTATAGAGGGCTTGATCGATGGGATGTGACATTTAGTGTTCGAATTATTGCGAGTGAGCATTATGCCCCCGACTCCTCTACGGCTAAACATTTGATTAAGATGATGATGTCAAAAACCACTTGACTCAGTTTCGGCAATGAGTTTTGAAAGTGGTATTCTGCAGCTTACCGAAAGATAACCATAGGTGTTCAAACAAAACGGATGATGAATCATTGATTGATTTTAATTCGGTATGTTGCTAAATTACTGTTTAGTTAGATGCAGAAGTCCGACATGACTTTCTCATCTAAAGGCTTTTGGTTATAAGTAACCGATTTGTACTGAGCGCACATACTTGTTTATTTTTTTTTGTATTTACGTTTCGTTTTCGACTCTTCGGTGCACAACAGTTCATGTTGAGCTGCCATTGCAGCTTAGAAGTTCAACATTTACCGCTAAGCAGATGTAAATTTAACTATCCTTGAGTTGCAACTTTTTCAAAAAACATCGAAGTGTTATCTCTACTTAATACGCTTAAACTTGTACCGGAGCTCAGTGTCTTTACTTTGACTTACTCACCAGACCAACAGTGTCGGAATGATAATTCTACAATTCCACTGTAAAACAGGGATCAAACCTATAATGTCAGTTTGTGTCCGACACAGTCGACAATCGCTTTCGATTAAACTCTAAAGCTCAAACTCTACTTGAGTTGCAGTTTTTCCAAAATATTATCCTTTCTTACGGCGAGATCCGGCTTTGTATTGATTTTGATAGCTTTTGATCAGTAGTGTCTCGTCCTCATGTACACCTCGTGCACTGCACAAATCTAAGGAACTAACTGCAACCCCGTTCGCATTCAATTATTTTTTAGTTGTTGAATCGTAGCAGCTAGAGATAGAAGGGACAATTGGCTAGGTATAGATAAAATAAATATCAGATTTTTTTTATATATCATAAATAGCAGATAAAGCAACACCGAAAAACGCCTAGGGGAAAAGTAAAGTAAGAAAAGTTTTTCGCGTTGAAAGTCTACACGAAATTCGCCAGAAGATGTGTTGCCTCTGGCCTAAAGCATCAGATGACACTTTTCCACGCAGCAGACAATTAACCGGAAGTGTGACACATCTACTTTTAGTAGCTTCGGGAACGAAAGTATTTCCGTGTAGTTTCAACCACGAGGAAATAAGACTTCTTCTAGTTCACGGTGTCATGCTGCATTTTAAATGCTTGTCATTTAATTTAGAAGGAAAAATCGTTCACCTTCTCTTTCTTCGCAAGGGTATAACTGCATTGGGCTCGCCTCATTTTCCTATCACAACATCTATGCAAACAATTGCATTTCTGCATTCTGCGTTTTACCACCCTCATCATAACTGACACCAAGCTATTCATGGCAAAATCTCATGCCATTGTTTCTGCTGCCCTCTCCTAGTGTCTCCCTCAAAGGCCCTACAACCGGCAAATTCCCAGTCAGCCTGTCTGGGATGCACCGATACAGAAGCTTTCCATCCTCACTGACAAATAGAAGGGTAACCGTACCTGTATCCTTTTAGTTGTGTTTCCCGAGTAGAGAACTCGGTGAAAAGGTGCTCATACTATCCATATAGACGAGGTGCGTCCTTGGATATATTATATTTTTTGCATAAAAATAGTACTCGTCTCCACCGGCACGGCACGTTTCTTGAGTACAGTACCAATACAATCAAGTCTTGAGAATCTGTCCGTGTTATGTGTTTGTGCTTCCAGTAGAAGATGTACTATCTTCTTTAATCTTTAATAAGTGCTACAGTCTGTGAATGGCTGTCCCGATGCTTGCTGAAATACTCATGTGGAACTCTGCTGTGAGTGAAAAAAATATCTGAAAAGTGTCGTTGACAGCGATAACCAACTGAGAAGTTATTGATTCAAGACGCATTTTTTTTCGCAATTTTTACAAAAATTAAGCTTAGGGATGTTCTTATACTAATAAAACCTGTTTTAATCCACCTAGTGGTGCAATGATGCCTTCTCATATCACTAATATTCTGATACACATATACTGTCCTTGGAATATACCCGGGATAAGTAAAAGTTAAACTGCGCGGGTTATTATTTTTTAGGTGGCAGTACTGCTTTCTGACATCCAAAAAAATTCAAGTCAAAAAAGTCATTTGTGTTTGAGGAACACATGTTTTGGTAAGACGCCAAAAGGGTTTTTTTTTATTTTTACGATTTCTAAAAAGTGCTATTAAATTATGTATTTAAATAGAATAACCTCTGCGGAAACATTGCGAATACTGCAGACGGCTTACGGAGACTAAATCCTACCAAAAAAAACATAATTTGTTTGGTACAAAATGCTCAAAGATGGCAAACTGCTAAGGACGAAGAGCGTTCCGGTAGACCATCAGGGTTAGATTGACTGTTCGATTATTGTGGTGACTGGTTTTTACTCCCATTTTGCGCCATCTCACACTGCATTGATTTTACGTCTGTCTACTTTTTTCGGAACAATTCAACCAATATTCTTCCATAACCACCATATTCGCCTGATTCGGTTCCGCGTGACTCCTGGCGGTTCTCCAAACTGCGAAAGGCACTTAGGGAAAGCGTTTCGAAAAAAGGGATAAGCCATACTAGAAGCAGACTGTCGAAAGGAGATCACCACGTAACACTGTCGCACCAAAGTGCTAAAGCAGAGCTCTCAAATTCTCTGAGATGGACGCAGATATTTTCACAGAGGTGTACACGTCGGTGAGCACTCTGGTGTATGGTTTGCGTGGAAGAATTGTGAGGCATGCAAAATCAGCAAAAAAACAATTTATCGTTACATTTTCGTTTTTCCTTGCAAGTTTTTCATAGTAAGGCCAGATCTACTAATTCAAGTTCACAGAAGTGTTCGCTCACCATCCCGCGCCAGTGATCACTTGTATTTAGGCGAGAACACGTGAGAGCGATTCATGCGAAGAGAACGTGGTTCTCTCGCACCAGTTTCTTTCAACACAAACACACACTCAAAGTCTCATGGATGCTCAGAAGAAAAGCGCTTTCCTTTTTGTGTGGAGCACACCAAATGCATCCGCAGTGTGGGAATGAAACTTACACACTGGTGTATTACTCTAGTGAAATGCCATGGTGAGCATACTCTTACTGAGCGAACGTGTAGGAAGTGGTTTGCACGATTAAGAGGTGGCAATTTTGCTTTGAAAAACGAAGAACGAGCCGTAGCGCCACTAAAGTTTGAAGACGAAGAATTGAAGAAATTGCTCGATCAGGACCAAACGCAAACGCAAGAAGAACTTGCATAATCACTTGAAGTCACACAGTAAGCCATTTTCCAACGTTTGAAAGTAATGGGAATGATCCGAAAGGTAGACAATTGGGTTCCGTATGAATTTAAATCAAGGTACGTTTAACGCCATTTCTTCAATATTCATGACAATGTTCGTCCACATGGCTAAAAACGAAACGGATACAATTCAGCAACTGAATATAAAATCGTTTTAAGAAATGGATCAAGCGCTGGCATTACTGTATATCAGTCGATGGGGAATACTTTGAAGGGGCAATACTGATTTTGATGAATAATCTTGTATTTTTATTTTTCTGAATGAATTCCGGGAACTTTTTAATCGAGGTAGTAATCATAAATAATTCAAAAATAGAATTTTCTGAAATGTTTAGTATCATTGAGCATTAAAGTGAAAAACTCATGAAATACCCGTCATGAGTTTTCTTCTTTGATGCTTGTTGATACCACGCCTTTCTCAATCCTGTGACGACGATTTTGATGTAGTAAGCGACATTTAATTTCAGAGTTACTTACTGGGTAGGTATGAAAGGTTAACACTTGATATATTTCGTTCATTC
Organism: Malaya genurostris; assembly: GCF_030247185.1. Classification (NCBI taxonomy): domain Eukaryota; kingdom Metazoa; phylum Arthropoda; class Insecta; order Diptera; family Culicidae; genus Malaya; species Malaya genurostris. Next base: position 14,321,064 of record NC_080572.1, on the reverse strand, counting down.
TAGCCTGCGCATGACGTAAAGCAAGTGTATCTTAAGTACCTTATTTCGGTTGGTTCAGGCCCAGAGCTCTGTTCCAGTTCCAGTAACATGAACTCTGTTTCTGAATATAGTTTCAGGTAAATAATGAAGCATACAGTTCCAGATTTCAATTTCGAATGGAGAAGGAATATTCTGCTGTTCCTGCGTTGTACATTCAAGGGAAATGACATCAATGTTGTGCAGAATCGAAGCGACCTAATTATTTGGTTCTTTTTAGAGCCTTCACAATATTTGGCGAAGAAATACTACGATATTTTCCTTCTTTTGGTATTAGTAAATCGGCAATTTTTTTCATCACTCAGTAAAAATCATTCAAGCGAAGAGGTTGTGTTTCGATTATACTGGCTCGTGAGTTAACTGCTGCTACTTTGAGCTGCAGGTAGTTAAAACTGCTGGTGCTAATCGCCAAGGCAATATTCGGGGCGTTTCCCGACTGGAAAGCTTGCAACGAAGGCCATCCCGTTCATACGCACAGAGGTGTAGAGACACAGAGCGCATAGAAGTGAAGAGTCACAGAGGTGTCATCGTGCGAAGACGAAGAGGTGCAAAGGCACAGAGGTGCTAAAGCATCTCAGTGCTGATCTACCAGGTACCAGAATTTGTACGCTGCGTAGGATCCAAAGAGACGACATATATAGTGGAGTGCTACACTGCAAGTATCACACTTGATCGCCACCAAGAGCAATAGCACTGTACCTGGGGTCAGGAACAGGCAGCACACCAAGTTCAGTGGTGACCACATCGACGGCAGAGCAACGGAGATAGCAGAATATGATACCAAAACACTGCAAATTTGAAATCGTTGGCGAGCTCCATGCTTGAGGGAGTTAAGATACTCGAGTGTAAGCAATTGTACTCAGCATCTATTGTCGATGGAAATAAGTATTCTGCGTTGCCTAGCCATGTCTATATCGATAAAATTCGTCTTCCTGTTCGGCTTCTCGTACCGCATGTTATGAATTGCACGAACTGTAAAAAATTCGGGCATACAGCTACTTATTGTAGTAATAAATCCAAATGTACCAAATGTCAAGGGCCCCATAAGGATAATCTTTGCGATAAAGATATTGAAAAATGTGTTAATTGTGGGGAGAGTCCTCATGATCTCTCAGTATGCGCTGCATTTAAGTTGCGTAAAGATAAAATTAAGCTTTCTTTAAAAGCACGGACTAAGCGCACATTTGCATTGATGACCTCCCACTCGAAACAGAAAACGGTTTTTTTAACACGTTGACTGCCAACCTACGAGATAACTCGTATATTCCGTTCGGAAACGAATGGTCGTGGCAGTCAACGTATTAGACGTCTAGAGTCAGAAGAATCTGACTCTGATGAAAATAGTGAAGTCACTCCTCAAGGTTCTGTTAAGAGGAAGAAGTCTCCCCCGATATTGTTGCTTGTCAAATAAACATTAAAGGAAAAGACATTTGCATTGCTTCAGTATATATTCCTCCAAGACAGCGACAGCTTAATGAAAAGGTCGAAGCCCTTAACTTTAGAGATTTCTACAACTTCAGAGAAATGTGATGTCAATTTCTTTGTAATTTGTATTAAATTTAATATCTATTCTTTGCGTCGAAAAAAAAAAAACTTTCCATGGCCCAGTGGTACCCCCTGGATAATGTTTAGCCCTTGGAGTATTTAAAATCTTACTAGTATCCACCAAACGATATAATAATAATAAAAAAACGATATATATACTAGTATCCGGAATCGGATTTGGATGATCTTCTATGAGATCATCCATTACATTAGCTGTATTTTTTTTACTACGTTTGATTCTTTGAGATTCCGATTCGCACGGAATGTTGTGGGGTTCCGTTTTCAATGATAGCAGATCATCTTTAATATATGATATTTGCGACAATTTTAGCATGACAGTATTAAATACGGGTAGTATGACACGGTTCCCAAGACCTCCTGCACGTCCAAATGCATTAGATTGATCTCTTTGTTCGAATTCAATTCGACTAGATTGCACCTAGAAAGTATCTCCTGATTTACGCGGTAGCGATCATTTACCAATCATCATCTCAATTAGCAGTAACAAATGTATTGCTAATTCAGTTAATATTTCATATGATTTGACAAAAAATATTGACTGGATTAAACACCAAAGTAATATTTCAAGTGTCTTTAATTCACTGGAAGAGCTCCCCCCATTTGAAGAATATGACTTCCTCGTTTGTTCAATTCTGGTGGCCGCAGAACAAACCCAAACCAAACGATTTCATGTTCCATCGACCAACAGAAGGCCTCCAACCACTTGGTGGGACAAAGCGTGTTCAGATGCTAAACACTCGAAACAAAATGCTTTCAAGACATTTTTAAAACGAGGAGGAGGAACTCCTCAGAATTTTAAAAAATTCTTGGTTTTAGAAACCAAGTACAAGAGCATACTTCGGGCCAAGAAATGTAGCTGTTGGAGACAAAGTTCGAAGGTTTGTCAAGAGAAACCTCAATGAACACTTTTTGGAATACGGCCAGACGAATGAGGAATCGTAACGTAGGTAATGAGAGTGAGGAATACTCGAACCGATGGATATTTGTTTTGCAAGGAAATTCGGTCCAGATTTTTTTCCTAGGCATAGCATTATTAGGGATTCTTCTCCAAATAATGGTTCCATTGATAGACCCTTTTTAATGATGGCATTTTCCATAGCACTCATGTCTTGTAACAATAACGCTCCTGGGTTGGACAGAATTAAATTCAACTTGGTGAAGAATCTATCCGATATTGCAAAAAGACTTTGTTGGAACTGTTCAACAAGTTTCTTGAGCAAAACACTGTTTCACCTGACTGGAGGCAAGTGGAAGTTATCGCCATTCAAAAGCCGGGGAAGCCAGTTACCAACCACAACTCATATAGACCCATTGCGATATTGTCCTGCATCAGAAATTTGTTCGAAAAAAATATTCTTCGACACTTGGGTCGAGACGAACGGTTTGTTGTCAGATATTCAGTTTGGCTTCCGTAGAAATAAAGGGACGAATGGTTGCCTTGCATTACTTTCATCTGACATCCAAATTGCCTTCGCTGAAAAACAACAAACGGCATCTGTATTTTTGAACATTAAAGGAGCATTTGATTCAATTTCCATTGATGATCTTTCAGACAAACTCCATCAATTATTTACACAACCTTTTGTCAGAGAAATGCATGTATTTTTCACATGGCGATTTGGCAACATTCAGAATTAGCTACATGCGTCTCCCGCAAGGTTCATGCTTCAGTCCGCTCCTCTATAATTTTTACGTGAATGACATTGACAGCTGTCTAGTATCTCCATGCACACAATGGCAATTGGCAGATGATGGCGTGGTTTCAGTGACTGGACCCAAAGTTGTTAACCTGCAAAAACAACCTTAGATAACTTCTCCGTTTGGGCTGTTCATCTGGGTCTGCGGAGAAGACAGAGCTGGTCGTCTTTTCGAGAAAGCATGATCCCGCGTAGCTTCAGCTCCATATGATGGGAAGAATGATCCAACAGGGTTTCAAATACCTCGGGGTGTGGTTTGATTCCAAATGCACTTGGGGAGAACACATTAGGTATCTGATAACGAAATGCCAACAAAGAGTAAATTTTTTTCGATCAATAACAAGATCTTGGTGGGATGCTCACCTGGAAGATCTAATAAAATTGTATCATACAACGATACTTTCAGTGATGGTATATGGATGCGTTTGCTTTCGTTCTGCTGCAAACTCTCATATTATCAAATTTGAGCGAATTAAGTATCGTTGTTTGCGAATTGCTTTAGGTTGCATGCATTCGACACATACAATGAGTCTTGAAATTCTGGCGGGAGTCCTTCCATTCAAAGATCGTGTTTGGGAGCTTTCATCGCAACTGCTAATAAGATGTGAGGTACTGAACCCCCTGGTTATTAATAACTTCGAAAGGCTAATTGAGCTTCAATCTCAAACAAGATTCATGACAGTATATATGAATTATATGTCACAGGAAATCAACCCTTCAAGATATATTCCTATCCGTGACAGCCTCCTAAATGTCCCTGACTCAACTTTATTTTGCGACACATCCATGAAGCGCAAAGTGCGTAGAATCCCGGAACACCTACGCTCGATATAAATCCCAAAAATATTTACAAGTATGTTCAGGCATATTGACTCTGAGAAAACATTTTACACGGACGGATCACGAATTGAAGAGGCTACTGGGTTTGGTTTATTCAACCATAATGTTTCGGCTTCATTTAGGCTTCAAGAATCTGCATCTGTTTATATATAGCAGAGTTAGCAGCAGTTCATTATAGTTTGAGTGTGATCGTCACATTATCTCCAAACCATTATTTCCTCTTCACAAATAGTTACAGTGCAATTGAAGCCATTCGCTCAAGCATGACTGAAAAAATGAGCCGTTTTTCTTGGGTAAAATAAAACAGTGCCTGAACGACATATAATTATCAAATCACAAAAGTTTGGGTCCCAGCTCATTGCTTAATTCCAGGCAATGAGAGAGTCAATACTTTAGCCAAACATGGTGCTATTGTGGGTGAAGTTTATGAGAGACCGATAGCTTTCAACGAATTCTATAGCGCGTCTCGCCAAAGAACACTTGCCAGCTGGCTAGCTTCTTGGGATAAAGATGATCTGGGTCGGTGGATGCACTCAATTATTCCTAAAATATCGACAAAGGTATAATTCAGGGGACAGGAGCAGGGATTTCATTCGTGTGATGTCCAGACTCATGTCCAATCACTACACGTTAGATGCACATCTTCTTCAAATTGGACTTTCCGAGACTAATCATTGTGCTTGCGGCGAAGGTTATCGCGATATTGATCATGTCGTTTGGACATGCGTGGAGTATCGTGATGTCAGATCTCAACTAATAAATTCCTTGCGTACCCAAGGTAGACTATCCAATGTCCCAGTTCGCGACATTCTTGCTTGTCGTGACCTTCCTTACATGAAACTTCATTATCACTTCATTAATTCTATTGGAGTTCCAATTAAAATTTTATTTTATGTTATACTCTTTTCGTTTCCATGAATTCAAGCAATAGCCAGCTATTTTATATTGAATAAAAGCGATGAACTGATACAAACAAATTTTAAATACTTACAAGATCATGTACAAAATAAATGTATTTTATTTAATGTAATTTATAATAGCAAATCGCTTGATAAAACCAGTGATTGAATTAACTAATGAATACCAACATACTAATATGGTATTCGAGATGTATTAGGTTTCAAGTACTATGTATTGTGGATGCCACGGAGAAGAAAAAGTTATGTATATTGCCTATGAAATAAACGTATCGGCAATTGGGCGTATCGGCAGTTTATAAAAAATCGGCAATTTGGGCAATTCAGCTTCAGCTTCTGGTTGTGAACAACGACGGAGAAAATTCTACAACTCAGGGCTTATTTAAGGGCATTAAATGATTACAAAAGAGCTACAAGAATCATTCAATTATTAAAATATGCACAACACAAGTGAAAATAATTAATTTAGTGAACCGTTTTCAGTGCAAACTTCGTATCAAACGAACGCAAGTGCGTCGTTACCAACACATGACGGGCAACGATCACACGCAACTCAGAAATAAAAGTATTGATAAACGCCCATATTATATAAGAAAGTAACACATGTGATGCTTCGTAACATCTATAACTTACAAAAAGTAACATATGTAACGGTTCGTAACACCTTTAACTAAGAAAAAATAACGTATATAACACTAATAATTTACAAAAAAATAACGCAGTAATCTTAAAATTGAAAAAAGTAACTCATATAAGGCTTACAACTTACAATACAAAGTAACACATGTGATGCTTCTTTGTATTCTTCTGTAGCTTTTCTTCGCATAGGGTTTCTTCGGAATATCATCAAAACACGACTCACTTCATTGCTGGTTAAAATAAGTCTAACTTTTATTTTCCGTAATTCTTATCTAATAGCCTTACGATGCTAAGTTACATACGTTAACATAACCACATCATATTTTCACTTATTTTAAGGGCGGAGCTACGTCACTCGATTTTGTACAGAGCACGGAACGCAAGCAGCTGAGCTGAGCGGTCTTTGCTTGAGTTAAACAAAGAAAACAAACATGGAAGGCAAGCGCAAGAAAACAAACACGGAAGGCAAGGTCTTAGTAACGCAGTAACCTTAAAGTTAAAAAAATAACGTATGTAAAGCTTCGTAACATCTATAACTTACAAAGAAATAACACATATATCGCTTCGTAACGCCTATAACTTACGAAAAAGTGATGCATGTAACGGTTCGTAACGTTACAAATAGTAACTAATGTAAAGCCTGTTAATTATGAAATGCTTATAATTTACAAAAAAGTAACGCATGTGATACCTATAACTTACAAAAAAGTAACGCCTCATAACCTCATAATCTAAAACATGTAACAACTATAACTTACAAAATAGTAATGAATGTAACGCTTATTCATTATGAAAAAGTAATGCGTGTGACGCCTATAACTCACAAAAAGTAACGCATGTAATGCTTGATAACGCCTAAATCTTATCGTGTTACATCCTTCTTCAGTGTATGGTGTTTTATAAAACCGATACACTGAAGAAGGATGTAAATAACATTCCGAAATAAGCGTATCTGTATTGTAACGTTTGTTAGGCTTCATTAAAGTGTAGTGACTTTGTGAAATAGTGGAGTTAAATGGTACATAAATAGTGCAACTATTTTTTATGAAAACAATTTTCTTTTCAATTTTTCAATATGGCTACTCAAAGTCGATCGATTTTTTGGAAACCAATCATCATCAAACAAAAAGCAAAACAGTTTTATATTCAATTTTCGAATTGGCTATGGTCGGAACTAGAATGAAAAGTTTTTACCGAAAAAAAACAACTTTTATTACATGTAAAGGTTAATAACCTTTTGAAATATTTTTGGTTGTAGTTCCGACCGACAAGTAAAATTCCGTTTGGTTTATGTGCAATAGTTTTGGAAAACGAGTGACTCTAGTTTAAATATTTTTTATTTTGGATATCGTATGCGTTACTGTTAAAAACTATTTCTATTATTTACTTTTGTTATCACATTTAGCATTGGAATTAGTATTACTACAATATGTCTTTCATTGACCCTGTATTTGTCGTTCACCGGAGTTGATGTCGTGCTTTATAAAGGCACAGTTTGAGTTTCAGCGAGCCAATGTTATTCATATTCACATCAATCCGGTTATGTCTCTGACATTACCCACCATCCTTTTTCATTGGTCGCTCTGTAATTTCGGAACCGGAAGTCATTTAATTTGAGCATGAAATTCATTTCATTTCATGAATTTGGGAAAATCGGTAGAGCCTCCTCGGAGAAAAGTTGGCTGTGCAGTTTATAGCAAATTTTTCATTGTTAGTCCGTAGCCGGAAGTTGGATTCATATAAAATTTAAATAATTTCCATGACAAAATAGTGCCTTTCATTTGGGCCTAAGGTCGTTAAAATCGTTGAACAGTTAGTTAGTTAAAATCGGTGACATCTCGGAGAAAAGTGTGTGCGTATTTTTGTCACATACTTATACAGAAATTTTACGATTTCGACGAACTGATTCGAATGGTAAATGACACTCGGTCCTCGGTTAAAGAGTCCAGTTTTGACAGTGATTCCATAGCGTTTTTTCACGAGAAAGATAAAAAGATACCTATCAATCGGTAAATGTTTTTCTCCATTTCAAAGCACTACTTCGTCACCGTACAGCATTATCAACCAAAACAACTGGACCGCCATAGGGTACTCCCACTACTATCTGATACTATTAGAGCGACTTGGAATCCAAAAAAACGACATAATCGCCTTTGTAAACGCTTTCCGGCACGAAAAAATGTTCTTTTTTTATCTATGCCAAATTACCCCTGTTTAATGTAAAGAAAGCGTTGCAGCGTGATTTGGTCATCGCGTTACAACCATTCGTTATTCCAATGATGCTGATACCGACTCGAATGGTGAGCCCTTTTGTTTGTCCGCAAGCTTGTTCCGGTCTCTTGAATTTCTCTTCTTCAAATGATTCTGCTGTAGGATGAAGATACCGAAATACGTGTTTCATTAATTTAACCTCCCGTACTGAAACACGACGAAGCAGTGAGATTCACTGATTATGCTAACTATGAACGGAACCGTATTTCTACTATCTGTCACGAAATGAGAACTTTACCGAATCTTAATTAATGATCTTACAGAAATCGATTCAAACCTAACGGAAGACATTTGTCCAATGGTTAGATAATCAAGTTAAATTCTTTCGAAGGATGCTTTTTGTTGATGGCAATCTTGGTGCTTGAATAATACAAAACTCACGTCCGTCCTCTACTTCACAATCAGAGCAAAACTCTAGAAAAACTGCACAATGAAATAAACATTTCCATTTATGTTATGCTTCTGAAATTTCATAAAACTTTCAACCCAGTTTTCTGGCTCAATTCTTTTGCTGTTCACTTTGCCGGCCACATTTGTGCTGTGTAGTATTATGCAGCCTTTCCAAATGCGAGATGAATTTCACTTCGCCGATAGGATAATACCACTAGCACTTGTGTTGCTGTGCGGTTGCGTCCTATACACTATCCATCCTGTTGAAGGAAACGATGGACCAGAAGAAACTGTTCACGGTTCCACATTCACTACACTGAGACTACCACCACATTGATTGCCTGATAGCAAGAGAATCGAGCACAGTTGAAAACTTTGCAACCGTAGTTTCCCTTACTTTATCTTGAAGCACTGATAAACCCGGGAGAGAGGCTCCGCCCACCCCTGTCACGAATTCTAGTGAACAGTGTTTTCTTAATTAAAAATCTTTGCGGTTTCGGAAGAAACCGTTGCTTTGGTGCTTGCTTTCCGGCTCAGTCTGGCGGAACGGGTAGAGAAGATGCAATTCTAGCCAGTGAGGGTTTCCGAAAATTAGCTAACAAGTGCAATTGGGTTCAGTCCAATCGAAACACTGATTCCTTTTCGAGGTTAAGGATGTATATTTTAAAACAATCTGGTAGGTAATGCCGGAGACATCCCTGAAGTGACGTGATTACGAATAAAAATGATGCTATTTCTTCACACTTGCAAGTCTTAATCTTCTTAATAGTTCAATTTTTGATGTTACAAATTGCATTAGCTCTTCGCTAGCCAGAATTTGAATTATACAGTATGACATCTACCAATATTATGGCAAACAACGAAAGAATGGGAAGGAATAGAAACAATAATTTATAATAAATGTGGATTTGAAAACATTTTGTCATTTTGTAATGCGGGAGATAAGTACCGCATAAAATGAGATCACTTTAAAAACCATACAACTTCAAAAATTCACAAAAATGAAACGTCGAGGTGTTATCTCGAGAACAACTTTGGAAAAAATTTTCTGAGCATAATCGACTTGAATTTATCTCGAGATAACACAGATCTCGATCTTTTCTAAGAGAACAACAAAATATCGCATAACTTTGACAAATTCTCATAAGTTTTAAAAATCGCATAAAAACCGCAAAACTTTAAAAATATGCATAAAAAATAACCTAAAATCGCATAAAAAGAGACTTAAGTGTAAATCAAAAGCCTCGTCCAAGTGCAAGAAGGTTAACAAGCGTCTTGAGTTATCTTCATTAATTCTAGAAATTTAGTGAATTATTTTGTCGAATGTTTAAGAGAGGTGTGAAAACAAACAGATTTTCAGGTCTCATTTTGATTCCTTGCCTGTCTGTGCGAACACTAAACAATACCCGCGATAAGCACCAAATCGCGATGCAATCAAATTCTTGAGCGCAAACAGCTACTGAAATTCATCAAGAGTTATGCACATTTTATGGATCTACTCTGATGAATGCAGGAAAAGTAATGCAATTGTGTTGTGTTTTCAAAGATGAAACTAATGTTCTAAATTTTGGAAGAAACTAAATGTGCTCATTCAACCAGTTTTATATGAATTTATTTCTTTTATGACTAAATCACACAAATCAGTCACTTTCGAGTAAATCAAGCGAAAAAAACTGCGGATGGTAGACTTATACCATTATATCTGTCAGTCATTCGATCATCGAACTTGATCAATAACCTAATAGTAGCTTTCAAAACAGCTTATGATTGAAATCGGATTACCCATCTTTAAGAAAATTGAACGGACGTGTCAGTCATTTGATCTTCAAAACTGATCTAAAATTCAACAGTGTATAACGGTGCACATATACACAAAAGCATAGATATACACATATATATAGAAAACGGTACGTGGAGAAGGCGAATGAACCGTGAACTGCACCAGTTGCTGCACGGAGAACCCTTCGATCATAAAATTGCGATATCGCAGTTTTTGATTTTTGCTATAGTTGATTTAACTAATTTATTTTTGATTCAACCAATATGGTTTTTGATTTGCATATATTCAAGTAGTTGAAAAATATGCTGTTTTGAATGCTGTCAAATGCCGGAGACAGTTGAAAGCAATACAATAATTGTAATGTAAAATCAACAACTTTTTTAGTTGAAATCTGTTCGCGTCGCTTCAAAATGTCAATGAAAACAACATCGATGGTTGAAGCGTTTGGTGAAATTGTGTTCATTCGATTTGAGAAATTTATGATAACAAGTGTTTATCTAACAGCGGTGTTGTGATAAAGTTAACCTTGTTTAAGATGAAAAAGATTTGGTGACAAATTAGAAAATGTTAATGAATGATCATCTCGTAATATTTCAGGTATGCGCAAAAATTTTATGCTTCAAATTCGATCATTGATTTACTTCCAGCAGACTGTTTTACTTCCAGCTGTTTGATAACGATGATGATGTTCATGCATTAGCAATAAAACGCTTTTTGACATGAATTTAATTTATGAAAGTAACAGGAGCGAAGGGTTTCAAACACACAGAACGCGCTGCGATTGAAATGCGCGTTTGAATTGCCGTCGCAAAATTCCAATTCCCAGCGGTTGATGTACCCAAGCTCATATAAATTGACTAAAATTTTCGCAAATCAATAACATTGTTCGAATTGATTCAACTATTTGCAATGTCTAAAACAAATAAAACCGATTTATTTTCTAACTAACAGAATTTTGTTTCATTAACAACACCAGTTATTTCAACTAAAATATTTGTTGAAATTGAAAGGTATGTTTCCTCACTAATGGACAGCATTTTTTTTTCAAACAGTTAAAAAAATTGTTTCAACCATCGTTTCTGCTAATCGAAAAATAAAAATGACAGTTTAGTTAAAACAACAATCGATTAGTTGTACCAAATTTTAACCAATCGAATTCAGAAAATCAACTAATATTCTGGTTGAAATGGGATCGCGGGTGGTTCCGTGTGGGAGGACCAACTCTCGTCCAAACGGCCAAGATCGGGCGGTTACGATGGGCCGGGCATGTTGTTAGAATGTCGGAGAACAACCCGGTTAAAATGATCCTTGATAGTGACCCGATCGGTATAAGAAGAAGAGGGCGGGAAAGATGGATCGATCAAATTGAGGACGACCTGCGGACCCTTCGCAGCTACTGAGGCTGTCGGCGAACAGCCATGAATCGAGTTGAATGGAGACGCCTCCTGTATACAGCAGAGACCCGCATGGTCTACGACTGAAAGAGTAAGAGTAAGAGTATACACACTTGGTGCCTTTTGGTGTATAAATTATTACTAGTAAATGTTAGAATACAATTTTTAAATTTATTTCGTATTCCAATATAGTGACAGGTTTGGCGAGTAGACAGTAGTGCAGCAAGTATTTTGAAACAATCTACAGGAATGTATAATCTGTAGTAAAAATAAATATTTTAAAAATGGAAGGATCTATCAGAACCCGTCAAACGGCTCGCAGTGCAAATTCGTACAAACCGATGCTGATTGCAATTCAAATGTGTGAGTACGAGTATATAGTATGGGCCACAGCAACGCCAAATCCAGATGTTCTATTTCATAAGTTCGAATGCAAAGACAACACTGCGTTAAACTTGGAGCTGTGGACTAGAGCCATTCAGGACTTTCAACATACGAAAAAAAATGAGGACTAAGATATAATATTATTAATTTCCATCAAAATGTTTCCTCTTAAAATCTATATTATTCCGCCATATTTTGTATAAAAATTTTGAAACTTTTCAATCTCAGGACAATTAACATATGCTCATATTTCCTACACAGTGTACAATTTTTTTTCAAATGCAGGGAGGTTACATGAAATAAAAATGAATCTGAAAGAATATAAGAAAGTCAAGAAACCCATTTCGCTAGATCGCTCGCTGTCTCGCTTCCCCACATGTTTACAAGCGCTTCGACCTATGCTAGAACGCATCTGAGTCCCTGTGTCTCCGGGTAGCTGAGTAACGAAGAAAAAAATGATATTCAAATATGACACAGATGTTTCATGACGACGTTGACAACGACGACGACAACGATGACTTGAGTTGATGCACACAGTTTTATTATGCAGTCAGTCAGTTTCTGGTGTTGTTATTCGAGTTGTTCAATCCCTACAGCGATGAAACCAATTGGCTTCTGCCAGTGTGCACTTCTGCGGTTGTTATGTGTGTGACTGCAATGTTCAGCAGAACGCGTTAGCCGATGTATGTGTTAAGAATTGCAATCTGCAAACGATGAGCTTGCAGGTGGATACCAAAACCGACGAGTAAAGATGGCTTTTCAAATAGTGACAAACATGAGATATGAGGATTTCGGTAGCGATTCTTTCTTCGGCAAATGAACGTGATTGAATGCGAGTCGATGAGCAAATGAGAATTGCAATTCAAAAATTAACACAGTTTAAAACAATTACCTTATGCAGGGTGAGGTTTTTCGCTTATCATTTTCAAATCAATTTCATTAAAAAAACTCTTCTTAATCCTCCTAGTGGTGTGATAATGCCTTTCTCTTGTCATTTAAATAGTCTCATTGAAACATTTATAAGATCCTATCCTCGGCCATTAATATAATGAGCTTAGCAAATATCCTAATAGTAGCTTACAAACGAGTGTAAGAAATCGATTGAGGTCCTCCCATACATTTTGGCGCATTAAAACACATTAAAACACCAACAAGTTTACGTCACATATAAGATTACATTTCCCGAACCGGAAATGTTCACCATAACCCTTCAAAGCTTGACCAATGACCACGTTGCAGTTTTTAAATAAGGCTAAGTTTCTTGAATTTGTTGAATCATCATCGAGAAATTCTGGAGGACAGGCATAGCGTGAATAGGTAAGTCGATGCTTTTCACGCAGCCCGCCTGGGTTCGATTACCAACACCGCACATAGGGTCAGAAAGTTTTTCTGACCCGAAGAGGCGAATGACCTTAAGGTTAAAACCTCTATAATCGAAGCAAAAAAAATCTTCGAGAAATTTTAGATGATGCAAAATGTGCGGTTGATTTGCTACGTCACTTATTCCTTTATATCTCCGGAACCAGAAGGCACAGTCATTTGATCTTCGAACTTGATCAATGGTTCAATAGTAGTTCCCAAACGGGCCTAGGCATGTGAAAATCGGATCAGCCATCTCTGTGAAAATTGAGTGGCTTTTACCATTATATGTTCGAAAATAAAAATGACAGGCATTCAATCGTCGAGTTTGATCAATTGTTTAATAGTACCTACCAAACAACCTTATGGCTGTTAAAATTGGCTAAGGCATCTCTGAGAAAATTGAGCGGCACAAAAACAACGCGTTTTGTCGGTTACGTCACTAATATCATTATTTCTCCGGAATCAAAAGTCACAGTCATGTGGTCGTCGAACTTGATCAATGGGTAATTAGTAGCTTTCAAACGAGCCTAGGCTTGTGAAAATTGACTCAGTCATCTCTTAGTAATTGAAAACAATGCGTTTTGTCGGTTACGTCATTTGTACCATTATATCTCAGGAACCTGAATCGACAGCCATTTCATCTTCGAACTTAATCATTGGTCCGATAGTTACTTTCAAACAAGACTAAGATTGTTGAAATCGGTTCAGCCATATCAGAGAAACTTGAGCGGCAAAATAATCTCTGAAAGGTGCATCCACACAGACATTTTCCAATCTCCTCTAGCTGAGTCGAATGGTTTACAATGCTATGTGTTGAGGAACAGAATGCATAGTAGTGAAAATAATATCTATCGAAAGATACGGTAATTCCAGAAGTGTTTAGCAGAGCATCAAACTTCATATAATGCGATTTATATGATTAAACCATAGATTATGGTTCTACACATGAAAAATAGTAAATAGTGAAATGCGCCGTTTCAGCAAGTGTACACATACACTATTTCGTGTAAAAACATTTCGAGACGGGCTGCTTCTAGGTAAAAGGTTACTATGAGTAAATTCATTGCTTCTGACTTACAAAATCATTTTCTGGTGTTTTATTGGTCATTTTCTAAAAACTTCAAGAAAATATACAAAAATTGTTTCAGCTGGAACTACTTAATTTTTCAAGACACGAATCGCATTAACGTCAATGAGTTGGTTTCATTAACGGGTTTGAATAAAAATATTAAAAAATAAATTTAGAATGCGTTTTTTTATAATTATATTTTTTTCGGTCATTTTTACATTTTTGAAAACAATATTTTACTTTTTTAGGGTGTAGATGTGTTAGAGTACCCAATTGATTTCCCAATATTTCTTTTTCAATACTATTTTTCCAGCAGTAACAGTTATCGAATTACAACGACTGCATGCAAAAATCCATTAAGCCTTTCTAAAAATAAGTCTCGAGTTAAATTGGTCTCTGCATCCGTGCAAAACAAATGGTTTGTCATAGATGTGTGCAAAGTTTTATCCAAATCGGAGAAAGTAGATCCTGATTTCATTACCTTTTCTACTGTTAATATGTGGAATTGCTCTATGTAAAATAAATATCCCTAAACATAAGAATCGGCATCATAAAGTTTATTGAAGCGAAACTATTTTCCGTTGAAATAGCTGGAAGTTTAGCAAATCACAATGTTTCACAATAATAACACGATTTGCAAAAATAACGAAACAATAGATGTTATCTAAACTCAATTTCTCTAATACTATAAAGAAAAACAAAAATTTGATATTACCTTCTTTTTTAAACTGCACACTTAAAAAATGATGTAAATTTACGTCTCGATAGATGCACATATAAGAAGTGTCACAATTCACTACAATTCACAAGGCAAAGTATGTAAAAATTATTCACGTCGTTGATTGTACAGATTTATCTCAACTTCACATCGAAAATGATGCAAAACATAATTTTATGGGTTAATAGATGCAGTAGTTCGTCACCACATAAGAAAATATAGCCTGCTTGTATTTACGTTTCAAGAGTGTACGATTTTATTGTTGAAAATTGGTACAACAAATTTCATTCTAAGTACTGTTTATCGTATTCTGCAACTTTCGTCCATCTTTTCGTGCAGTTTCCTGAACCCTTTTCAACAACCACAAAATTGGGGTGTCGAATCCATTCACGAATCGATGTTTATTACATGTGACGTTGTAGGGTCACAAAATTTGACAGTTTTAATCTTCGAAAAAGCTTCATGTCTAGCATTACAGAAGTGCAAATTTGCGAAAAGTACACCTCATAGACTGAACTCGAGCATGCACTATCTCTTTCCTACAGAAATTGTACATTTGAACCACTCAGAGAAAACGTTCGACGTTTGAAAATCATTGTACCTTTCGGAAAAAACTTGTGTTGAAAACTAGCCTACAGAAATGATCCTGTCTTATCATTGTACCTCACTGCGCTTGAATATCAATAAGAATTCATCAGTTCGTGTTCACGCTTCATCAGACACGGTCGAAAATCGCTTACGGTCGAGGAAACAAAAAAAAATACAATACAGTGTAGCGAACAATAGTGTATTAAAAATGAGCAAATACGATCTACAAAAGTTTGAAACTTGGCCTTCGTGATAAAATTCTATTTGTATTGATTTCAAGCGCTGCAAACTTACACCAACAACAAAAGGAATTGAAATCTTTCTAAAAGAACGAATACATCTCGACGATAATGATGTGAGTGAGATTCAACTCAACAAGACTTCTAACTCTATGTACATTATGTTAAACGTGAATGAGATGCAATTGTATTCGCTTCAGTTAACAACAAGGTGCACAGTGTCAAGTATGACAACGTTAAAATCCATGTGTACGTTGTGGAAGTTGAGATAAAATTGCATGTACATGACCTTCTTTTTCACGTCAGTGATCATTGCGAAAATATGTCGCAATACGGAGAGATTCATTATGCGACTTCATTCCGATGTACGTGATTTTTTGGACAGGGCGGGAGACATATTTAAAAATCGCTTCTACATAGGGGCAAGTGCCCCTGGCCCACGGTCTTAGGGGGGCCCGGACAGGACCTACCGAGCAAAAAAACAAAACATTCAGTAAGCTAGGGGCACACAAAGGTTCAACGAAATGACCCTTTCTGCAAAATGGCACATTGTATGAAATGGCTTGCCTCTGGAATATCTATTCAAAATGCATCTGATCCATTTTTGATCCCTAGTTAAAAAATCCGATGTTATACGTCCAAAATTATTACCAACATTCAAAGAAACAAAAATATATGAAAACAATAATAATAATAATGGTAATAATATCAACGTTTTTCACAATAATTTGATTATTAATTTTGAACTTCTAAAACTTCTATACATTGATGAATCGACGACGATACATATAGTATATAGAAACGGTTATGTGCCCTATGTCCAAATTTGGATAACCCCTGAATGACCAGCACATAAATCGGCCATGATATGCAGAAACACGTATATTGCTCGGTATATTTTGGATTCCGAGCACGTCCCGGTCTTAAAATGACCTTCAATTTACTTTCCATTCCAATCTCAGCATCCTTCTCGTGCCCTTAAGCGAGCTGATTCTAACAGGCATTATTGATAGAAACAATGAAAGGTGAACATTCGGATTCTGGCGGGAAATAACTGGTACAAGACGGAAATTATCTATGCAGGTAAACATTTCAATTTAAAATTATAAGCAATTTAAGAAACCGATAGCTTATCATTACACTTCGCATTCTACGATTTAGATAAAATTTGTAACGTCTTCAGCACAGCTTAAAGATCGTAACTTGTTTAAGCATGATACCCAGAACGAAGTTATAAGAAAATAATTCGAAACTCTAAAAATTTTAAAACTAGATTATTAATCTACAAAATAAAATTTTAAAACTTCAAATTCTTGAAAAAGAATAGCCAATCAAACGCCAGAATATGATTTACCAGCTTTAACGCTTTCTAACAGTGCAAAAATCACTCGCAGACGACATTTTTCTGCAATGCTTGTACTAAATAAGAATTAGTCTGTTTTGGAAACATCTAACTTCTTTTTTTAAATTTTACCCTGTAAGAATGTTGCATCTAAAAAAAGCATTCTAAGTGACAAATTCTTGGAAAAAATTACTAACTGATAAATTCTGTTCAATAGAGACAGCATACAGTCGTTGAGAGCAAGGCGGGTGACATTACAAGTAGGTTAACAATTTTCTTACACAAATGATATCTTAGTAGTAGTAACCAAATCATGTATATCGTAACAGTTTAAATTTATTTCATAGCAGTTTAAATTTATTTCATATTACAATATAATAATACATTTAAAAAAGGCGAGTCCATTGCCGTTAGACGCTGATTTGAGATTTTTGTTTTTGTTCCTTTTGCTTGCTATGAAAGTACAGCACATCTGACAACAAAGCAGAAAGTGAAGATAGATTTGCGATGCGGTGTAAGGTGCTTGCTGTCGTGTGGGATTCCTTATAGATAGGACTATAATTGAATACTGTGGCGGCCGAGTAAAGTGAAATATGCTCGGTTCTTCTAGTCAATTAGGCTATTTCATACGCATGGTCGTTCAATTGGCAAAACCAATTTGTCCGGATAGAGGCTAGCTACGTGTTCCAGTCCTGGTTCGAGTTCCGACTCTGGGGTAACATTTTCGCTAGTTTCATAACATAGTTGCATTCGCATGTAATTTTTGTTATCTGTTTTCCTCGTTAGATACTGATCAACTTTGAAACTAGCTCAAGACGGCTGTATGTCTTAACAAGAATAAACCATCATTGATTTTCAGTATTATTATTTCAACTTTCCATCTTCGACTCATCAGTACATTAGCGGTTTAGGGAGCTTAACCGTCTCAACATAATCATGCTGACAACCATAAACAAATATACATAACATATCAACATTAAAAAATATCCCACTGCGAAAATTTGATCGTCAAATCTAGTGTCAGTTGCTATTATTTTTACTGCAATTGACTGCACCTTAGATCAACTTGTAACACTCGTTAAAACACTACACGAAATCCTACCGTGTAAACATTTGGTTACGTTCCCCTACAACCTTCTAAAGCCAACATTCGTCTGCTCTTGAAATGCCTTTGCTAAACTTCAGCCCGACAAGGGTATTAATAATTCAGGAAGCTGTTTAAAATATTTAAACGCAGATCACAGAATATGATTCTAGGAATAAGCATTCTTCTGGTTAGATGAAGAATTTTTTGGGAATAATTCCAAAACTTAAAAACTGATACACTGATGATGAATGCATAAAGTATTCGAAATACGTATCTGTGATAAAGAGGACATGATTCCATTCCCGTTTCTGAGCCAAAGGACAGGGGAAACAGAAATATTGAGTTAATACACATTGCAATCTATGCACACATGCATACCGCCAGTCATGTGAGATTTGATTAGCATATTACCTTTCTTCCACAGATCAGTGGGCACTATCGGTTCTATCATGATCATTGCAATATGCTGAGGATTATGAGCAGTCCTAGTCATTTAAGAAATATATTGAGTATTTTATTAATCGTTGTTCCGTGCTGAGAGAGATGAAGTTAGAATGAAATTAGGTATTGTAGAAAGAGAAACTACAAAGTATAGTTAGTATAGAAATACTAGGTGTTATTGTATGAAATGGTCCACGTAAACCGTGTTTAAGTTGGAGAAACTCAAACCTTCCTCGATCTGAGAGTGTATTTACACCTGTCCGAATCCGAAATTCGTAGTCATTGCAATGTGTCATAATTTCAGTGCCAGCACCGAATCCGATCGGAAAGATTTGTAAGTTCTTTCACGGTTCATAAGATGTCAATTTATTCTTATTCCTGATAATGATAGTCCTCCTATTCGAATTAAATTCACCAGCTCAGGACGAATGTGATATATCAATATTCACCCCACCTGCATTAAGTTGATCCCAAAGTTATAAGCAAACGATAAATCTCGGTATGGTCTGACTGTGTCCAATTTCTTTACCTTGTAAGAAGTGTAAATTGACTTCCACCCTCATCAGCCAAGCGGGGGTACACGCCCTGTACTTCATCAACCAAAACCTAGGGAAATGATTATAAAGCTTGATACAAAAACAAATTCATCCGAATTTGACTTTCGTGATTTTGTCTCCAATATTATGTCCGTCCTAGAAACCACACCATGTACGCTGCTTGTTTCAAATATGATAGAGTTTTTCATTGCATAAAATATACCAATCCGTTGTCAACATTCAAGTTTTATGCTTTTGAGCACGTACCTGTGGTCTGCTGGGAAAAATGTTTAATTGTAGTATCACCTCCCCCATTTCCTATCCCCAATCCAAACAATTGTCATTTGGAATTCGATCACGTTTTCAATCTTCTCTCACGTACGTAGAGATGCAAACAAGCTGAAGAATATACACAAATCTTTATCGCATTATAAAATAAAAGTAATTATGTTGAAAAACACCTCACTAGTAAATGAATGCAGTAAACCGTTAGAAATTGAAGAACAACTTTGCACACATTATTGAAAATTCACGACTAGTTTATAGCTATAAATGGTAGAATCACTGCACCAACAGGACCGGCAATTATAACGGACGCTGCTGGTTGCAGCAACACCACTGTTTCAGATAATGGGAATGTTGCAATTGTTCAACGACTACAGAAAATAGGGGAACGTGAAAATTATATTTGGTCCTAGTGGACTAATTTCGCGGTTAATCTGTTGCAATTCGGGACTAGCTCTGCCGAATGACGCTGATGCTGAAAGTCCCCCTAAAATGTCCTTGTGATCATATCTGAAGAGCAAGTAAGACGATTTTCGTCAAATTGGATAACCTTAGTCAAGCAAACCTGACGCCTAAGTTCAATTTCACATCTCATCCAAGTCAGTCGATAAACCAAAACCGCTTACGTTCGGGACAGAAGAAACCAAGTACAGTATTGTGTAGTGAACAATAGAACGATCTCGAAATGAGTGAACCAAACGAACAAAACCTACCGCCGGTACGGAAGAATACAATTATTGTTGACTTCAGACAGTGTAAAATTCGACCTTCGATACGAGAACTTGAAGGTTTGCTTAAGGAGCAAATACATCTTGCCATTAAACGTGAGCATTTACTTCAATGCAATAAGACCAATAATGTTGTTTATATCAAATTCTATAAAAATTTGGATGCAATTCAATTCGCTAGAGACAATAATAATGTGGAGCATGAAAATATCAAGTACAACATTCCAGTATATATGGAAGATAGTGCAATAGAAGTGCGTGTGCATGATCTTCCCTCAAGCGTCATATATAGCGTCCTTATATTCGCAAAACCATGTCCCAATACGGAGAGATTCTCTCTATCGAAAAAGAAAAGTTGAAGATTTTTCTCCCCGGTATTCTAAATGGCGTACGTTTGTTATGCATGCGCTTGAGGAGACCTATACCTTCTTATGTGACATTCGGTCAGGATACAAGAATCCCGTGCAAATCACTTGTTACCTATGACAATCAGATGGCCACATGTCAATATTACCAAAAAACTGTTCACTACGGTAAGCCATGTGATAAACCGGACAAGGAGACAACTATACCAAAGGACAACGGTGCTTCCTTCACACCAACCCCAAGCAACCCCAGTACACCTGTGACAGTCACCAACAACAGTGAAGCATCCCCTTCAACGAAACCATTCAACGTATCCCCTATAGAACAAAGTACACCAGCTGCAATTAGCCCTATAGAACAAAGTACACGAACCAAACTACCCCTTAATCCTCGCAGGAGGAAAATGGAAGCTCCTTACCCCCTAGATAAAGGGTGACAACGAGATCCAATACAAAAAAAATCATCTAAAAACTCAGCTAAATCGGCCACGTAAAGCTTGTACGCAAATAGGCCTGAATAAAACATCTTTTATATAAAAAAAACCGCAGCCAAAATATTAAAACTTTCTTTAATTATATCAATGTTTGAGCCCCGACCAGGAAGGATTCTTAGTGTCAGCAGGATCGTAGCACCAGCCATGTAATGGTTCTGAACACTCTGAATAGGCTGCGAATTCTGTTGAAACAGAAGGTCAAATTCCACTACAGGAAGGTAATATCAAGGCTTTGCTTTTTGTTATTTGGTTTTAATTGCCGCATAATGTCTACTATATCGATTTTAATTGGTTCTTTTCGGCAAGCATTAACTGAAAGAGACGAAAGATATGAAATGAAAAGACGGATAGGTATTCTAGATTGAAACAGTTATAAATTTAGAACGGAAAAGCTAGACTAGGCAGGCTCATATAGGCATGATCAGAAGAAAGAAATGAATTCTATTTTACCTTCTACTTGAGGGGGTCGAACACTAAATTCGAGTCTCCAAGTATGGTCGTGTAACAAGTGTAGTTCTTCACCACACTATGCTACTGACACCGGCAAAATAGAATTCAAATCTTCCCGCCTAGATCCGATCACGCGATTATTATTCTTTTTTACCAACGCCATCTGGAAGACTCGTGCAATATTGAATACATCTCGACCACTGCCGATTCACATATTCTAATGATACTATTCTAGTTTTAAGTTAGTCGTTAATTAAGATTAGAAAATAACCTTGGCATCTTAGAGCTTAAGCAGTGTGCCTATGAATAATTTGTAATATTGAATAAAAAAAAGGCTTTGCTTTTAATCATATTATCGAAACATTCGATTTTTGATACATTTTATTCGAGAAATGTATTGCTTCTTATATCAAAATTAAAAAAACTTTTCAGTGATTTTCACGCCTTGGCAACTGTATCTAGTCAACTTTTCCAATATACCACAGATGCATCTTTCAACATGCGAACAAGATCAGGTGTGTGACCTAATTTGTCCAGTACTTTATGTGTAATACAAATTCATTCATCTAATTTCAACGAACTTACCCAACTATCACTATCACCTCCGCATTGAATTACCTAAGAACTTAAATATTCTCGATGACGCGTTTATTCCAGAAGCTTTTCTTTTTGCGTAAGTAAAAAAATCACATCTGAGTTCAGTTTTCTTGTTTATTTCATTCGATAAGCCGATTGCTCCAATGTGAACCCCTCAAATAAAACGGGCTCTACCACAGCCTGTCAATGGAAGCTTGATCCATGAGAGCAGATGTTGATAATGTCAATAAAAATTAATAGCTTTGGTGCCCCAGGAGCAAATAGACAACTTGGGAAAATGAAGCAACATCAACAAAATTTTAATTAACCCTACTATGCTGTATGACATCGGCTTAACACACATATGTGGTGTAGCACTGTCATAAAGCTCTATGCCATGAAATCATTTACCGATGTGTAATATGCATGTAAAATTGTTGTTATATTGAGCAGAAAGATTCTTCACCTGTAGTGTATAATATCAATGTGAGAAACATGTTTTGTAACAGATTTAAATTAGAACCACCCATGATTAGGCTACTATTGCTGTTTCGAATGTAATGCAAATACCAAGTGTTTCCAGTAAATCAATCATTTAACAACATCTTAGAGAGTAAATGTCGATTTTAGCATAACCTAATGCGAAAGGTTTTGTCGTGAATACGACTTACTTTACGATGGGGCGCCTTTTCAAAATTAGCCATATGGAAGAATGGGCAGAACTTAATCGTGAATATCTCGATTTGTATTAACGGTAGCAACATAATTCTTTCACTATTTCATCAAAAATATGATCAAGAATTTAGGATAATATTTTGAACAGAGATAGCCACAAACAACTCAAAAATTAAGTTTTCTCAAACTTTGAAAACAACGACGACGATTTTGAGGTAATCAGGTACTTATCTTCAACCGAACGTTATAAAAGGGAAACCGTGGTCGAAAATCGATCAAATCTGTGTTTTGTTTTCAACGAGTACACAGTTAAAACTTTGATACATGCGAGTGAATTGGAGAAGATGTCGCTCAAAGTGATCGATCGGTCCATGAAGCGGAAGAAAACAAGTTCCAGAGCATCATCTGTCAGCCATGTGGCTACAATGAACACCTACGCTGGATATTGACAACAATCCGGATAATGTTACTTGGAAAACAGTAACCAAAAAAATTAAGCTCCACCGTTGATGGTTGCCAATGAGGATTACCACTCATGGCGGAAAGCTCTACATTCACTGAATGTTGCATCAACATTTGGTTCCAAGCTGCTTTGCAACTCACAGGACGAGTATGCTCTGGTAAGGAAATATCTCCAGGAAACGAAGGCTGAATTTTTCACTCATGACAAGCCGAGTGAAAAACCATACAAAGTTGTGCTGAGAGGACTTCCGTAAGTCAGCGAAGAGTCACTGATGGCAGTGGCGTATCAGATCTTGACAAACCGGCTTTGGCAATTCATCGAATTAAAAAAGTCGAGAAGAGGATAAACGCACGTATAGAGACGCATTGTACCATTGTACGTTGAAGCACCTTAAGGAACAGAACATTGATCATATCATCGTGAAATGGGAACCAAAAAGGCAGAGATCTAACTCACTGCATGAAATGTCTACACTTCGGGCATGGTGCTCGAAATTGCCACATGATTAAAACCGCTGCGGATCGAATCATGCTACCAACGAGTGCGCTATGGAAGAAGAATCTACCCCCCGCTGTGCAAACTGTGCTGGGCCCCACGAAGCAACCGAACGAGCTTGCCCGAAACGTGCTCAGTTCCTGAATATAAGGAAACAAGCTGCACCTCAGTGTCAACCATCGAAGGAGAAGGTTCCACCTGTACCATCATTGGACCCAGTAAATTTCTCCAAGCTGAATGATCTACTAGATACAATTCTGACTCCACCTGGTTTCAAACTACTGATGATGGCCCTACTGTAAACTGTACTCCACTATTTACTTCTGTGGAGTTGATGAAAATTTTCGTCGACATGAGCTCTGCGCTCCGTGGTTGCAAGACGAAAATTGAGCAGATTCAAGTGTTCGATTCGTTTATTATCCAGTACGGTGTGTGAAACATTAAAAGTGATGAATTGGAATGCCTGCTCAGTGCGTCCAAAGCAAGTTGAACTATCGGACTTTGTAAGAACACAGTGCGTCGATGTGTGTATTATCACGGAAACACATTTGTCACCAAAGATGTCCTTCTCCATACCGAACTACGTCATCATTCGCCGGGATCGAACCCACTTTAGGGGTGGTGGTGTTGCGATTGCAGTCAGAAGCAATGTGAAGTTTGCTATACTTCCTAACTTTGATACGAAATTCATCGAGTCTATAGTAGTTGAATCTGATACGACGATCGGAAGGATAAAATTCATCACAGCATACTATCCTAGACAGTGCTCACCGAACCAAGGAACTCAATCACAACTAAAAAATGATCTGCAGAAGCTGACAAGAGGACGAAATAAATTCATCATCGCCGGTGATATCAATGCCAGACTTCGAGCCTGGGCAAATTCCAGAAACAATCGAAATGGAGCAGTGCTGAACGACGACCTTCAAAACGGGACAGTTCAACGTCTGTTGCCAGATCAGGGACGTGCTCCTTCATCGACCTGTTTATCACCAATCATACTATCCTTTTGTAGTGGAAGTTGGGTCCGGTGTTGAAACCCAGCAACGTACTCGGCGTGATTATCATCATGTCGACTGGTCAGCATTCAGCAGCAGTGTAGACAACAACATTAACTACGATTGTCATCCAGAATCAGCAGAGGACATCGACAGACAACTAGATGAACTTGGACGTGAAATCCCTAGAGCTCCTACCACTAAAACATTGATTAGGTTAAGAAATATTTATCGAAGGTAGTATCAGAGAACAGGACTCAGGGAAAAGTAAACTTCAGCTAATAATTTCACTAATATCATTAGGCAAAGAATGAACGATATCAAAAACAGGGAATTCTCAGACCATATCAGTAAACTAGATAAGTATTCTAAAACATTTTGGAAATTGTCTAAACTTCTTAAAAACAAGCCGAAACCGATACCACCTCTTCTTCTGGATGACTGTTTGCTCATAACACCGGTTCAAAAAGCTACTGCTTTAGGTCAACATATTGTTAGTTCCCACCGTCTCGGTCAAGACATGGGCGGTCCCCATGAAACTACTGTTTCAGCCACTGTCGAAACTGTTGATAGGATGCCTTCTATATTGGCTGCTAATCACAAAATCACAGAAGAAGAATTGAAAAACAATCATGAAAAGGTAAAAAAATATGAAAGCTCCGGGTGCTGACTCTATTTTCAACATAGAGTTCAAATACCTTAGCGTTAGATTTTTCCAACATATTCCATCTATTTTCTACCAATGTTTGGTCCTTAACTACTTTCCTTCTAGTTGGAAAGTGGCCAAAGTGATCCCAATAAAAAGCCTGGAAAGGATCCCACCTATCAGAAGAGCTATCGTCCGATCAGTCTTCTATCTACACTGTGCTAAATGTTCGAAAACACAATCCTTTCCCGTTTGTTAGAGTTTGCAGACACCAATAACATTTTTCCTGAAGAACAATGTGGGTTTAGAAGAAGTCGTTCTACTATTAACCAGTTGGTCAGAGTCAACAACACCCTCTCGAGAAGTAAAGCTGTTTCGAAAACATCTGGCATGATTTTGTTAGACGTTGGAAAAGCGTTCGACAAAGTCTGGCACGATGGCAGTTAAAGCTGCTTCGAAATTATTCAAAATTTAAGAAAGTTTTAAAACCTGCTTTACGATTAACATTACAATTACTTTGATGAATTCCATAGTAAGAATATATTAGATTTTAATTGCAACTTCGAAGTTTCATCAGAAGTAAAAAATGTGCTTTCATTTTTATCATAAATGCATGGATAAAAATAAGAATTATAACAAAAAAAATATTTTTTTGATATATCCCGGTGAAAGACCGCTATATGGTGAAAACCGGGTATAAATAAACGATAAATTAATTAAATAAAATAGAATTTGTTGATATAAATCAGCTACGTTGCGACAAAACTAGTGCAACTGTTCTGAAATTAAAATATGAATGTCAATTGAATTCCCTCCTTTTGTTTGTATTTTGAAATTTATTTAATATAAATAAATGCAACGGTAGATTATTAAAATAGCGGATTTCATTAATGCAAATTACACTTAATCTAAAAAGTAATAAATCCTATAGCCCACTACAAATATATCATAAATATACTTTAAATCACACATTGACACGAAAGTAGTCTTGTGAGAGAATTAAATTAACAGGGGGGACGGGTATAGCGTGATGGGTAAGTCGATGCCTTTCACGCAACTCGCCTGGGTTCGGTTCCCAACCCCAGAAAGTTTTTCTGACCCGAAGAGGCGAATGACATTAATGTTAAAGCCTCTATAAATGAAACAAAAAAAATTGAATTAACAAATGATTAATTGATTAATTCTCGCTCTAGTTATTTTATTTTTGATAAGTTGTTGTTTTTGCTAAGCTGTTAGACCATGCAAAAGATTTCATGAAAGCTGTGTGGTTCTATACCACAACTTAGTTACCACGTTTCGCCTCATTCCGTGTTCATTAGATACCAGTGCATCTCCATCACAGCCAACGTTTGCGACGTTTGACATCTTCATCATTATCATTATTGGACTCAGTCGAGAAATAACATTTTCTTGTAGGACTTTCCAGGAACTCAGAAATCACATAAATGTTGGAGATTCCAGGAACTTGGAAATCACACAAAAGCTTCAAAACGACCTTAAAACAATTATATTACTTTTAGAAAGATGAACTGTTTATAGCTGTCATGATACCATAGGAGGGGATGCATGAAGTTTCCGAAATCGAAAAAAATAATGCCAAATGTCTCAGAATTGTCTGAAATTTCGAGATTTGAAATTGAAAAAGATTTTTTTTTAAATCGACCCTAAAACGCGGAAAAATTTTGTGATATCCGAAACGAACTTTTTTTATGCTAAATGTCTTAGAATTTAAAACGACGAGATCTAAAATTAAAAAAAAACTCCGATATCGAGATTCAAAATATATTCTTTTTAACTCTAGAATGTTTTTTAAACTAGAATGCCAAACGTAATAGAATTGCATGAAACATCAATATCTAGTGTCATCATGGCGATAATTGAAAAATATCGACAGTGACTTCTGAAATCGAGATATTTTTTTATATTTCGAAGTCTTTGTTAACAACTTATTTTCAGATAAATTTCATGTTCCCGCTGGTGTTCCTCAAGGTAGTATCCTTGGCTCAATATTGTTCAAAATTTTTTCATCTAATACTGCGACGCTTCCGGGTGATGGCGTACTCTCACTGTTTGCCGATGACACTTCCGTCATCAACAAAGACCGCGTAATTCGTTCATTAGTAAACAAAATGCAGAGAGGAATGGATGTACTGGTTGAATGTTTCAGCAGTTTGGAAAATATGCATCGACGGAACTAAAACTCAAGCTGCCTTATTTCCCCACTCTAAATCTCCCAGACTTTTTCCACCTGGGAATAACAAAATTAAAATAAATGTCTCTGAAATAGATTGGTGAAATGAGGTAGTTTATCTAGGACTGACCATGGATAGCAAGTTTCTCTTTAGGTCACATATGGACAAAATAGTGTTAAAATGCAACATTTTACTGAGATCTCTCCACCCATTGATTAACAGGAAATCTAAATTATCACCTCAAAACAAACTAGCTGTTTATAGGCAAATAGTTTATCCAGTCATTGAGTATGCAGTTCCAGATTGGAAAAAATGCGCAAAATGTCATTAGAATAAGCTCCAAGACATTCAAAATAAATTTTTAAAAACGATTTTGAATCTACCTCCATTCTCTTGTATATACAATTGCTGTACAAGAAACAAACGAGCAGACATTTGAAAACACACACAATAAGTTCAAAACTAAATGTTCAACTTCTGAACATGCCATTATTAGAGCGATTTACAGCTAGAGTTAGGTTAGGTTAGTTTAGGTTAAGTAGATATAAATATACAATTTCAAGGATTTAAATCCAAACATGAAATAAAAATCGCTAACATGAAACAATAAGAAATAAAATTAAACATACACTAAGCAGATAATACCATAGATGTAAAGTTTCAAACTGTACAAAAAATGTTGACAAAAAATGAATAATAAATAAAATATTTAATGTAAAAAATGCAGTTCTCATTTGCTTTCCGGTCGTCGAGGCGAGCAGGCGCATTCATAAAAAATCAGCCGTAGACAACATTATATAAAATCAGCCGTTCTAATGGCTCTAAATGTTATCTAAAGAACTATTGAGACTACTTCTTTGCAAATCGAAGGTAAAAATAATCAGTTTAGTAAAAATCCAAAACAATTTGATTTGCTTCGTGCACTTTTCGCTGTGCGAAAATCGTTCGATAGAAATGTTCCGAACTGTGCTAAATATCGTAGAGAATTCCACAATTTGGTCATACTTTTCATATCACAGGCCCTTTTGTATCATTGATCAACCCAGAGAATTTATGTTTTCTTCATTGGAAGATTTTAATCGGTTGTGAACGGTATACCCACGCCAACCATATCAGTATCTCAGAAGGTCGAATGGCAAAACGTCGATGAACAAAAGATCGAAACACCAAAAGATCGAAAGAACAAAAGGCCGAATGCGTCAAATAGTCGAATACGGCAAAGTCGAAATAACAAAATGTCGAATATAACGAAAGGTCGAATGTAACAAATAGTCGAATGACCGTAAGGTCAAATGAAC
Organism: Malaya genurostris; assembly: GCF_030247185.1. Taxonomy (NCBI): domain Eukaryota; kingdom Metazoa; phylum Arthropoda; class Insecta; order Diptera; family Culicidae; genus Malaya; species Malaya genurostris. The sequence goes on along the minus strand of NC_080572.1, from coordinate 14,292,103 downwards.
CATAAAGTCGAAAGAGACAAAAAGTCGAATATAACGGAAGATACAATACAACAATAAGTCGAATACAATATAAGGGTGAATTCTTGGAGTGTTGAATGGCATATATCCACTAAATATCAACTGTTAAACTAAATTAATCGCCAGGGTTAAGCCGAGGTAAAGTATGCAGCCCTAAAATTCGATAATGGAATATAGTAGTATAATGATGCAAAGTATTCATTCCCAAATTTGAAATTGTCGTTGGTAGTCACTATCAATTTACGTAATTGATAAAGGTATACCGAAACTGGCATACGATGGCTTCATTTTCCACTTAAATAAAAAGGTATATACAGATATATAATTTGCAAAATATGTACTGCGCACAAAATTTGTCTGCGTACCATTTGCCTAACATGGTGTCCATTGGTCATTCGAAGCTAAGGCAGTCACTGAAAAGACGCTGTGAAATGTACTAGAAATGTACACTAGATTAAAATAGACAAGATTTTTAGACTTTCCAAATAATCCGACAAAAATAATGATCCGTTCGATTTAAAAGATACATTTGAGCCATCCTTCTATTCATAACAAATTAACACACATTATTGTAATAGTTTAGTCGTGCTGTATGCTTTATTTTTATTACTTTATCAGGATCAAACCATGATCTCGAAACTGATACATAATCGCAGATGTCAAAGAGATTTTGACAAGGTAACAACCAATGCACTGATGAGTCAAAAACGAAACGTAGACATATCAAAATCGGTTATGTGCCTGCCCTAGCACAAAATTTGGCTAACCCCCGAATGGCCAAACCTGCATCGGTTAGAAAAAGTCGAAAACACGTTTTCGTTCGGCACGTCAGTATAGACATTGCATTTTGATGCAAAGGAAAAAAAGTGTTCTGTAAATAGCAGAAACTTTACGTCTGCTTAGCGGTTCAAATTGAACTGCTGAGTTTTGCATAAAGCTCTTCAATTTGAACTGCTATGCACGATTATATGCCCTAGCACAAAATTTGGCTAACCCCTGAATGAACAACCAATAGTTTGTCAAAAGTATTTCCGAATTCGAAACAAAAATATTGTTTTTTCATCTCACACAATTTTTTTTCAAAAGAGTACAATGATTTCGCTCACTGTACATAGAGAACGGATTCTATGAAATATTGGACAATTTACGTAAAGAACAAAAGCTAATGGAAGAAACGATTATTGAGATACTTCGTGGATCACCAGGAACCTAAAAAAATGAAAAACGGGTGGAAAAGGATGACAAGTTATTTACATTACGGGTGTCGCATTAATATTATAAGACTATTAATTACAATAATTATATTCATTTTGTTTCGCTACCGCTCGATCGGACCTAAAAAAGGCGAACAAACTATGTTTGAGTAAACCGGGCAAACGAATGGATCACAGGTTCGTACGCTAGAGACCGCCGCTTCCGACGGCGGGTCGGCGGCCGACTCGGACTGGCGGAAACCTCGGTGGCTTAGTGTCGCCTCGGTTCCTTGCATGTATCACCATTTCATTTCTGTATTTTATGACAGTATTTCTGCTACAAACTTTCTCACCATTCATAATTTTTTCGTATTCAACCTTTCGTCGTAATCAACCTTTAGTGGCAATCGACCTTCTGTTATATTCGACGTTTTGGTATCTCGACTATCCGGTACTTCGACTTTTTGTTATATTCGACATTCTGTCGCAGTCGACCTTTTGATACATTCGACGTTTTATGACTTTCGGTATTTTATCTTTCGACGTTTTAGTATAAAAACCCTCATCCACGGACAACCGGTCAGCTTGGAAATAGATGACGTCAGTCAGCGGTATCAATCGGAATTTGTCACTCCCCAACACGAATGCCTTCATAAGAGGTTCTTTTTAAAACCACCATTATTTATTATAAATAACTATGGAAAATACTTTATAATAATATTTAATTATATGGCAGAATGTTTGCTGTAACTTATCCGTACTTGAGTGTAGGTGCATAGTTTCAAATTCTAGTAGTGAAAAAAAGGAATGCTTGTACAATTCACACACACATTCACTGATATTCGGAAGCGTGCCAGTTTTATTTGTATTCACGACATCCAGTTATGTCTCTGACATTACCCTCCTAGTTTTTTATAGTTGTTTTTTCACTGTATTATAATTCTGAAAGAAAGCTGTTGTATGCCTAATTCTGAAAATAAGCTGTTGAAATTTTGTTATCTAATCATTAAAACTAATCGCTGCAAATAAGCTAATTATTGTAATTCTACATCCGATTAAAACAGCAGTGAAAATGAGGGTAAAATTTTAGTTAGTTTTGGTACTGTTAATTTTTACTCCGATTTCTCCAAGGAAAATATTTGAAACAACGTTGCAAAACTGGTACCTTTCCGCCATTAATACAACAAAAGAATGTATGTGTTGAATGCGTAGAAGTAAGTTTCCAGCTTTCTTTATAGAAAGGATATAAAAGTACTGGAAGAACCTGAGTTCTGAACAAAGCCCCTACTGTTATATACCATTCGACTCATCTCAACAAGATCACTCCTTATGTATGTGTCTATGAACTTTCTACGCTTTTTCTGTCCGCTCAATTTTCTCGGAGATAACTGAACCGATTTAAACAAATTTCGTCTTAGACTCGTCAGTACAGAGCAGTTCAAATTAAACTGCTTAAGGCCATCGTTCAAGTACCATGCGAGCGGGTGGTTTTAGGAATTTTTCGATGGAAAATTTGAAAAAAATTACCAAAACCGAAAACATACAGACGTTTGAAAAACTTTTATCTATCTTCAGGGTGAAAATGGCTGGTGTTATCCAAAATAGCTCTGAAAAATTAGTGTTTTGTGATCTTTCACAATTATCTGAAAAAATAATGCGATGATATGATTTTTTTTCAAATAAACCTTATGATGGCTACGAGGATTACATTCGGACACATTTTTGGAAAACCTTTTCACGCTTTTCGTGGAAAATCAACGAATTTAAAAAATACAACGAAATCGATTATATGAAATTTTTTGATTTTCCATGAAAAGCGTGAAAAAGTTTTCCAAGAATGTGTCCGAATGTAATTCTTGTAGCCAGCATAAGCTTTATATGAAAAAAATCATATCATCGAATGATTTTTCCAAATTATTGTGAAAGATCTAAAAAAAACTTATTTTCGAAGCTATTTTTGATAACACTCGGAAAATCCTCCGAATTTTCCAGCCATTTTCAAACTGCAGATAGATAAACGTTTTTCTAAGGTTTGGTAAATTTTCCATTGAAAAATTCCTAAAACCACCCGCGCGCATGGTACAATATGAACCGCTAAGTAGACGTAAAGTTTCTGCTTTTTGCAGAACAACTTTTAATTAGCATCGAAGAACGACGTTTTTTCTAACGTGCCGAACGAAAACGTTTGTTTTCGGCCTATACTGGCCGATGCAGTGATGGTCATTTAGGAGTTATCCTGTTTGTGCTTAGGGCACATAATCGTTTTGAATTGTCTTTACGTTCCGTCTTTGACTCGTCAGCGTGGGGAAAATGGGTTCTTCATTCACTGAATGATAGACAGAAGGAAAAGCGAAAAGCGGGTGAGCGCGGAATTATGTTTTTTCGGCATGATACAAAGAGTTTTCTGCAACGGATCGAGATAGGAGAAGATAAATAGATTTATTTTGAGAAACCCAAGGGCAGAAAATCATAGATCGGCTTTGAACAACCATCGACATCAACTACAAAACTTAATCGCTTCGTAAAGAAAACAATGACGTGCATTTGGCGGAAACAAAAACGGTGTTTTGGACTACGAGCTTCTCAAGTCTGGGGAACTAGTAATGAGTAACCGATGCTAATGATGTCAAATCATGAAATTGAATCAAGCATTGCTCGAAAAACTACCAGAATGCTCTACAAGACTAGTGAAAATCAATTCGCAGCACGATAACGCCTCCGCACACTCAGCGAAAGCCATCAAACTCATCATTCCACAACTCAGAAGGGAACTTTTGCCTTACGCACCATACTCCCCAGAGTTGGCCTCTTCCGACTTTCATTTGTTTTCATCGATGTTTCACAGTTCTTTCGACAAGGTATTTGTGAGTACCTGGAGCCTATTACTTAGCATGCATTTCCAGTCAGAAAATCTCGCATTATTAACTAGCACGGATGATTCAATATTTTCACGAACAATTCAATAAAAAAAATTTATACATACGCACTTTAGTGTTGTCATGTTTTTATTTCCTAATCTGTTATGGGACGGCAAGAGCAAACTCGTAACATAGTGTTTGGGGTTGTTTCAGCTTTCTAATATCTTTTCTTTAACGCTGCAATTAAAGGATACCATCCCCAGAGACAAAACTGATATGCTACTAAAACGTTAATATTTAAACCTGTTTTAATCCACCTAGTGGTGTAATGATGCCTTTCTCATATCAATCATACTATAATACACTATAACACGATATAATACTGTACTATTCTTTATAATAATTTTCTTCGGTCGGAAGCCGGATCCTAATAATATTCAGGAATTTTGTATGGGACCACAAGACCTTTCTTATTTATCTAAGTCTGTGAAAATCGGTTAAGCCATCTCCGAAAAAAGCTGGTGCACTAATTTTCACAACTTTTTGCACATATTACCCCATAATACCGGAACGGGAAGTCAGATTCCAATAACATGCGGTTCAAAAGTCGGTTTTCACAGTGATTGCATAACCTTTCTATAAGAGAAAAGCAAAAAGCAATTCTTTACCGAAGAAGATTTAGTACCATAACAAAAGGAAGCGATAATAATCGATGTGCATTGCTACCTGTAAACATGTAACTGGCAAAAAACATTTTTCACCAGAACTCTTCGACAACCCGATAAATTGTCACCTCGCTTCGCCACACCGAAGGATACACAAACGCTTCCTTACCATGATGACGTTCGCTAGAGAATATTTATGAATTCTCGAATTCTTTCCAACCCGTGGCAGAAGCGACATAAGGCAATAGAATATGTCCAGGAATGTGGGTTTAGTAAACGGATGAAGAAATACGTGTGCCCCATCTCACGACACACTATCCCGAACATGTACCTCAGATACTAAGATGAATGATGCCGAAACAGAGTGGCTCAATGCGGTAAAAATTTTCTATATTTTTTTATTTTTACTCCAGTAACGATATTGGTTGAACCATCTTTTGGAGGTTCTGAATAAATTTCCATTTTCGCTAGAATGAAAGAAATTGATGGATGGCTCGAACGAGAATGCATATTTTGTGGTAAAAGGTCACATGCTTAAACGTGCGAAACCACTTCCAAATCGTGTGTGGGTTCTAGAAATTGTAAAGATGTGTCGTATTAGAATATTTTTTTAGATATATTCATGGAAATTGGGAATAGTGAGAAGGACTAAGTCGTTACCTTATATCTCACAGCACACAATTGACCGAAAACTGCTCCTGATGACATTCCTGTAACTTTCTGTATATGCAAGCTTCCATGGCGGACTAGCATACCAACGATTAATTTAACTTCATTCAAAACCAACTAAAGCCAATAAAAATAAATAAAAACCGATAAGACGCCTGCCTGGAGTGCAGTATAAAAATCATAGACCAGTAAAATTTATTATTTCACGCCTTCCTGCACTTTCTCGGTTTTAGGTATACAGCTGCAGCCCCCAAAGAGAAGTATAATTTTAACTCTTCTGACTACACCGCCCACTGACTGTCTGCACGCTATAGTTGCACCTGTTTGTGGTGCCCTGAAATCTCACCATCACCTGCCACACTGTTGCGGGACAATCCATCCAGCCCGTTCCGATTAGGAACGGTGTTCACAACAGTGGAAGCATTGATAGATTATATGCCCAGCTCACGAAAAGGTGGCTTTTCCTGCACATTTTCAATCAATCCATACTTCACCCTCCGTTGAAGTTCCTTGGTGTTATTTTCGTACACATACCAGCCCATGCCAACTCCAGATCCGTCGAAGGAGATTCCACTTCTTCAACCTGATCCCTTTCCGTTGCCGTCTTACAGGCGGCAGTAGTGACTCTGCTGGAGCATGAAACCGAGCGATAATGCGGATTATTGCTATAAACATTTACTCATGCGAAGGTTGATTTACCCATCTATGCGATACAACACCGAATCTAATGCATGTGGAACTGGAAAATTGTGCGACAGTAACAGTTCACCTGAAGGCACCTTAGTAATCCGGAGCGGTCGACTCGTTCCGGGTCGTAACTGAGCACCATTCGCAACAGAATTCTCACTACACTGCCCATAGACTGGTGGAAAGTTGTGCTCAATAGTTTCGCACAGCTCGGTTGAGCACCGTTTTTGTCATAAACAAAAATTCTACGAACGCTGCTGGCGTCGCAGTGATTTCTTCGTTCACATCATCGGTTGCAGTAAGGGAAATAGGGAGGATGGTGCTATCGATTAATCTTTGCTACATCAATATCAAATTAAATAGCTTTGTGAACAAATCACAACGATTGAAAGCATTTTACGCTACAAATCTCCGCTAACTACAATCAACGCGTCGTCTATGAGAAATTTTCTCGTGCTTAAAAGGCTTACCTGATATTCCTTTCAATCCTTTTTTTCAGTTTGTTTTATGATCAAACATTTATTCAATAGAGTAATGGATGGAACTAGTAACGAAAAGTTAAGTTTGTTTATTTATTAAAATGTTTATTTTCTCTCTATATTGATTACTTCGGTCAAGGGTTGAAGCTTCCGAATTCAACGCTTTCTAAACCAGCATACCCGATGAACTACGACGTAGAACCAAGGCTATCTTCGAGATAATATGCTCTTTATAAGAAATGTACTTGACCCGGTCACAAGTATAGTGTTGGTCCATGTATCTGTATGCATCTGTCCGCCACAGTTATCGTTCATGTCTATGCACGATTAAAAACTTCCACTGAACTTCACACGCGTTTTCTAGCCAGAGCATTCGAGTGTAGAAGAACAATTATTAGTGTACAATCATTATCACAATGAAAAGCTATACAATTACTGTAAAACTGACTTTTGAACCGAGATTCATATGACATTCGTATGTCATTCGTACACACTCAAATTTATGTACTTTTGGACTGGCCGGATTTGGCATCATTACTCTCACTCTTTCAGTCGTAGACCACGCGGGTCTCTGCTGTATACAGGAGGCGTCTCCAGCTCGCAGGTCCGCAGGTCGTCCTCAATTTGATCGATCCATCTTGCCCGCTGCGCGCCTCTTCTTCTTATGCCGGTCGGATCATTATCAAGAATCATTTAACCGGGTTGTTCTCCGACATTCTAACAGCATGCCGGCCCACCGTAATCGCCCAACCTTGGCCGTTTGGACGAGGGTTGGTCCTCCCAGCAACTGGTGCAGTTCATGGTTCATTCGCCTTCTCCACGTACCGTCTTCCATCCGCACTCCGCCGAAGATGGTTAGCAACACCTTCCGTTCAAAAACACCTAGTGTGCGTTGATCCTCCGCAAGCATTGTCCAGGACTCGTGCCCGTAGAGGATAACCGGTCTAATCAGCGTTTTGTAGATAGTTAACTTCGTAGGAGGGCGAATTTTGCTCGATCGAAGCACGATTTCCTGACAATATGCGTCTCTGAATTTCTCTGCTGGTGTCATTATCGGCAGTCACCAGTGAGCCCAAGTACACGAACTCGTCGACCATTTCGATTTCATCACCACCAATCAGAATTCGTAATGGGTGGCTGACGTTATTTCTCTCGAGCCCCTGCCTTTAATGTACTATGTACTATATCTTTGACACATTGATGTCTAGTCCGATCCGCTTGGCCTCAGCTTTTAGTTCGATGAACGTATCTTCCATCTTCTCAAAGTTGCGTGCCATAATATCAATATCATCAGCGAAACCAAGTAGCTGGACGGACTTTCTGAAAATCGTGCCACTCGTGCCTATCCTCGCTCTTCTTATCACACCCTCCAAAGCAATGTTGAATAGCAGACACGAAAGGCCATCACCTTGCCGTCCCCCCTGCGAGTTTCGAAGGGACTCGAGTTTATCCCCGATACTCGAACAACGCACATCATTCGATCCATCGTAGCCTTGACCAATCGTATCAGTTTGTCCGGGAATCCGTAGTCGTGCATGATTTTCCATAGCTGTTCTCGATCGATTGTGTCGTAGGCTGATTTGAAATCGATGAATAAGTGATGTGTGGGCACATTGTATTCGCGGCACTTTTGCAACACCTGGCGGATGGCGAACACTTGGTCCGTGGTAGCGCGTTCGCCCATAAATCCTGCCTGATGTCGCCACCTCTCGATCACCTCACAGTCGTTCGTGAGAAGATCCCAGTTGGTGTCTTTGCACATATCGGCCTGTGGCACATGGCCTCTGCGCGAACGGTTCGCCTTCTCGTAGAACTTCCTTGTGTCATTAGCACAGAACAGCTGTTCCATCGCTTCGCGATCTCGGTCTTCCTGTTGGCGCTTTTTTCTGCGGGATACCGAGGATTTAGCATCATGCTACTACACGGAGGACGGTATACAGCGAACAATGTCAATTTCATGCCGAAAGATCTGGAATTTAGTGATAATTGGAATTGATGATAATTGAGTATGGAATTTGTGTGAAGATTTTAATCGGTACGCTCTTCATCAACTCGTCGAGATTGCATAATTTCTATGCGTGTATGTAACAAAATATGCAATCAATTTTTCCGAAGATGACAGAACCGATTTTTAGAAACTTAAATTCAAATAAAAAGACTTTTTGTTTTCTATTTGTCCATTGGAAATTTTGAAGGGGCAACGTTGAGAAATAGTCGATTTAGTGAAGGAAAATGCAGCAACTCGCGCCCGTCAACTACGCAATGCAATAAATAACAACACCATCACTCCCGCTCATTCTCCCGCTGCAGCCAATGGGAAGCCAGGATAGAACAGACAAAACAACCGATTCAGCTATAAATACACATTTCACATTTTCAATCGATGTAAAATCAGTGTTTTTTAACCTTCGAATAGAAAACATTAAAAAGCAAAAGCATACAACTTAAAAACGTAAAAAGTACGTTTCATTTCCCACATTAAAATTCATTGGGAATATTATAAACGGCATAATGGTATTGCAAGTTTAATGTCGTCGTTGCCAAGGCTTCGGCCATGGAACCAAAAATTGTCATATGGATAAACGGTGTTTGAATTGTGGTAAATCGCATTCGAAAGACGTTTGTCCAATGATAAATTTTCATGTTCTAATTGTGATGAAAATCATAAATCAAATTATTTGAAATGTCCTGTCAAGGAAAAAAATTTAAACGCTCGTTCGCTTAGACAAGTCAAATCAACCACCTGAAATTTACAGAACATCTTCTAAGGCACTTATTTCTTCGAATTTAAAACAAAAAACAGGCCTTCCAATTCATCTTCTAACGAAAACAATTTATTGACAGGTAGATCGCCCTCGTCATCATATTTTTCTAATGACAATTACGCTTTGATAACAGGTAGACAACTACCACTTAATTCTTCTAATGTAAACAATCAAAACACAGGAACGCCTTCCAGCTCATCTTCTAACGAAAAGAATTTATTAATAGGTAGTTCGGCCAAATCATCCTCTTCTAATGACAGTTACAGTAGTGTAACAGGTAGACATCTACTTACGAATGTTCCTTCAATGCCATTCGCTTCTTTAAACGAAGTCGATTTAGGCGATATAACGGAAAATAATATGATTTACCTACAAGATCAACTTTTTCAAATGATCATCCGAATGAATTCGACCTCATCACTTTTTAAAGCTTTTCAAATTGGATGGCAATTTGCAAATAATTATAATGAATTTAAAATTTAACAGTGATTGTTAAATAATTATTTGAATATTTTAAATAGGAAAAAATATTTAAAATCGAGTGAAGATGAATTTTACAATTTTCTCATAGTTCACAAAATTCATATTGCCATTGTGACAGAAACATTTCTTAAACCAAATGTCAAATTGAAAAGCAATCCACATTATGTGGTTCATCGAATTGACAGGTTTACTGGAATGGGTGGTGGAGTTGCTATTTTTGTCCAACGGTAAATTAAACATCGAATTTTACCTTCTTTCAATATAAAGTTTGCCATTCCAATTCAGTGGAATTGTAGGCAAAATAACGGTAATGTTAAAATACTTCATAATCAACTAGTTAGTTCTATATTCAACTATGCAAATCATGTGGATCATGAAACTATTTTAGAAAATTCTGCGGACATCGACACAGCAATAGATTATTTGAATCATTACATTATCGTAACTAGAAATCTTTCAGTTCCCAAAGCTCAAACTAAATTAAAGGTTCTTAAGAAACCTCAGAAACCAATTCCTGCTCTCAAGGAAGGAAATCAAATACTTCTTGCAAATGACGAAAAAGCTCAAAAATTTGCTCTGCAGTTCGAGAGCGTCCACAATTTTTAACTTGAACGTTGTGGGTCCTGTTGAAAATGAAGTTTCACTGAAATATGATCATATTTCAATTAAAGTGTCATTACCACATGACATTTTGATGAAATTAAGTCAATCATTAAGAAACTTAAAAACATGAAGGCTCCTGGTAATTATGGTATTTTTAATATTCTCATTAAAAATCTTCCCGATGTTGCCTTGACACTCTTGGTTGAAATTTTCAACAAGTGTTTTTCTTTAGCTTACTTCCTAAAAAGATGGAAAAACGCTAAAGTAATTGCTATCCTCAAACCTGATAAAAAAACAGTAGAAGCATCAAGTTATCGACCAATTAGTTTACTTTCTTCTATCAGTAAACTTTTTGAAAAAATTAACTTGTTGAGAACAATGTCTCATATAAATAATAATTCAATTTTTTTATCAGAGCAGTTTGGATTTCGTCATGAACATTCAACTACTCATCAACTTGTCAGAGTAACGAACATGATAAAAGCAAATAAATATTCTGGGTTGTCCACTGGAGTTGATCTAGACATAGAAAAAGCATTCGACAGTGTTTGGCACAAACACTATTTATTTGATCAAAATGATTCAAAATTATTTAACTGATCGTACTCTTCGGGCTAGCTATCAGAATTGTAAATCTGAATTGCTACCCGTACGAGCAGGTGTTCCGCAGGGTTCGAGCGTAACTCCAATCTTGAATAATATTTTCACTTCTGATCTTCCAAATCTACCCGTTGGTTGTCAGAAATATCAATTCTGTGACGACACAAGTCTGTTAACTACAGGTAGAAATCTAAGAGTGTCTACAAACAAAGAAGCCTTAATATTTTCAGTGATTATCTGTCAAAATGGAAAATTAAACCAAATGCAGCAAAGACGCAATGAATTATCTTTCCTCATCAGCCAAGAGCTTCTTTTCTTAAACCAAACAATAATCACATTCTCAAATTGAATGGCTTGGAATTGACATGGTCTGATCAAGCTAAATACTTAGGTATAACGTATGACAAAAAACTCACTTTCAAGGATCACATTGAAGGAATCCAGGCAAAGTGTAATAAATATATCAAATGTTTATATCCTCTTATAAACAGAAATGCTAAGCTCTGTCTAAAGAACAAATTATTAATTTATAAACAAATTTTAAGACCAGTCATGCTTTATGCAGTACCAGTTTAGTTAAGTTGTTGTTCCACCAGGAAGAAAACGCTTCAAAGGATTCAGAATAAAATACTGAAAATGATTTTGAAGCGTCCTTCCTGGTTTAGTACTAACGAGTTACATAGACACACAAATATAGAACCATTAGATTTAATGAAAGATGATTAGTACGACCGTACAAATATTTTGCATTAATTATGGTTTCGGCTTTAGCGGTCTGTTAAATAAGAACGACTGTTATATACTGCCCGACGTTTCGACCACTGGTTATGGTCTTTTTCAAGAGAAATATCTTATCGAAATAAACAACCGTTCGTGGGCATACGATTTTTAGACGAGGAACGAAAAGATATTTCCCTTGAAAAGGACCATAACCAGTGGTCGAAACGTCGGGCAGTATATAACAGCCGTTCTTATTTAACAGACCGCTAAAGCCGAAACCATAATTAATGCATTAGATTTAATGTCACATAATATTATAAGCAAATTCGGACAAAAATCGATGCAATCTTCAATTGAATCTTTCTGTACTAGTTAGTAAGTTAATATATACGTTCCTTTTCCCCATTACACAATACAAGTAGGTTTACAATTTTCCCTACAGAAAAATCACAGAATTGCTGAAGCAAATTATGTCTTCATGGAAATAACCAAATTATGTATATAATAGGGCTGAAAAGTCACAACTTGTGGCTGAACACCCAATTTAAATCTCAATAATTTAATTTTAACTCATATTCAAAAAAAAATTAAAAAAAAAAACAAAGCAAAAGCAAGTGAACTAATCGTTCATCATCATCCGAACAATTCTTCTGGTGCTTTCGAACGGTCTACAGCCGGGATACAAGTGGAAACGCCCTTGGCCAAAGCGGCTTTGTCTTCTGCTTGCTTTCGAAGTCTACCAGTGACCTTTCTTCGATAGATATTGTTTTAATGCTTCAGTACAGTCGTTGCATCACCAGCAAAGAGTTCTTCGATATAATTCAGATGCATCGTACTGAATGTTATTAGGCAAATCGTTCGCCGTCATCCCTGTGGTGCTCCAAGAAACGCTAGTATTCCAGTAGGTAGCAGTTGAGTATTTGTTTTCATGAATTCAAAATAATGAGAAATAATTCTACTTGGATTAATTTTGAGCATTCTGAGCATAGGGTTATATCGTTGTTTATTTTTCATATCTTAATAAACAGATTTTGATCGAAGGCGCATAAAAAATAGTCAATTCAAATTGAATTCCGCTCGACAGCTTTAAAATCGTTATGAAATTTGTACCTTGTATCCTGTTTGTGATTTCAAGTACTCCACTGCCTTTTTTTGCGTAAAGAAAAGTATTCTGGATACATTCAATGCTTATAATGTCGATGGTGACTAAGCTTCAACCAGTTTACTTGAAAACAAGTTATTTTCAAGTTATGGAAAGATAAGTTATTTCAGTATGGCATTACAACGTAATGACAACTTATTTTTAGCCGACTTAGCAACTAGTAGAAAGTGCGCTTTTTAGGTCACACAAGCAGTTAGATGTTAGTAACAATCACTCAAATTTCTGATTGCAAAATAGTCACAAATAAGTTATCGTAACAAAAATTGTTACTTGGGCAAGGAATGGTACAGACAAGCGTGGATCAGATAGAACTCGGTTTTCCGGAGAAAAAAGCGGCACCAGAAAGATCGTGATCGCGAAGCGATGCAACAGCTGTATCGCGTAATCGATGCACGGAAGTTCTATGAGAAGATGAACTGCTCACGTAGAAACCACACGCCACGAGCCGTAATGTGTAGAGATTCCAGTGGTAACCTTCTCAGGAACGAACGTGAGGTGATCGACAGGAGGAGACAGTACTACGACGAGCATTCGAATGACAAAGCGCAAGATACATATAACGGCACAGGAATCAATCTGGGTGCATACTCAGCCGACGACAGATTCCCAGCACCTGATTTGTCGGAGATGAGTGAGGAGATCGCCAAGCTGGAGGGCAACAAAGCCGCGGGCAGTGACCAATTGCCGATCGAGCTGTTCAAATAGCTAAAAGAGGCACTGGGCAGAGCGCTGCACTGGATGATTTCTAAAATTTTTGGAGGAGGAATGGACGGAAAGAGTTGTGATGTACATATTATGTCCTAGTATCTAGGACGCTCTCGAGACCTTTCAAATCTAGGAAAGGGCTACGGCAAGATGCCCCGTCTCTTAATATTGTTTTGAAAGGTGTGATTCGAAGAACGAGGATCGATACGAGTGGTACGATATTCTGAAATTTCGTACAGCTTTTTGGCTTCGCTGACAACGTTGATATTTTGACAAATAACCTTGAGAAGATGATGGAAACATACATCGGTCTGAGAGCTGAAGACAGGCGTATCGAACTGGTTATAAATGCGCCAAAAACCAAATACATGAATACATAGAGAAAAAACATTACGTCTCATACCACAAACGTTATTAGACGGCGATGATATTGAAGTGGTTGACGCGTTCGTGTATTTGGGCTCACTTGTGATCGCTGATAATAGTCCCAGAAGAGAAATTCAGAGGCGTAAAGTTAAGTACGCCACTGCACTGAAATTGATCATCTACAAAACGCTTATTAGGCCGGTTGTTCCCTATGACCACGAGACCAGGACTATGTTGGTAGAGGACCAGCGCCCTAAGTGCTTTCGAAAGAAAGGTACTGTGGACCATCTATGGTGGTGTGTAGATGGAAGACGAAACGTGGAGACGGCGTATGAGCCACGAATTGCAACATCTGATTCGGACAGTTAAAATCGGACGGCTACGATGGGCTGGATGACGTCGGACGACAGTCCAGTAAAAAAGGTTTTTGAATCTAATCCGGCTGGGACACGAAAAACAGGAGCACCACGAGCAAGGTGGATCGATCAAGTGAAGGGCGATCTACAAAGCATTCGTTCCTTGAGTGGCTGGCGAAGAACAGACATAGACCGATTTATGTTGAGGCGATGATAGATACAGCAAAAGACACCCCAGGACTATAGCTGTTGGGTAAGGTAAGTATCTGAGCTTTCTCCTTTCCTTCCGGAAGTAAAAGTCTCATATTAAATCGGACACAGGAGAAATCCAACAGACCTTTCAAGGCTGTCATGAATGGTTTATGATAAAACTGAAAATGACCTAAAAGAATTGTTTGGTTTTGCCCCTTTCCAAGTAATACTTATAAAAAAGCGATACACCACTCTCTGGTATCTCTGGAGATCTCAAAATAAATCAATAGTGGTCTAACTGGTCGGGAGATCTCTCCTTTGGCACTAGTTTCATAAAAATCGGTCCAGGTATTACGCTGGATTAAAGTTAATTCCAAATAGATCGGTACAATTGTTCCCTTCCTTTTGCGGGATCGGTTACGTACATACTATTGCTATGTATGAATTAAATAAATCGCCTCGTAACCAACCATTAGCATAGTTCTAGCGAAAAACAAATGCTAATCATTCCTGACAAATCCTGACATTCATTTCGTCAATTGAATGTTACTTGTAATTGAATGGCATTTCGTGCCACAGTTCCATCACAATCATCTTCATCGTCATAAAAGCCGACCGAACGTCGACGTCAACGACGACTGCGGCGGCTAAGAAAAGAGACAGCAACATTCACTTGATAAATGAAGCACAGTCACGATTTATGTAACGGAAACGCGAAAATTGCATATATGCACAGCGTGAAGCATTTTTTTGAAAATCGTTCTTCTCAGAACACGTGCACTGAACTTTCCCGGAAGAAAAACGGACGTTGATGAACGGCTGGTCGGTGTTTTTTTTTTCAAAGTGATTACTTCTCCTGAGGAAAATAATCAGTTTCTCATACTGAATTATAATTGAATTCTTCACTATCGGATTATCACAACATGACCTCAAACATGATTCACCGATACTCCTTTTCATGGCAGAATTGAAACTTCGATTCCTGGCAAGTTCGGACTAGTTTTGTCAGTATATTTTGAAAAGTAAGATAATCAACGTACTGCCCCTTTGAACTAACGTCGACAGAGGAAGAATATAAAACCTTATGTTCGACTTCCATTTTGCTCGGTGCACCTCTTGATCCTGTGCGCTGGGGAAACTTACCGACGGCTACGCAAAGGCCAACGACATTCACAACACTTCGTTTCATCCCCTTGCGAGGCAATCAAAACAAAAGCCCCAAACCCGAAGTTTCTCACCCAGTGACAACCATACGTACCCTAGGAAGCAAAACGGACGAAAAGAGGAAGTGTATGTGTATGTGTGTGTGTTTAGTTTCGTTGATGAGCTTACACACGGCTACACTCTTCGTCGTTGATACGGATGACAGAGGACATACGGTGCAGCTTTTTGTGCTAAGGTGTGGGCCAGCCATTCCATCTCACTGATTACAACCTACCGCAATTTTCCACTTTTTCCGCGTCTCTGCCTTCATTGGGCTGCATTTTCTCTACGGTCTCGTCTTTTTCAAGAAGAACCTTGGAGCAGTGAAGGGTATTTGGAACTGTTTGTTGGATTGAAAAAAGCGGTAGGTTTTTCGAGAAGTTTTGGCACTAAAAAAATTATAGCATAGTCAAGCTTACATGTTTCGAAAGTAAAATTTCTTAACCACAACTTGAAATATCTTCAAAAATTAAATCTGATCAACGCAAATTAACACGGACACGCGAGATTATCGATTTTCAACGGAATCCAATCAACGGGTAATTATAATATTACGCTACACCAAGCTAATATCTTGATCCTACTAGCAAAACCAGTCCTAAAAAAGCTTCTGCTACTCTCAAACGACCA
Source organism: Malaya genurostris (assembly GCF_030247185.1). Classification (NCBI taxonomy): domain Eukaryota; kingdom Metazoa; phylum Arthropoda; class Insecta; order Diptera; family Culicidae; genus Malaya; species Malaya genurostris. Next base: position 14,275,749 of record NC_080572.1, on the reverse strand, counting down.
TTGAAAAACCACAGCACGGTGATTGAACAGACCTGAGAGTTCCCACATCAGGGCTCCTACTTTCCCACTAGCAACACCCCAGCGTGCGGGCGTCGTTAGCTTAGACATGTCTACCACCTTCCATAAAACGACGGTTGGCAGTCGCTCGATGTGCAAAAATGAAGTCATATCAGCTTGAAGGACTCCTGCGTAACATCCAACATTACAGAAAACCAAACAAACGCGTATGGCGGCGAATCGCAGCCGTGCTTATGGAATGGGTTAGGTTTCATGACAACAGAACACGAGCGAGTGAGTGAGTGACGGGAATGTTCCTTTTCAATTAAAAAAGAAAATTGTGCCTTTCTTACGTTCTACATGCGTGTGATTTACGCGATGGCTTGAGCCGCTATTCCACGCTAAAAAAGCTAGGAATATAAAAATCAAACAAGATGATTTTCAACTACCGAGCTGTAAGCCAAATTCTAGTTATCGCATTTCGCAGTGGAACGCGGTCTTCTTTTTCTCGCAATTTGTACGCAGGACAGTCACTTGATTAATGTCACGATTTTACTGACTCCATACAGGGTGGCAAGTGAATTGCCGATTTCAATTTCCCGGTTTTTTCCAGGTTTTTGGAATAGGCACAAATCGCCCCTGTTTAGTTTTTTAAAAACATTTTTAATTCTAACTTTTAACAGATACCCCATGTCCATAAAGGATCATTGCAATGATCCTTTATGCGGGCATGATGGCCAAGGATGGCTTTTATCGTATCAAAGAACGCTCTCCACCAACTCTTCACACGATTCAATCAGTGATTGAGAGAGACGGATATCATCGCAGCAACAAAACATCGTCATGGTTCATATAATATAGAATGGACACCAGTGAGAAAACGAATTTCTCTCCATGACCTGTCTGAGCATCACGGGTTAGCACGCTGCTGTTGGGGATTCACTCTGAAGCAACAAACTGTCGCTTATTCTCGTTTTGTGATCCGATTCTATAAGGGCAGTGGATGATTGTGATGGAATCATTTTACTATTGCCGCTTACTTTAAATATGTGCATATAACCTTTGTATAAGTTGTATCTATGAAAATAGCTGTGAATGCTCCAGACCAGGGTTTTGAAATATTGTATATTGTAACCTAGAATGAGAATCATCAAACCGAATTATGTGCGATAATTATCAACTTGCGATTCTCTCTTGGCAAATTCCTTACAGCGCCGATCATTACCGCACTGTATATATTTTGTTAAGGGCTGTGAAATACTCAGAGTATGAAGTGGAGCTAAGAAATGTAGAAAAATTCTCTCACAGTTCATGCATTGAGAGACAGCGAGTTCTTGTAGCATCTTCTACAAGAGTGAACATGTTGTATACAATGTATGTTAGAGAAATATCGAGCCGCTTTCTGCCAAATTATCGACAATCACCAGCACTGGTGATGGCACAGCTAACATAATATCGTCATTGCCAGGGCTTCGGCCATGGTACAATAAATTGTTATATGGACATATACTGTTAAAATTATGTCGCTTGCAAGCACATCTGTTCAATGAACGATACCCTCAGATGAATTATCATGCAGTGATTGTGATGAAAACCATAAAAAAATATCAACAAAGTCCTGTCAGACCAAAAAATTGAAAAATTGAGTTATGCGGTTTTTTTATGCGAATTTTCAGAGTTATGCTTTTTTTTTTGGCGAGTTTTCAGAGCTATGCGGTTTTTTTATGCGGTACGTAAACTCGCATAAAAAAGACTTCAGTGTAATAAAATTGAATTCAAAATCATTAGATGTACGTATACCTAAGATTTCGCAAAACCGATCGGCTGCCACGACTTGCTCTTTCATAACACCATTTTTTTCTAATGTATCTGTTAGTCACTAAACAATGTTTGCGATTTAAATGCGTTGATGAGCAAATAAATCAAATAATAGCTGTTAAAGTGCACAATATATCGATCTGTGTTTTCCTTATAGAATTCTAGGTGCTCGTAGAGTAATCAGAAAAATAATCAGAAAGTACGAGTTCTTCATGATGAACTCTCCGCTGGTTTTAGACCAGTTTTATTTTCAATAGCTTAACTAATTTATCTTCTATGAGAAATCTTTCTAAAATTTATCTGATTCTAGCAGATCAATCAATAACATTCAGGGTTTCAAATTAAGCAATGATTAGTGCAATTAGTTATATATTCTACCAGCTTAGAACTAATCGACTATAATACTATCGAATAAACCCTGAAATTGTTAATTAATTATATAATTTAAAACATTACTTTATTGACGTTCCAAAAGCTCAAATTAAATTCAATTCATCTTCATTTACATCAATATCAACGTTCTTGTGATCCTACCATGGAATAGTTGAGGATCTTTAAAAGAAAATTTATATTCACTGAACAAATCAATCCATTTTCTAAATCTTTCTAAGATTATATACTGGTCCTCAGAAACCAGTTTCAATAATTTTATTCCCTATGTTACCTCGAGATTTTGCTATAAATTTCGCAGGTGTGTTGAATACTTATTCAAAAATTTCATAAAAATCCAAAAGAAGCATCGAAATTATTCTTTTTTTCAAAATGAGCTTTCATTATGCTGTTATAGATAACAACTAAACAAACTCTGATGCTTCCTGTTTGATTTAAAACTACCTGCAAGCCTCTAAAAATCGTTGAACGAGGCATGGGGTGTTTTCAATTTCCAATGGACAATAAGTTGTTTCAACACTTGTACTGAACATTTCTCTCAAACGCAAATTTGGGTATTGTCTCCTACTTTTCAATTGTTGGAAAAAAATCGTTATGCTAACAACTGTTACTTAAAGGTGAGCTAGTAATATTTTTCCCGGTTTATCACTAAAATTCTTTTTCCCGGTAATACTTTTTCCCGGTTTTTCCCGCTGAAATCAAATTCCCGACTTTTTCCCGGTTTTCCCGGTCACTCGCCACCTTGTCCATAGCCAAGACTTTGCATCACCAAACCAAGACAAATTAGGAGCGAATGTCAGCTATGAAAGTATGAAGCAACATTTTGACGGCACGATGACCATAACCCCTTAGAAACGTTTTTGAATTATTCACTGTTGTATTGCTTTTCGGAGAATTAACATCAGATCTGACAAGTAAAATAATGTGTCAATTTTAAATCTTCACTTGGCATGTCCAACAAACTCTCTTTAAACTCTACAGTGTCATATGGAATGACATTTAGACAATACGAATACGTTGCGCATACAACTGCAATTTCAGCAGATTGTTCATTGCAATTTGTTCAACGTTTCATTCTTCCCTTTTCAAAGTCGGTTCAAAACCAAGGGGCCGAGAAATACCATTTTTCAATGTATTAAAAGAGTTCGTAGCTGTTTATAGGAATAATTATATACAATCAGGATTTGTTTTCTTGTTTAGTTATCTGGATAACAGACTTATTTGAAAATAAATTATTGGTGACAATTGAAATATAATAGCAAAAGTATGTGAGATGATTACCGGTATCTCTACACGGTGAAAGTGAAGTGAATGTAGCTCTCTATTACGGAAGTCTTGAAGGTAAAAATAATTACTAGGATGAACTTCATGTTATTTTAACATTACGTTACCAACATTTTGTTGGAAATATGATTTTTTTTCACTACAATGATTACTACAATATACGTGATACTAGTAATAGGTAATGAGCTTGAGTTTATCGAAATTTGTCATCTTCGAAAAAATCCAACCGATGAAAAATGTGATGTTAGTTGGTTACATAATCATACTATTATATCTCCGGAAACATGAGTTACAGCCTTTCGATTTTCAAACTTAATTCATGATTGAATAAGCGTTTTGTCGGTTACGTTAGTTATACTATTATATCTCCGGAGCCAGATATCACAGTCTCATGATTAAATAATAGCTTTCACAGATATCACAGTCTCATGATTAAATAATTCGAGCCTAGACTTGTTAAAAACGGTTAAGTAGCCACAGAGAAAATTGAGCGGTAAGAAATAACGCGTTTTATCGGTTACGTCTCTTCCACACCTGTTAACAATCGATGGCCTCGACTTATACCCCGCCGCGATGCTAAGCGACCCCGCGGTCCCGAATCAGGTAACAAACTTGAAGAGTGTCTGACCGACATGAAGCACTTGGGGATAAACGTAGTATCTGTTCCCAGTGTCAAACCGTCAAACAAATTTTGGTTGTACCTTTCGAGAATTCTTCCCGATGTATCCAACGAAGAAATCTCTGCGATGGTTCGTTCTAATCTTGCGATGACCCAGGATCCTGATGTTGTAAAGTTGGTGGCAAAAGGACTAATATTAGCAATATGAGCTACATATCGTTTAAAGTCGGCCTAGATCCAACTTCAAAAGCAGTTGCTTTAGACCCATCGACTTGGCCTGAAGGGATTATGTTTCGCGAATTTCTAAAATACTCTATCTCAAAATTTCGAAAACGGACGGATGCCTCATCTCAAAGTCGACCTAGACCTCAACGCGCTCTTTCATGGACGGTGGGAACCATTTGGTTCCCATCACAGGCGAGTATTGTTCAACTATTTCGACAACCTCATCATTCCATCGCCCTGTATTACAACCTTATCATTCCGTCGTCCTTAAAAAAATTTTATAAAAAGTTATCTTTGAGAAATCATCTTTCGACCACTATTTCCAATACTGCAAGAACTGCGGAAATTGGGGATCGATACAGTCAAAGTAGTTTCGATTGACCATAAACTAACGAGGTTCACACACTGAAATAGTTATTAGTACTGTCCCGAAAAGTTCGCATCACTTTGAATGATGATGTGAAATTTTAAGCATTCAAAAGCATTATAAAATTTGAATCGGAAGTTGGATCCGTAAGAAATTTAAACCTGACTGGCACCGGTAATAGTGAAGAAAACTTCAAAAACGAAACTCATTTCGATGTCTCAGCAACGGTTAAATCAATTTTGCTGCAAAACCGGTACGCATCGGTACGTGCTAGTACGGAAGAAGAGAAAACCACCTAGCACACAGCGTGATTTGTTCAATTGTATTTATCGTGCAGAGTTGCACCATTTTAATCTATATCAACTTGACATAACTGTTTACAAATTGAAAAGTTTATGGAAGTTTTTTATTTTATTCAAGTTTGAACAAAAATGCCTGACAGTATCTTCTAGTGATGTTTTTGAAAATATAAGTAATATGAGAAAGGCATCATTAAACCCCTAGGTGTATTGAAAAAGGTTTTTATCAAAAAAATGTGTTTTGCGACGAAGCTCATTTCTGGTTGAATGGATACGTCAACATGCAAAATTACTGCATCTAGAATGAAAACCAGCCAGAAGCATTGAAAGAGCTACCAAAGCATTCCAAAAAGTCACCGTTTGGTGTGGACTATGGACTGGTGACATTAACATACCGGTCGATATGTTGGAGTAAGTGGGCCAAAATTGTACCTTGCGCATAGGCCATCTAAAGCGGAATCGAAAATTAGACGTATCCACAAGATCACGCTAAGTGAGCTCACATAACTTAGTACCAATCAAATTCCATTGATTCTTTGCTTGATGTTCATGTGTCCAACTAGAGACTGGTCTAGAAGTGAATTTATTATACAAGAAAATACGCATCATTTAATATGAGTGGTGTGGACATGAATGGAACCTTGTAATAAATTCTTTACGTTCCAGATGTAGGACATGTTTGTTCGAAGTGTGTACATCCACTTACAGGTGAGATACACTGATTTTTTTTCATATGTACAAATCAAATAACCTCCGACTTCCGGTTCCAGAATTACAGGGTGAAGAGATAATCAATCTCAGTAGAAGTGCAAACAATACGATTATCCTGGTTTCCGATTCCATATTTTTGTTTACTTTCAAGAAGCAAGGAAAACAATTTCGAAGAATTTACCACATAATTAAATTTAAGAATATGAGTAATATGAGAAAGGCATCATCACACCACTAGGTCTGATGGTCGGATGCTCGGCCACCTTGGAAGTCTTAGTGGTTTCCCAACTGGCTAAGAATAACGCTACGGTCCACCTGTACCGGTGGTATAAGTAACCTTCGCCAAGAGATGACTTCAAAAAGGTTGTACCATACCGCTGCAAAAGTGATTTACCGCTTATAATCGGCAGTGACATAAATGCTCACCATATCATTTGGGGCAGCACATATATAAATTCGAGAGGCTCTGATATGATGGAATTTGTGAACAGTAGCCTGCACATAGTCAATGTAGGAAATTGTCCAATTTTTGCGGGATCTGAAAGAGAGAAAGTGTTGCGATCCCTTGGTCGCCCCGACCAACAAGAACGAGCCGGCAGAAGAAACCATCAAAACATTCTCGCGCTGATAACTGTCATACGAGTATCAGAAACACACACGCTATACGCACTTTTCACTTGTTGCAACTAAGTGTGCTTTGATTCCTTGCTAAAAATATAGTTGAACTGGTAGCGGAATTACAGGTAGGTTTAAACATTGATTATTTGTACTTTAGGTTAATTTGTTATTTGCAATAATATGCTAGATAAACGCGTCAAGAACGGCCAGTTTAACAACTGGAGGTCTTGATCATAGGTGCACAAGGTTAGGTTAACCGAATGATAGTTACGATCGTTCCTATTGGTGCAATTGAAAGATTATATAATCGAAAACGGAGAAGAGTAAAAGAAAAAAAAACTAAATGTAAGTGAATTTGTATTATCATACCTTTTGATAAAAAAAGAACCGGAATTTTATTAAAAAAATTTTAATTTTTAATAAATTTCTTTATTATCGCCTTCAAAGTACTCTCCTCCTGCATGCCAACGCTTGATCCAATTTTCCATACAAGTTTTATAGGCCGCCGAAGGTATGGCCTTTAGTTCACGAAACGAATTCTCTTTTATGGTCTCTATGGTCTCAAAACGCGTTCCCCGCAATGGCAATTTGAGTCTGGGGAAGAGGAAAAAGTCATACGGGGCCATATCTGGAGAGTACGGTGCTTGGTTGATGATATTGGTTGAGTTTTATGCATTGGAAATCATCTCTTTGGCCACATCAACACGATGCTGTTTTTGAATGAAATTCAGCTTTTTTTGGCACCAGCCGAGAAGCGACGCGTTTCAAACCCAAAACATCAGTTAAAATGTGTTCGGCTGATCCATAAGAGATGCCCAACAACACAGCAATCTCTCTAATCGGTACAGAACGATTTTGCAACACGATTTGCTTCGCCGATTCAATGTTTTCTTCAGTAACGAATGTTGTTGGGCGGCCAGGGATCTCATCATGATCCAAGCTTGTACGACCACCTTTGAAGCGTTTATACCACTCGTATGCCTGTGTTTTTCCTAGACACGATTCACCAAAGGCCTTTTCTAACATTTTCACGTTTCGGAACACTTAAATCCATTTGCAACACAAAATTTGATGCACGCACGTTGTTCTAAATTTTCATTCATTATATAAATCGCCACACGAAAATTTTTCAACTTCTTTGTATAGACGCCAACAAAAACTAATCGTACGATATGCGTCAAAATTTGACAGAATGTGTATAAAAGTGTTGCCAACGTTGAGAGAATAAAAGTTTATTGATTGGACAAGCGCGGAAATTTTAAAATGAAAATTCCGGTTTTTTTTATCATAAGGTATGTACTGAATTGAATTGATCTCCTGCTGTTTTAGGAAGTTTTTAATCAATCATCATTGAAGTACAATAAACGATTAAAAATCTCGGCACGGTCGATTCGTCTCCAAAAGCAACAGAAGGTTTTGGACGTAACTCTCTGTTCTGATAGAATTGCGTATGAGTTGGTATATTGGCTCGTCTCTGATGAGCTCGAACCTTAGTTATCTGATCATAAGTACATTTGCGATTATTCAAATGATATTGTCACATATCGTAATCCCAAATCTACAAACTGGGACCTCTATGAAGAGGGCTTGGCGACTAGATTTTACGGGTACCAACCAACAATTGAACCCCAATGGATTTGGAAAATGTTGTCGACGAAACAACTCATAGTTGCAGCATAAGAAGAGGCTTGTCCACTTCGGATTGTGCGAGCTACTTGGTGGAATGCTGAACTTGCTAGACTAAGGAAGCTATGCAGAAGAGCTTGAAACCATCGACACAGAGATGTGTCGGAGGCATTCGTGTCGGTTCGAAGGGTTTACAAAAATGCTCTTCGATCGTCTGAGCGAAGTGGTTGGAAAAGCCTCTGTACAAATGTCTCTAGTCTCAACGAGACTAGCAGATTAAATAAGTTACTTTCTAAGTCTAAGGACTTTAATGTAAGTTTCTTAAGAACTTCAGATGGTGAACACTTGTCTGATGAAGGTGATGTACTTCACTATCTTTTCAACACTCACTTTCCAGGATGTATGGATCCATCACCGACAGCTCTTCCCGAGACTTTTTCAGGTAGTTACGATTCTTGGGCCCTTGCTCGAAGCGTTGTGACGATTGAATCGGTCAAATGGGCAGTTGTGAGTAAAAGTCTCCTGGAAAGGATGGAGTTTTCCCAGTATTACTGCAGAAAGGGTATGAACATTTCAAACATATTTTGAAGAAAATACTTTTAGTCTTGCGACAGGATATATTCCAAGAGCTTGGCAGGAAATAATTGTGAAATTTATTCCCAAAGGCGGTCACGACACTTATGAGGAAGCGAAGAGTTTCAGGCCTATCAGTCTAAGCTCATTTCCGCTACATGGAATGCAACAAGCTTACCAGTGTGAAAAGTCCACTACAACCCTGTTACATGATGTTGTTTACAGCATTGAAAAAGCTTTCTCACAAAAGCAATCTTGCTTGGGAGTTTTCCTAGATATTGAAGGTGCCTAACGTGGTCATGGCATACCTTCAAGTATCACAAATTGGATACTCGCAATACTTAGCAACCGACTTCTTTGTTCATCGCTTCGGCAAGCAGAGATTAGAAAGCTGAGTGTCTGTGAGTGTCCTCAAGGTGGTGTACTATCCCCACTTCTATGGAACCTAGTCGCTGATGGTTTGTTAAGGAAACTTAATAACCTTGGATTTCCGACTTACGGTTTTGCCGACGATTATCATTTATTGATGACCGGTATAAGCATTCACACTCTCTTAGATTTAATGCAGCAAGCCCTGCGATCTGTTATGTAATGGTATTGTCAGGTTGGATTATCTGTAAATCTGGGCAAAACATCAGTAGTGCTTTTCACTCATCGTAGGATAATCACAGGAGCTCGTCCGTTACAGTTCTTCGATTCAGAGATTACTGTGGTAGATCAAGTTAAATACGTCGGGGTTATTCTTGATTCAAAACTGAATTGGTCTGCTCGCATTAACTTCAGGATTGAAAGAGCTTGCATGGCTTTCGGCCAATGCAGACAAGCTTTTGGAAAATCATGGAGTCTCAAACCCAGATACATTCATTGGATCTACACAACTATTGTTAGACCAATTTTAGCATATGGATGTCTTGTACGGTGGCAGAAAGGAGAAGTTGCGACAGTTCAGTCAAGGCTAAATAATCTTCAAAGGATGGTCCTAATGGCGATGACAGGAGCATTCACGACAACTCCTACTGCTGCTCTAAAGGCGATACTGTGCATTAAACCACTACATGTGTTTATAAAACAAGAAGCATTATCTTGAGTATACAGTCTTAAGGCTACAGGGCTTTGGAACAGTAACCCTGTAGACTATGCTACTAGCCACACTCGCTTGTTAATGGTTAATGGTTACGTGGGATGAATATTTACTCGCTCCTAGTGGCCTCCTAGTTTTCCTTTCAAAACATTCAATGGGAGCTATCCTCTTCGTGAGGAACGGTTGTCTGGTTATTTGGAACGACAACTTGATGAATACACAGTTTATTATATGGATTGGTTTTCTGTTGAATGGTCGAGCTGGTGCTGGTGTCTACTGTCGTGAGATGAGGCTAGAGCAGTCTCATTCACTTGGTAGATACTGTACTGTGTTCCAAGCAGAAATCTACGCGGTTTTGTGAGGAATACAATCGGTACTTCAGCAGAAAATCTGTGGTAAACGAGTTTACTTTTGTTCAGAAAGTTAGTCAACTTTAAAAGCACTCAGTTCGAATAATCCACGGTCGAATCTAGTGATCGCATGTCAAATTCAAATTGAAGCCATTCTGGTATTACTGGAAATGAATGAACTGATGAGTTGGCTAGAGCTGGTGCAACGAATGATTTCGTTGGTACTGAACCAGCTTAATAACTTTGAACTAGTTGGATGAAGCACAAGATTCGTTCTTGGGCTGCATCCAAACATGCCAGCAACTGGCGCAGCTTGCAAACTTGCAATTTTTACCAGATTTGAATCTGACAATTTCAAAGTGTCTACTGTATTTTCCAAGCATCATTGCAGTATTCTGGTCAGAGCTCTGACATTGTAAACTCAATTATCACATGGCTACTATTCAACTTGCTGCTTCGTGTGATTTGTGTGAATGCGATTACGGTACTTCATATCATCTGATGTGTAACTGTCCCGCATTGACGCAACTACGTATCCGGGTTTTTGGTTCTCCATACATGGTTGAGTCTGTGTATGCGGAGCTAAAATTAAAGGATATTCTATCGTTTCTCACCCATTGTGATAAGGAGCTATAGTCAGAGAGGTTCATTGTTCTTCCTGGAGTGAATGAATCCTTTCGGTATTGACCTTAAATAGATTTAGCAGATTGTTTGGCATCCTTTATGGGGCGCAGAATTTACTTCCGCTTGTACATATACCTCTCAGGGGTTGGAGGGTTTAGACTTGGTCACTTTAACATATAAAAATTTTGAGTGAATTTGAAATGATTAACTCCTCTTAATATTTTTGAAATTTTTTAGAGCATTTTCACTCTTTCTGTCAATCACGAATTGCATCTACGGGCCTATTTCAGCTCACTTTACCGAAACTCAACTGAAGAGTATCGTTCCCACCTTTTCATCGTCCTGAAACCGAACCGATCCCTTGGCCATCGCTTCTTGTTCTTCCACCACATCTCCGAGACAATTGCCACTGTTGGGATGCGCTCCAGACAATGCTTCTGTCCTACCTCTCTGATAGGCTACAATGTATGAAACCTCCATAAGAATACCACAGAATATCGAGTTGGATCGTAGCACCAGCCATGCAATGGTTCTGTTCGCTATGAATCAAAATACCACAGACGAAATGTAATACCATGGCTTTGCTTCTTATAAAATGTCGACACTAACCGCTACTGAGTTGTGACGTTGGTTAGTTTCATTACATGTAACCTGCACAGTCGAGAATAGTCCTGATCGTAAATGCTGTTGGTTTCGATATGCTTTACCGAATTGTAGTTTGGAGTTTACAGTCACAATGTATAACAAAAAATGTGACAAATGTAGTACTTTATGGGTTTTGGTACCGCCGGTTTGTGCTGAGTGTTTCGTCTCCGACTCATCAGTGCATTATCAGTTCATATTAAACGACTAACGCCACCTAAACTTGTTACTGTCGCACATTCAACGTTCTATATAATGATCGAGTTCGTTTTTTTACACGTTGCAAACTTTTTTTCACAATGTTGGTAATAGTGTAAAGTATTATACTGCAGTAAAAGTATACATTATATATATATATATATATATATATATATATATATATATATATATATATATATATATATATATATATATATATATATATATATATATATATATATATATATATATATATATATATATATATATATATATATATATATATATATCACAGTAAGCCATTAACATATTAACATTCCATACTGTGAAACCATTAATAAAAAAAAACCTAGATTCCCCAGTGTAATAATAATGTAGTTGAGCAACCCGTGACACCAAAAGCGCCGTCTTGTGTGCGTAAATGCTCCTAAAATGCATGTACAAAGTTGCCTGCGCATTTAACACAAGCACAGTAGCTAATGAAAAAAAAGTACTACCGTTTCTCACTACAAGCGCGGTTGGTGTCTTCGTGGGTAATAATGTTTATTTGATTTATGGTGCTCAATTTCAATTATCTTGAAATATTAAAATTCTTAAATTCTTGATTCTTGAAATGTTTTACTGTAAGAAAATTCAAAGTAAAAATAAATGATTTTTCTAAAGTGTTAGACCCTACCCGGTTCTTTTTTTTTTTTTTTTTTTTTATATAACTATTCATTGGAATATGAGTTAAAATTAAATTATTAAGATTTAAATTGGGTGTCACAAGTGGGCCACAAGTGGTGACTTTTCAGCCCTGTTATATATATATATATGATTTGGTTATTACCATGAAGACATTATTTGCTTCCGCAATTCTGAGATTTTTGTGTAGGGAAAATTCTAAACCTACTTGTATTGTGTAATGGGGAAAAGGAACTTATATACTAACTTACTAACTAATACAGAGAGCGAATCGATTCAATTGAAGATTGCATCGATTTTTGTCGGAATTTGCTTATAATATTATGTGACATTACATCTAATGGTTCTATATTTGTGAGTCTGTGTAACTCATTTGTGCTAAACCAGGGAGGACGCTTCAAAATCATTTTCAGAATTTTATTCTGAATCCTTTGAAGCGTTTTCTTCCTGGTGGAACAACAACTTGACCAAATTGGTACCGCATAAAGCATGGCTGGTCTGAAAATTTGTTTATAAATTAACAGTTTGTTTTTTAGACAGAGCTTAGAATTTCTGTTTATAAGAGGATATAAACATTTAATATATTTATTACACTTTGCCTGGATTCCTTCAATGTGATCCTTGAAAGTGAGTTCTACCCGGTTCTTAATAATGGACAGTGGACTGGAAACCCTTGGATGAAATCTGAATTCGCAAATTCCAAATATATTCTTTTACGTTTTGTGTTTGTGTCCAAACACGGAGAGACGAGTATCCAAAACTTTAAGTGAATGTTTTTTCTTTCATTGATGTTTTAAATCGAATCAATCGTTTCTACCCAAGCATCCAAAAGTTCCACAAATTACTAAAGAAAACACTTTTCTGCTGATTAATAGTACACAAGCAAGACAGCACGTATATTGTTTTTTTTCTGGCAACATAAAAGTACATAACAAGTTCCTCGTGATGTTTTCAAGTGTGGATTATTATTTAAAAAATTGGCTACTTGGAATGTTATTCATGAACTTTGAAAGATGCTTAAGCCAATTTTTTCCCTTTTATCCGAACTTTTGGTTGGCTGGGTAGTACACAAACCAAGATGTTTCCTTTACTTACCTTTTGCCCTTAAATGCCAGTAGGTATTTCTTGTTCGCGGGGAAATTATTGGTAGCTACGAATCCGGTGTTTCCGCCGCGCAAAGGGAACTGCTTGTGGAACAACGGTATGCTCACGTCGAAGTTTGGTCTCAAAGACTGAACGCTCATACTGGCTTTGGCCAGAATGGCCTGTCCGGGATCGAAACCGAGTCCGATTTCAACATAATCCGGCCAAGTACCGGAATACAGATTAAAGATGATATGGTTTCGCCCGTTGTTCCAGTGTGGCAGTCGCTGCAATCTAGATGGCACATTTCGCACGTAGTCCTCACTCAGCGAATCCCGATCTAACGTATCAATGCCCAACACGAACAGGCATGCCTTTTCCGGTTCGGACGTAAAGTACCTACTCTCTTGAATAGCGGATATGATTTTTTGGTAATTTGCACTAACGGGAGGAGGAGCTCCTAGAGAGTTAAGGGGTTCCGGAGGATAAACGTAAACTAAAATGTTTTGATCGGAACATTTGGAAAAATCAAAGCACGTTTCCATCCGGCAGGAACGATGCTGTGACGGAAGAGAATCGCCTATGTATTTAGACTCGATGATAGGATAGGCGTATAGGTCGTCATCCAAAGCGGAACGTAGTTGATGATTCGTCAAGTATGAAGCGTCAACCGGGTGTTCCAGGGCTTCCGAGAACTGATAGTGCATTTGATGATAAGGCGGCAGTTTTGAGGGATTCTTCCGTACACTCATCGCGAACAGTTTCTGTAGCCATTTGAGCCGGTATCCTCCAAAGTAACAGTAGGCTAGAAATGCACAGCATATTATCACCAAAATGTATCGCTTTTTGGCCTGCATTTTGAATAATCTTAAGAACGGCTTTCTTCGCGATTGTTTAAATATTGGCGAATAAGGCTGATAACACCTTATTTTTAATAATCGGAAATTCAGTTATTCATTTTGGTGCACTAGTTAACCGGAGCAGGCCACACGCTTTGAGAATTATGCGTTCGAATACATAAAACATCGTACAACTATGTTTCTAGAATAATATGGTACTCCACAATTGCATCATTTTCAGTACAAAATAGCTGCAATCAATTTTTTTAACACATAGAACTATACTTTCTCTCCAATTTGGATTATTACACACTTTACGTTGAACTTGCTTTTCAAATTTTTACTCCCGATATTTTTGTTTAGAATATATCAGTATTGATTTTTGATTACTTCCTGCTTTCACTGCTTCTCTCGGAGGTAAATCTCATTTGTTTACTCAATGAAGTGCTCAACCTAGCAGCAGGAAACGATTCGATAATTAAATTTGTTGTAAAAACATTGAAGGGGATTTCCACCGTATTCATGTTGCGTATAACAAAAACACACAAACGATGTACATACAAAACACACCTATTTCCACTCGACGAGTCACAACAAAACGAACTAGAATTTCATTTTGACATTCGTATTATTTACATTCCGCAGATTCATGGACTGACATCTGGCAACTTTGGTATGACGACCAAATTAATCCAAAACATTTTGTTTTGCTTTTTCTTGCTGATGATGATACGCACTCGTTTTAAGAATGACATTTTTACTGTATACGAATCACAAAGCACAATCTCTTATGAATATGTCAACCTCCGAATGAAGTATAACACGTCACATTCAACTCGAACTGCTCTCGCAACATTTCGTGTGCAAACCATGCAGGTGCATTTACATTTCCACTGGTTTATTAACAAATTTCAGTATCGCCGTGCCAGTCAACACGAAAATCACTATCCAGATACATTCTTCACTTAAACATCACTTTTCACCCTTTCACCGATGCAAGATATGCTGTTGCCTATTCGCGCGGATGCGACAGTAAAGACGTACCGATCGAGACTAATTTTTACTCTTCACAGTACAGCCAATCCCTGTAAGAACACAGATACATCCAGCGTCAAAAGTCAAAATATACGTTCTACACGACCCATCTTCACAGCACAGTCCCGGCAGGTACTTGCTCACGCATCTCCTTCGTCTGATATTTTCAAGGTAGCGAACTCTCCCACACAGAGATGCCAGATATTTTCATAGAAAATCAGTATTGATTCGTATAAAATATCTGTATTCGCTAATAAAATGAAATTTCTACAATACAATTATGTTAAAAGGTATTATTCCAAAAGATTATCGCTATAGAGTGGCAGATTAAATTTCATATCTTATATTATATTAATCGACGAAATTTTGTAGTTTTTTCCTATCAACAACAATTGAATTATGGTGCCATATACTTGTCTAATTTGAAAATGTTCACTTCATAAGTTGAGATGGATTTCCAGTCTATCAATAATGTTTCATGATGCCAAGACTTGTCTAACTTTGAAGTTCAATTTAGTTACAAATTTTAATATAAATGGATTTCAGTGTTCTTCATTAAATATCTGCACAAAAAATATATATTTTAAAAAGTGATTTGTACGTTAATTCCTAAACGTTTATCTCGTCATTGCAATCAAATACTAATAGATAGCTCAAATACTAATAGATAGTTTAATTTTTTACTTAACACTTTTGGTGAAATCTGTATAAATCTGTATTAAATTTAAGAAATCTGTAAGAAATCTGTACTCTGAATCAAATCTGTATGCGCATGTAAAAATCTGTATAATACAGATAAATCTGTATAAATGGCATCTCTGCTCCCATATGACGATGCGATGAATTTCGATGTTTCCGTCAATTTGTTTTTATGCTGTCTCCAATATGTTCGACTGCAGGTATAAGCGAGAGAACAAACAACATTGTTGCGGCGACTGTCAATTTTGGGGTGTTGCCAACTATGCAAAAAGTAAAACTTTCGTTAACAGTGACATTCGTAGCGCATGCGTAGTTTCAATGGATACCGGTATTCTGTTCTAGAACAAATATCTGAAGGAAACAGTCGTTGTATCGAAGACTTTTTAAATATTATTTTACTTTTTTTTGTTGTTGTACACATATTGCGATTGATTGTAAAACACAGAAACGACTGAGTAACAATGTTTGACCCAAAATGGACTAACCGTTAAAACATAAACAAAATTGCTAAATTTTGGCATATGCAAATAACAGTTTTCATATATGTACATTATGTTTCGTCTTCGAATCGTCAGTGCTTAAGAGTTTACGCTGAACTGTTATGCAACTCTGAAGTTGAGCATAAACCACAAAGCATATGTTAGTTGAAATTAAAATCAGACGTTCGGATACGGATATAGCGTAAATGGGCTAGTCGATGCCTTTCATGCAGCTCAGCTGGGTTCGGTGCCCAACCCCGCGCATAGGGTCGGAAAGTTTTTCTGGCCCGAGGAGGCGAATTACATTAAGGTTAAAACCAAAGGGGCGGGTCGCTTGGAACAGTGTGCCAATCACACATTAACACAATGCATTAGTGCATTTTTCAATATGGGCACATTCGTTTTTATTCAGTTGCACAAGTTGCGGCACACACAGGCTCACTTTTGACAAGTAGCTGTTTCCATCGCATTACCTGTGCTGCTTATCATTGTTATGCCAACGGTAAAATAAACATAATTGAATTGACATTTTTTCTCTTCTTGCTGTTGAATGTGTAAATTTTATCAAAAAAATAGTCCGTATATCACATTTTTGATTTCATTACAGGCCTATTTTTGGAGTCAGTTGGAATCTGAACATGGACCAATTAACATATATATTCGGAATATTCTCAAGAAAAATAATCTCTGTAGCCAGTCCCTTGCCAAATTAAACTGCGAAGTAATTCGTGAAATAGAAATGGACATGCAAATCATGGCCGCTAGTTTACGCGAGGAAGCTTCAAGTGGCGGATTGCTTCTTCTTGATATTTATGGTCCAACTTTTGCAAATGATCTCGAAAAGTTTCGATTTTTGAAAGGGGAAATGTTATGTTTACTTGATTTAGCAGAAGTAATGAAAAGAAAAGGAATTAAGTATTTTCTCAAGGCAAAGAAATCAACTCATGTTGTTTGCATAGCGCTCAATGAAAAAGATGCGGATGAACACTCTAGTAGATTAAATGGAAAAAATTGCTGCATTTCGCTTCACAGTGAGTCTCAATTTCTTAAAGTCAAAAATCAAAAAGTCAACAGAAGTTGACAAATCAAATAAATTTCTTTTAGGGGAATCAATGATCCAAATTACGATCAATTAAAAAAGATCAAAATCAGCATCTTTACCAATGGCAACGGAAAGTTCCGTGCTGAAGTTATAGGCCCCTTTTGTCCATGCAGTATTCGCGTCTTTTATCTAAGGCAATTATTCTGTTTTTAAAAATTTTTCCACTAAACTTGAATAAAAGAATATAAACAGTTCAAAACTTCTCGAATTCGTTTGTTTTTATTGTGTCAGTTTGACACAGGTATGTTGAATCACTGTGATCCAGACTAACTGAATCGATCGATGGCGGCGGGCTTCCGCAGGTGCTTTACTTGCTCGATGGTGATTTTGAAAGATGCATGCTGAATCCGAAACGATTTTAAGCCAGGTTCATTGAAATCGGAATTCAGTTTATATCAGTCTTGTAGTCTACATGATAACCCGGAGCTGAGAAAAAAAATATCAAGTTTCTCAAGAACGCATTCATGGTTTGAGCCAAGAACGAGAGGCAGCATCTTATGATATTCCAATTATTGTAATCAAACTCCTGTTCAAATATCTTGACATAAACTAGCTGTGTCAAAACAGTGTTTCCAATTTTTTCGTTTTTAATAGGGGCACAGAGTGGCACACTTAGGCTCACAGTATAACACGTATTTTTTAGAGGCACAACATTGTTTGTGTTGAGCGACTCTCCCCTTGTTAAAACCTCTATAATCGAAACAAACAAAAATAAACGAAAGAGGTGCGTGAGTACTTGCCGGGACGGATCTGTATAGATGGTTCTGGTTGAACATATAGTTTAACAATTGCCTTTATCGCATTCACATTTAAAAAGAAATCAGAATTCGGTTATTTTTCAACGAATTTCCAACAACTGACCGTTTGAAAATTTAATTGATCACTCAAAACAATAATCATGTTATAGTTACGTGAAAAGGTATGTGAATATTTTACACCACACTTTACATATGTTTTTGTCATTTAACATCTGTTTAATGCATAATCTATGGTAAGAATTACGTGTTGCATAATTAAAATATAGTGTAATGTATGCTAAACCACCAGTTCATATCAAATTTAGATACCAAATTTAGATTACTGTTTTGAATATTGGTTGAAGTCGCGAGGGAGATTTTTCAGATTTTTACATGAATCAGTAATATTCTTACCATGTAAATGAAACATTTATTTCAAAAAATTAGTATAGAAGTTCAATGGCTGAAAAAACATGAAGTGGTAGCGTCGTGGGAGGTCAAATCAATAAGCCGCCAGAAAATGTTGTCACTGCCATCATAAAAAAAATTAAACCCAGATTTCCCAGTGTAATAGTAATGTAGTTGAGCAACTTCTTCCGAATCATCCTTCTCGTCATTTTGGCCCTGAGGGATAAATACCAACGTATCGGCTACAGTGTAGCCATATTTAAAGATTTTTTAAAATAATTTTATGCTAAGAAAAAAATATTTATTTAATTTAAATTTTTAGACTCGGTTTTTGATTTGCAATAAACATGAAAAATGTTTTGGTGAATGCATTTTTTATTATATACCTTATGATCAAAAAAGAATCGGAATTTTCATTTTAAAATTCCCGCGCTTGTCCAATCGGTAAACTTTTATTCTCTCAACGTTGACAACACTTTTATACACATTCTGTCAAATTTTGACGCATATCGTACGATTAGTTTTTGTTTGGCGTCTATACAAAGAAGTTGAAAATTTTTCGTGTGGCGATTTTAATAATAGATGAAAATTTAGAACAACGTGCGTGCATCAAATTTTGTGTTGCAAATGGATTTAAGTGTTCCGAAACGTTGAAAATGTTAGAAAAGGCCTTTGGTGAATCGTGTCTAGGAAAAACACAGGCATACGAGTGGTATAAACGCTTCAAAGGTGGTCGTACAAGCTTGGATCATGATGAGATCCCTGGCCGCCCAACAACATCTGTTACTAAAGAAAACATTGAATCGGCGAAGCAAATTGTGTTGCAAAATCGTTCTTAACCGATTAGAGAGATTGCTGTGTTGTTGGGCATCTCTTATGGATCAGCCGAACACATTTTAACTGATGTTTTGGGTTTGAAACGCGTCGCTTCTCGGCTGGTGCCAAAAAAGCTGAATTTCATTCAATGCGCCGGCTCACACAGCGTTGGTTGTGTCGCAGTTTTTGGCCAAAAACTCAACCAATATCATCAACCAAGCACCGTACTCTCCAGATATGGCCCGTGTGACTTTTTCCTCTTCCCGAGACTCAAATTGCCATTGCGGGGAACGCGTTTTGAAACCATATAGACCATAAAAGAGAATTCGCTGCGTGAACTAAAGGCCATACCTTCGGCGGCCAATAAAACTTGTATGGAAAATTGGATCAAGCGTTGGCATGCATGTATTGCCGCAGGAGGAGAGTAATTTGAAGATAATAATAAAATTGATTAAAGAAATTGATTAAAAATTGAAATTTTGCGTTTTTTAATAATATTCCGGTTATTTTTTGATCATAAGGTATTAACACATAAAAACAATTAATTGAGCTTTGATGACAAAATACGAGATATCTCATGTTGAATGCAAAACCGAATTCATAGTTGACGTATTACCGGATCTTTTGGAAACAGGAAAAATTTTAGTTTGGATAGAAATGCTTAGTGCGACCACAGTGTGGAACACAACAGTTCATTCTTCTCGTAAAACTAAACACACTTTCGAATTTACACTAATTTAACAAATCGTTTTTGGTTACACTTTAATTCACTAAAAAGAAAAACGGCTTGATCCTGATTTTAATTACGCAGTGCTGCCAATATAGACATTTATTACAATCGAGATTGAAAAAAGTGAGACATTTTCATTTTCATTGGTGAGCTAAAATTATACATTTTAATAACAACAGCAACATCAAAATCAGCCAATCAGAAACTGGTCCATTTTGGAACAAAAGCACTCACTCTGGGTATAGGCACTCTAATTTCAACTATACGCTTAAATAATAGCAACGTTTATGATATTAGAATATTCACCATCTATGTTGTATAAAGTAATAGATAACAAAGTCAACAACTTGAATAGACTATTTGTATTCATGACTGTTTTGGCGTGGTTAATAGACAATGGTTGTCATCTTAAAAATAAGCACAAATAGTTAAAATCACAATCAGATCATTCAATCAATTATTACTGTAAAATTTTATTTGAAAATAAAATAAAAATCTTGATAAAACCCTTTTTGATTTTGTACTGAAATTTAAATACATGTAACCTTCAACATTGTCGTATCATTCACTATTTTGAGTTTCGAAATAATTAGAAGTGAAATAACAATTCGAATCAGTTCGCTTTCACATCTTATCCAAGTCAGTCGATAAAACAAAATCGCTTACGTTCGGGACAGAAGAAACCAAGTACAGTATTGTGTAGTGAACAGAGCTGCTAAATGTCACTATCAACGAGCAACTTTGCACGACGAAAATTGGAAAGTTTATGTCACTGGACTGCTGCCAACCAGGCTCTACCAATCATCATATATTGAGTGTCTGAGAGCTGATCTGTCATAACTTAAATTCTCTTGATATTATACTCACCAGGACGCTCATTGATTGCGGATGCGATTGATATTATCCTCCTGTCACTGCTTGATTACGATGTGATGTTAATCAAGCAGCATAAATATTGAATTAAATTCACGTACACAAATAAACTCCGAAATACGTTGACTTTTTACAAAAAAACAATTAACTTTATCAATTTATGTTTATGTTAGTACTCTCATGGTTTTTTTACTTCAACAGGGAATAGGATAATGAGAGAGATAACAAAATGCGTCATCTGTCTTTGACTGAGTATACTTCTACTTGGTCATTGAACTATCGAGTATCTCATTTGACAGACACTTTGACCGTACCGATTACAGTTGACGATGATTTTAGTCAGTCTGTCAAGGTCATTTGAAAAGACTGACAATTTGCAGCTCTGGTAGTGAACAATAGAACGATCTCGAAATGAGTGAACCAAACGAACAAAAGCTATCGCCGATACGAAAGAATACAATTGTTGTTGACTTCAGGCAGTGCAAAATTCGACCTTCGATACGAGAACTTGAAGGTTATAAGGAGCAAATGCATCTTGACATTGAACGTGTGCATTTACTTCAATGCAATAAGACAAATAATGTTGTTTACATCCAGTTTTATAAAGAGTTGGATGCAATTCAATTCGCAAAACACAATAATAATGTGCATTATGTGGAGCACGAGAACATTAAGGTCTGAGGACAGAGGATCGCGTGTTGAGTTTTAAATCGACCACGTGGCTCGCTCAATTCCCTTTGCGCATCGTATTTATCTTGTACTCTCTTGTATATGAGCAAACTGTACCGAGTTGCCAGCATACATTTTATTATTTTGATGACAAGTTTTATCACATTAATCTATCGTATCGGGTTGGACATTATATGATTCCAATGAACAATGAAAAAATATTCAACTTTCACAAAGATTGAATGTCTTTCACAAAGATTGAATGTCTGTGTGTTTGACAGCCTTGTCGAGCCAATTTTATTTCTCTCTTCTTTTTCGAAATGCTAGACTGACTTTGTCACGGTAGGTTTATGATACAAGCCTTCAAAGCCGAGATATTTGATGAACAAGTAGAGGTATGCATTTCCGGGCGTTCCAATTTTCAGCATATCTTCAGCCAGAAAAAAATACAACACGACCGCTAAACGCAATGAATCATTCTGAAAATTTCACAGAATATTCTCAACTAAATTTCGAACACATTGTCAGGTGGGTTTTTCTATGTTCTGCATGGTTTCCAAGAAAATTTAATTTGAAACGGGAAAATAGAAAAAAACCTACCACTTTACGCTACTGTCCTCAGCCCTTAAGTACAACATTCCAGTATATATGGAAGATAGTGCTATAGAAGTGCGTGTGCATGATCTTCCCTCAAGCGTCACCGATTCTTATATTCGCAAAACTATGTCCCAATACGGAGAGATTCTCTCTATCGAAAAAGAAAAGTGGAAGAATTTTTTTCCCGGTATTCTAAAAGGCGTACGTTTATTACGCATACACTTGAAGAAAGCTACACCTTCTTATGTGACTTTCGGTCAAGATACTAGAATTCCGTGCAAATCACTTGTTACCTATGACAATCAGATGGCCACATGTCAATATTGCCAGAAAGCTGTTCACTAGGGTAAGCCATGTGATACACTGGACAAGGAGACAACTACACCAAAGGACAACGGTGCTTCCTTCACACCAACCCCAAGCAACCCCAGTACACCTGTGACAGCCACCAACAGCAATGAAGCATTCCCTTCAACGAATCCATCATCATCCCCTATAGAACAAAGTACACCAGCTGCAGTTAACAACTTACTTCCAACCTACCAGCAACTGCAACCAATGTACAACAAGGTTCATCTACAGCAACTAGCAACGAAAAGAAGACGGAAATCGACAACAATACCATCGATGCGGCAATGGATGACGAGGCGAACCACGAATGAAGTGCCCCTCAATCCTCGCAGGAGGGAAATAGAGGCTCCCCAAGTAACAATTTTAATATTAATAAATACTTGTAGCTGTCTTCAATGCTACATAATAAATCTTGCATTAAAACTTTAAACTCCACGAAAACCTACTGAAAACCTCTATAAGAGCATGTTCCTGCCAAGTGGATCATTCTTCATAAGGTTTATAAAGCAAAGTGAAGAATTAGCATAAACCTGCGTTAAAACTCCAAATTCAAGAAAATTTTGAAACCAGCTTTACGATCAACATTTAAATTATTCGGAAGGAAGGAATTCCGCTATGAATAAATTGTCGTTTTGATAATATTTTTAATGGCTATGTGTGTGTCATGTCTGTTTTGAATGCAACCAGTAAGAATATATTAGATTTTATTTACAAGTTTGAGGTTTTTTTCCGAACGTAAAAACTTCATGCGCTTTTATTTTTATCGTGAATGTTTGTATAAAAATAAGAATTATAACAAATCGCCTTGAAATAAATGAAGTTTTTGCGAAAATCTCCATGATTTTTAAAAATTATTGTTTGTGATTCTTCGTCATTTTTGTATAAAACTATTTCGTGGCATTAAAACTTGTGTATACGTTCTGAAAATGAATCATTAAAGCTCATCATTTTTATTCGTTTTTGCATTTCGAAGTATATTTGATGTCAATAAATGCTACGGTATAGGACATCATAATGGCAGCAATGAAATTTTTTTTTAATGCAAATTACGCTTAACCCAAGAAGCAATAAATCAAATAGCCCACAACAAATGTGTCATAAATATATTTTAGAACCCTCAAATTTGCTCTGAGTGAAACTGTCCTCCAATGAACACGCACACACACAAAACTAGATTTATGAAAGAATTTAACTGATAATAATGTTCTAAAGAAAATGTTTGAAAGCAATATTAAGAGTGTTTGCATGGTTTTATTCTAATACACATTGTATTATTTGTAGTCCAGTTGTTAGTCTGGGTAAAAAGTTTTATAGAAGCTTTAAAAACTATGATATTACTTGTCAAAAGAGACATTTATTATAGTCGTCATAAAACAGGTAGTGATTGAAAAATCAATTACAAAACTCCTATAAATTGGGTCCTCTCCCCCTAGAAAAAGGGTGTCAACGAGATCCAACTAAAAAAAAATTATTTATAAAATCG
This sequence comes from Malaya genurostris, assembly GCF_030247185.1. NCBI lineage: Eukaryota > Metazoa > Arthropoda > Insecta > Diptera > Culicidae > Malaya > Malaya genurostris. The sequence goes on along the minus strand of NC_080572.1, from coordinate 14,251,742 downwards.
GCCAGGTAAAGTTTGTACGCAAATAGGCCTGAATAGAAAAATATCTTTTAAATAAAGAAAATAATACAATGTAATATAATTCATTTTAATATATAACGAATAATGCAACAAACAACAGAACCACATGTTGCAATAAACTATGATAAATATTGCACTTTAGGATGGGCTTCAAACTTCAAGCTATTTCGCACCCTCTCGTTCTGCTACTAACGCAGAAGGCGATAGCACCCAGTCGACGCCGTTCTATTGACCAAATGTCATCATAGACACTCGGGAAGGCATGAGATAGGAACTTGTGAGGACTTAGATTTCTTACCATTTGACTACCATGAAATTAGTGAAAAAAGTACACAAAGTTTTTATTTTTGCGGAATTAAAACGCTTAATGACTGCTATCTAAGGTCAACTAGAATGCTCTCATTCGTTTTCGTCCGACACGTCCATAAAGATATTAAATACAATATGTTGAACCACGAGGTGGTATCAGCAGTACAACATAAACTGGTAATGCACTGATGAGTCGAAGACAGAATGTTGAAATAAATTTATAAAGACCGAACCGGTCACCCTTATCACAGCTGCTACATTTTACTCAGAGAAACTTTTGGTTCGAGTGAGATCTGCTATCTCTGTTCGATGTATTGGCTCAAAGGATTAGATAAATGGATGTGCCTAAAGTTATGGAGTTGCAATAATTGGTACAGTCGCCTCAATTGCTTTCTTTCAATAAACTTTCAAATTAAACCATTCATAATCGTGTGTTTCTGGTATGCATAACGTATAACGTGATAGTGTGCATCATAAATCGGCTGTCTTACGGCTTCAATGATACATACGAATACCACTGCTACGTCATCTAGTCACGTTAGTGTTAAACTGATTCAAAGATCCTATCTATACAAATGAAACATATTCCAGTTCGTCTATTTTTTCTTCAATTTATAATGAGAAAAATACTTTTCTTGTACTTTTTGAGTTATTGAAACAAAAAATAATTCACGAGGCTAATTATTATTCAAAAATATTTTATTTATTCACAATAAATATTGTCATTATACAAAACGAAAACGGTGTAACATTTCTAACGATCATATTTTAAACTTGTTCGTGTATAATTAATTGTAAGTTAAAGAATAGATTCCTTTTACAAAACTAAAAAGAACATAATCAAAATCAGCTAAATTAATTCTATAAAAATATTCTGATGAATTTTTGATACAATCTAAACCTTACTAACGAGATGTTACATCGTGAGCTAACACTTAAATTATTCGTTTCACGAACATGTATGTGTGAGTGTAAATTTTCTTATGAAGCCTTAAGTACTATGTAAGTAAAAATTACGTGTCGCATCTGTGAACAACAAAGTGAATGAAGAAAATCATTAATGTATTTGAACTATGGATATTTCTAAATTCAACGTCACGTAATTTTTAGATTTCCTGTTCATCTTTTTGTTTGAACGTGTTGCCTTTTCATTGGAAAAAACTCATAACTTTTGCCAAGTTGTTGCATTGTAAAATTTCTTAATCCGATAGAGGTAGAAGGCACATGGTACAAATTCCATCATACAAACAACTATTTCTTTACAATTTATCAAAATATTCTAGTAACAGGTGATTTTGGGTTGTCGATTCAGTGTAATTCAGCCAATGCCCCATTATGCTTGTAAATTCAGATTCTTTGGCACATCAACACGAACAGCTGCCGTTTGTCTATCATTCTAAACGGTCGATGCGGAGCCCTGCGCATATAGAACCGCGTCATGCACTGTCGGAAAGATATGAAACCCACCTTCTCCGATGGATTCTGCGTGCAGCAGTGTCTCGTAAACGCAATCTGCCGGGCTAGCAATCAGTGTACTAACACCGACACTGCTCATCTCCTTCTTGACATCATTGAACATTTTACAGGCTGCAGTGTCAATGTGCGGTACACTTGAGAGATCGATGATTACCGTTTTGATTAACTGGAGACCAGCTCCTTCGCCAGCCGCATCGTATCGTGATGCTCGCTGGACCAGCTTCTGGCTAACGCCTACTTCCTTGGTCAGTGCTTTCTTAAAAGTTGCTCTACTGGCAAAGTTGACTGCACCAGAATACTTGAATATCTTAATGTGTGGTACTTCCTCAGCCCGATGGTGACTTCCGATGTCCACATAGATTGCTGTATCGGGAACCGTGCCCAGTAAGCTGTAGTACGACTTCCAGCCTTTAATGTACAATGCCATCAACGAGAAGATCACGCCAATCAACAGACCCACGTCGATATCGATGATCGTTACACTGAAAAACGTTACCAACCACACAAACAGTTCAATGCTGCCCTCTCGTTGAAACTTCTTAACATGTTGCACCTGCCACAACATTCCCTTCAGTGCGACGAAAATAATCGATGCCAGAACACAACGAGGTAAAGTTTCGAAGTAAGGACCAACCCACAGCAGTACGATCAAGATCAACATGGACGAAACAACAGATGTAAGCTGAGTTTTCCCGCCGGCTTGATGCTGAATCAATGATCGCGACAGTGAACATGCGGTCGGTACACATGAAAATAATGCACCCACAATATTGGTTGTGCCCATGGCGATCAGCTCCTGATTGGCTCGGACCTCATAGCCTTCTTTCTGAGCAAAGATCATTCCCATCGACATGACGATTGAATAACTTACGATGGTAATAGCGATGGCATCTACGGCGACAAGTTTTAGAAGACCGACTGGGGGCATCTGTGGCTCTGGCAAGCTGGAATGATAAGAAATTGTGTTGAAATACATTCAAATGAACGCTAGACATTGCACTTTACCCAACGGGAATTTCTCCAACCAATTGGACTGCGAAATCTGGACCCAGTCGTATGTAGTAAGACGCAACCGTTCCACCGACGACGGCCATCAGCTCAGCGGGAATAGGAAATTTACACTTAGAAGATGACCACGGCTTGAGGTACTCGTTCATAAAGATCATAAATAATATAACAATCACTGAGGTATACACAGTCGGAAGGTTACTGTTTGGAATTTGTCCGGCAATATCTCGCAGGGCCAGAATATTTTTAAATGCACCCTTGTATCGAGGAATAGAAACTCCGAGTAAATCCTTCATCTGACTTACGAGTACATGAATGGCAGCAGCCGTCGTGAAACCACTAACCAATGGTTCGCTTAGTAGTGCGGAAAGAGTTCCCAAGCGGATGACGCTCATGATTAGCTGCAGGTGGTAAAATGAATGCAATTAATTTAACATTTATGGTTTTTAGCGACCAACAAACATACGTGATAACAGCCTACCACGAAGGACAGCGCCGTTACAACCTGGATCGGGGTATACTCCGGTTCTGCAGGATCAATCGGTGGAAGATCATAGCTGGTTCCATTTATCTATAAAATCAAAATTACCCGCTTGGAAAATTCTTCAATGAACGCACTTAACAAACATACCATCTCTACTGGCGACATCGTCGCATAGCCGGCGACAACCTTAGCCGTCATTAGGCTGACGACCGCAAACGCACCCACTGAAATGTGCCGCGAAGTACCAAGAGCCGCATACACGAGACAATGGAAAAACGCCATATAGAGGCCAACGTTGGCCTGCACACCGGCCAGTAATCCGTAAGCCATTCCTTGCGGTATTTGCATGACCGCCACGGTGACGCCCGCTGTAAGATCTCCGACCAGATCCTTCTTGATCGAATACTGGGGCAGCCATCGTAATATCGGAATAAAATTTAGCAGCGTGTTAAGGCATCTGAAATTACGGACAGAGCTCACGATAGATTCGATTGCTGTGGAGAAATAATAGAAGTATGAGTTATTTTCTAATCTTTTTCAAAATCCAGTTAGTTTCGTAGTAAAGCAATTTCAAAAAAATAATCAAAAGAAAAGTCTCCTTCTAATCCGCCTAGTGATATGATAATGTTTTCTTCTGGTCGTTGACACAGTCTCGTTGAAAGCATGTTCTGCCTTTTTAATTTAGATAATTTCTGACACTTGTTTCGACTCATTTTGTAACCAATTCATTCACATTGATTCGGGTAGTTCACAAAAGCATGCTTCAGTGTTTAGGTAACATATTTGGTAACATCCCTCAAACCAAATTTATCAGCAATGATACATTTGAACTTGATTATTGAAAACTTTCAGAAATAATTGTGCGGATAGAACGTCACTTGTACTATAATATCTCAGAAAGAGTCATCCATATGATCTTAGAACCCGATCCACAACCCAATTTTAAACTTGAACGAGACTAAATTATTGAATTGGATTTACCCTTATCCCAGAAAAGTCAGCATTAATGAGATTGGTCGTTTACGTTACTTATAATATTACATCACCGGAACCGTAAGTGAGACACATTTGAACTACAAACTTGTTTAATGGACCAATAGTAAATTCCTAAACTTGTTGAAAGCGGTTCAGCCATCAACAAGAAAATAGTAGCTATAAAACGAGCCTTTATTGGTTGAAATCGGTTCAGCCATCTAAGATAAAGTTGAGCGATGAAAAACCAACACGTTTTGTCGGTTACGTCACTTATACCATTATCTCTCCTGAATCAGAAATCACAGCCATTTGATCTTTGAACTTGACTAATGACCAAATAGTAGATTGCAAACGAGTCTAAGCTTGTTGAAATCGACTCAACCATGTAAGAGAAGAGCGGTAAACAATAAAGAGCGTTTTGTCAAGTACGTCACTCAAATCACTATATCTCCGGAACCAGAAGTGACAGTGGTTTGATCTTCGATTTTGAGCAATAGAGCAATAGTAGCTTTCAAACGAGCCTAAGTTTGCGAAATTTGTATAGCCATCTCAGAGATAATTGAGCGATAAAAAACAACGCGTATTGCCGACTACGTCACTTACACCATTATAACTCCGGAACCAGCCATCACAGCCAATAGGTGCTTTCAAGAGAGCCTATGTTTATTAAAATCGGTTTAGCCATCTCCGAGAAAATTGGGTGGTACAAAATTAGTTGAAAAGTGTGCACATATACATCCACACACATGCACACATAGACATTTTCCGACCTCGTCGGGCTGAGTCGAATGGTATATAACACTGTGGATATCCCAGGCCCTGTTCGAAAGCAGGTTTTTTCAGCAGGTCTATTACCTTTCTATAGAGAAAGACAAAAAGATAAAAGGTTGAAGAAAATATCGAAAAGAACAACTGATCGAAAATAGCAAACCACTACACATTTCGAAAAAAAACCCTGTAATTTTACATCTTATTAGATGAACATAAATGAAGCGGCGCCGTTCACGCAAATTAACGGGCGAGAACATTTAATATTATGTCTAAAATTCCATGACATGAAATTCATTGACATAAAAAAACTGATAGCGACCGTCGCGCGACTTGAACCGAGTATAATTGGATCACAAAGTACGTCCATTAATCGACTGAGTCACAAAAGCACACATCTGCTTCGTTGGTAAAAGGTGCATTTAAATGCATACAGTCGCACTTACTATCCGTGTGCAAATTACGGTCAAAACCAGTAAAATTCATGCTAATCTAACATCAGATCATTATAAATTAAATTTTGCTTCATTTTACAAATTAGGTCTTGAAAAATTACATCGTATGAAGGATTAAGTCCCCAGTAAATTTATTTTGAGTGTAGAATATTTTAACAAATCGTAAAATTTTTATCTCTCCCAACATTTTTGGTCTTTTAAGTTTCTGATCATATCTAAAATGTTTGCTGAATTTTATTGGTTATAATTTTGTACAATAGTTGATTTTTCTTGACTGTCATTTTGTATTTATCATACTGGCAGCTTAGCAATGACATCCACAACTATCGAGCAATGAAACTCACCAAAAACGAATTATGACACGTTTCAATGAGCTGTCATTTGTTCAACTGAATAATGCCACACTTCTATCAGTTACCTGTATGCATGAAAGCTAAAAGTGTCTCAGTTGTACGAAAATGAGAGTAGTTTTTTGCCCGTTTGAAAAAGTGCTTCGGTTACAGTCCGCTCAACAGATCTTTATTTTAAAATATTAATGATATATGCCTATATCATATACCTATTACAATTAGGCTAGAAATTGAAGTTAGGGTTGGATTTTATTAATTGCGGAAGCGAAAATAACCAGTAAAATGATCCAAAGGTATCCCTGGAAGAGCATTTCTAATTCCGTTTTCAAGTATGTTTTTGATGAACGTAACTTTAGCCATGCCCTTTAAAGAAAATATATTTATAGCAACGTAACGGATATGTTAGTTCAATCAATATTAACTTATCTAGTACATGCACTTGCAAGAGATGAGTTATAGAATGTTATAAAATCTACACAGCAGAGAACATAAAAATGAACCTCGACTCGTGGGACGAATTATTTTTCTTTTTATTTTTTCTAATCCCTTTGAAAGGAATATTCCATTCCACAGGGAGCTCATAGCAAAGCCTTAATATTACATTCCTTTTGTGGAATTCGACCTTCCGTTTCAACAGACTTCGAATACGATTCATAGTGTACAGAACCGTTGCATGGTTGCTGCTACGATTCTATTCACACTAAGAATCCTTCCAGGTCGGGGCTCGAGCACACGACAACTGGTTTGTGAGACATTGAACCGCCAACCCGTGGTCATGCTTAGTATAAATACACACTTAGAAAAATATACATCCTAATAGATGCACATAAAAGGAACATCGCGATTTACTTACATTCACACTTCAAAGCATATAACGATAAGTTCCCAGTTAATTTAGCTGAAGCCTACATCGATACAGACGCTAAACATATTGTTACATGCTAGTAAATGTAATATTGTGTCATCACCGAAGAAATTACGGCATGCTTGAATTTTTTTGAAAGCTACTATTAGGTTATTTGATAAGCTCACAATACTAATGGTCGAGGATGAAATCTTACAAATGTTTTAAAGAGACTATTTAAATGGCAAGAGAAAGGTATTATCGCACCACTAGGTGGATTCAAAATGTTTTTTTAGATTAGCATCACTCTTCTCATGCAAAAAGGTGTACATGTGAAGCGCTTGGTTTGATAAATAAAACCGAATATGTTACATAAACGCTGAAACATGCTTTTGTGAGCTACTCGCATATGAATTAATTGGTGCTAAAAACGAGTTCAAATTAGTGTCAGAAATTATCTTAATAAAAAGATAAAACCTGTTTTAATCCACCTAGTGGTGTAATGATGCCTTTCTCATATCAATCATACTATCATATATAATACTGCGATTCTTGAAAGAATAACCGAAATCGGTTTGTTTGACCGTCTACTGATAAAAACTATCAATTGGAAAAGATTTGAAGTCGATTTAGAATTTTCCCCATTTTCAGTGATGGTATACAATTTTAACCCACTTTACTCTATATTTCCGAATCCGGAAGTCGGATCCACATGAAATTCAGGAATTACATATGGGACAACAGGACCTTTCATTTGAATCTAAGTTTGTGAAAATCGGTCGCGCCATCTATGAGAAAAGTCAGAACACATATTTTCTTTTTTTTGCACATTTTACCCCATAACTCCCGAACCGGAAATCGGATCCAAATAATATTCAGGAATTTTTTATGGGACTTCAATACCTTTCATTTGAACCTAAGTTTGTGAAAATCGGTTCAGCCATCTCTGAGAAAAGTTAGTGCACTTATTTTCACAATTTTTTGCACATTTTACCCCATAATTCCGGAACCGGAAGTCGGATCCAAATTATATTCAGGAATTTTGTATGGGATCACAAGTGTGTATGTGTGTGTGTATGTGTGTGTGTGTATGTGCGTATGTGTGTATGTAACGTTTTTTGCACTAACTTTTCTCAGAGATGGTTGAATCGATTTTCACAAACTTAGATTCAAATGAAAGGTCTAGAGGTCCCATACAAAATTCCTGAATATTATTTGGATCCGACTTCCGGTTCGGAATTATGGGGTAAAATGTGCAAAAAAAATAAAATATGTGTTCTAACTTTTCTCATAGATGGCGCGACCGATTTTCACAAACTTAGGTTCAAATGAAAGGTCCTGTGGTCCCATATGTAATTCCTGAATTTCATGCGGATCCGACTTCCGGATTCGGAAATGTAGGGTAAAGTGTATTAAAAATTTTATACCATCACTGAAAAGAGCGAAAAACCGTAAAAAAATGTCTAAATCGACCTCAAATCTTTTCCAATTGATAGTTTTTATCAGTAGACGGTCAAACAAATCTATTTCGGTTATTCTTTTAAGAATCGAAGAAAAATAATTTTGAAGAATACCACAGTATTATATATGATAGTATGATTGATATGAGAAAGGCATCATTACACCACTAGGTGGATTAAAACAGGTTTTTCTTTTTATTTTTTCTAAATCCAAGAAAGTCGATTTTATGTGAAAAGAAAAATATTGATAGTACAAAATCTCGACATTTCATGCTTTTATAAAACAGCTGGCATACAAAAATGTCGATATTGGAAATTTCATGTAACTTCTTCAAAATCTTCAAATTTTGTCCGCGAGGTGATAGTAGGGTAAAAGAGGTATTTTGGCCCGCTTTAGGATCGATTTTATTTTGGCCCACTTTGCGAAAATATCCACCAAATGTTTTAATATCTTTGAAAAATCCTTCCGCAAAAGGTAATTCAATGTGATTAGCTTCAAACTGATGCAACATGGGTTACCTAAGATCGATTGAATCCATATAGTTTGTTAGGTGGGCCAAAATATATGAAGTGGCCAAAATACCTCAGTTACCCTACTCACCCAAGTTTGGTTAGGCTCAAATTTTGTATAATGACATTTTTTCGAAGTGCAACTGCCACTTTGTAAAATTCGATAATCACCAATTGTTCATAAAACCTATTGTCATCCTAATGAACACTCTCCAGACTCTCCACACTAACTTAACAAAGCCGTGCTTACTCTAAACATGTTTCAAACTTATTTCGTCAGACATAGCTTAGAACTTACGCGGGGTTGCCGATCTGTCATACTGTGAAAGCTGATTGAATTCTTCGCGATGCAGGCACTGTCTTGTTACGAGATATGATAACTCATTGAATTCGGGTTTCACTTTTGCGTTGCTGTAAGTGGAAATAAAATACAAACATGGCTGTAATATGTTCTTATCAAGAGTCGATCATCCTAGTGAAAAAAAACATTCCCGTTCATCTAGATGTGACATATGGAACTTTCAATATGTTGCGGTAAAATATATGATAGTTTTATTCACCAGTACCAATCCAGAAATTTTTCGAAAGCAATAGACTGTTTCTAAATTAACGATACTAACCTATCACCAGCTCCTCCCTTCGGGTTCAACATGACGCAATGTGTTTCACCACTTCGAACAATCTTCAAGATTATAGTTTAAATAATAATAAAACTTCAATTAAACCAATTCTTTCCCACTGTTTGCGTACGCCAAACTATCAAAATTTGATTTCGCTTCGGAGACTAATCGCGTCCGCGCACTTCACTCAACACAATTGACAACAATTAATTGGCCTTCCCGGGAATTTCTTATATAATCTCCACAATGCAGTCAACGCCTTCAGTTCTGCACGAGACCGATGAATGCGGGAAAATCGTTGAACCTTTGCGCTGGTTCGGTCCGGTATTAGCACGCACGGCTCTAGTTCTCTAGCGTTCTGAGCAACCTTGTGCCTACCCAGTGACCACGAGATGAACTGTGACTGAATGTTGGGCTATTCGTTACTACAGCAATCACTATTCTGTTTGCTCTCACCGTAACTGGACCGCAAACAGCTGTGATAAGCCGACGAGGATGATGTTTGTTGAGGGCAAACAGCTACTCTGCTATGGTTGTCCGTCGACTGGTGATGATCGACTGCTGATCTTAGCAGGAAAACCACTTCCCAAGCACAGTCTGTCAGCACCAGACTGTTTGTAGGTGTATGTAGAATGAGAGTTAGCTGATTGGGTGACACACGGATCTCGGCTATCTGGAAGCAACGGAAACAAACAAGCATTGTTGAGAATATCTGTTTGTGATTAGCGGTTATGTCAGTTATGAGTGTGACGATAATGGTGGCGATCGATAGGATAAATGCCATATGAAAAAGTTTACACAAACTATAGTGCAAGAATTTTTGCTGGGGGTGGTCATAACAAATTGATGCATACGAACAAAGGGTAACAAAGTGCGAATTTTACGAATATTTGAAAAGGTAGTTTATTCACTTAAATTAAACTACAAACTTCTTATAACATAGGAATTTGACGGTTCATTTGGCTCCATAAGAAGTACTCACCGGTCTATTACTATGAAAGTCTGTATTCCTAACCATTTTCGTTATTTTCCATTTGTACTATATTAGAATTCTTTTTATTTTCTCGAACTCATATATATGAGTACGAGAAAATAAAAGAAACACGACTATGAAGATTACCCTGGCAACATTGTCTGGGAATGCCGATCTCCTGTACTTGAAAGCACAATTTGGACATTCAAGGCTATAGGGTCACCAATCTGTAATTAGTCATGGTGACAAGAAGTGGGAACCAAGAACATTATCTGTTCCCTACACTAGAAAGTTTTTATTGCAGTTAATAGTTATCACACGATAATCTAATGAAAGTACAAATAAATTCAGTCCGTTTTTCCGGCCTGCCTGCCAGATCGTATCCATCCATCGGAACAACCAGCAATGAGATTGAGCAATTTTGTTTATTTCGTTTATTTTTGGGAGCAGGGAAAAGCCCGATGGAGATGTCAGTAAATGTCAGTAAAATACGACAGGTGCGGTAAAATGTCGCACTTGAGCGCTTCCAAATATTTTTTCACAACTTTTGCGACATGAAGTCGAGCGGAAAATAACTTCATCATGTCTTTGCTTGTTTTTCGGCCATTCTTCTTGTAATGCACGGCTCAAACGCATCAATTGCAGTTTATACCGATCGCCCGTAATAGTATCACCAGGTTGTAGCAGCTCATAGTTAGTACACAACACCCTTTTGGTCCCACCAGATGCACAACAAGACAATCGAACCATGAAAATTCGGCTTTAGTGTTGATGTTGAGGTCGACGGCAACAATTGACCGGTCACTGTCTCTTGGTTTCAGTTCATAAGGCATATCAAACGACCTTGCTTTTGAATCATTTCCATGGATTTTAATCGCACAAACTGTTTGTTGAGTCACTTCCAATGATTGCGCAAGCTCCTCTTGCATTTGACTCGGATCTTCATCGAGTAATGCCTCCAACAAATTGTCTTTGAATTATTTTGGTTGTCCAGAGCGAGGCCTGTCATCAACACTGAAATCTCCATTCTTGAAACGTCGAAACCATTTCCTACACGATTAATCAGTTGGAGCATTAGCACACAAGTAGCCTAGCGGTTTATGTTGAACTGCTAGGTTACATAACAGTTCAACATAAACTGTTATGTACTGACGAGTCGAAGACGAAACATAAAGTACTAGCTGACCCGTCGAACTTCGTGTCGGCCAAAAATTATGTGTTCGAATGTATGTGTTCGGAGCAGAATTGTCAAACGACTAAGTGGTTAACGTTAATTCTCTCCAATATTTTTCTGATTACTTAACCTACAATGAACGGAATTCGACACACATCCGTTTTAGCCCAGAAAAAGAAACATCACCAAAACTTAATGTGAAAATGTGAAGTTAAGTAAAAAACGAGTCAGTTTCGAACCCGGTTTTTATATCAGGTTTTCTCAAATCTCCGTTGCTAAGTGCGAACCTATAACAGTTCCGCGAAAAGCGTTTGTTTGATGAAACTACCCTGGGTCAGTTTCAGATTTCTCAAGCGAAAACGACATTAGTAAGCAATAATTTTGATTCCCAATTAAGCACGTGGTTGGATCAAGTATGCATGTGAAATATCCACACAAAACAATTCGTTGCGCGCCAAAACAATTTTTCCAACGATCTAGTATTATTTTCTTCGACGGCCAAAAACTTATGCAACTCGTTATGCGCCAAACACCTATTGATGATCTAGCAAGCATCGACGACTTTTTCAGCTTAGGAAAGTGAGTGATGTTGAAAAAGATTTCCTAATGCAGAAAGTTGAAAATAGTAGAAAATTTTATTGACTCAACAATTTGGACTCATTTGTGTTCCATTTTAAGGATAACAACTGAACACCTTATTTAGATTTATTTCACTCTAATCTGAATTATCTTCAATGTTTTTGTGATTTTCTGCGGTATGTTTGAAAAATATTAATCTATAATTTAGAGATGGAATATGAATTTCGAAGAATTGAGATTGAGTGTAATTTACATATCTGAAAAATTCTTAGTTTTTATGGTTGGATTTAAACATTATTTGATAAATTTAGATCGAAATTAATACTCGATACGAGATGCATAATGTCAGCCCTGTTTATTTGATTCAAATGATTCAGAATTATTTAACTGATCGTACTCTCCAGGTTAGCTATCTGAATTGGAAATCTGAAATGCTAGCCGTACAAGCAGGTGTTCCGCAGGGTTCGAGCGTAGCTCCTATCTTTTGTAATATTTTCACTCTGATCTTCCAAATCTACCCGTTGGTTGTCAGAAATCGTTATTCTGTGACTACACAAGTCTGTTAGCCACAGGTCTAAGAGTGATCTGCAGTCGTCTACTAAGAAGCCTTAATATTTTCAGTAATTATCTATCAAAATGGAAAATTGCACCAAATGCAGCAAAAACGCAATTAATTATCTTTCCTCATAGGCCAAGAGCTTTCCTTAAACCAAACAAAAATCACATTATCAAATTTAATGGCTTGGAATTGACATGGTCATGACCAAGCGAAATACTTAGTTTTAACCATTTGACGTATGACTCAGTTTCAAGGATTACATTGAAAGAATCCAGGCAAAGTGTAATAAATACATTAAATGTTTATATCCTCTTATAAACAGAAATTCTAAGTTCTGTTTAAATAACAAATTATTAAATAATAAACAAATTTTCCGACCAGCCGTGCTTTATGCAGTACCAATTTGGTCAAGTTGTTGTTCCATCAGGAAGAAAACGCTTCAAATGATTCAGAATAAAATTCTGAAAATGATTTTGAAGCTTCCTCCTGGTTTAGTACTAATGAGTTACACAGACTCACTGATATAAAACCATTAGATGTAATGTAACATAATATTATAAACAAATTCCGACAAAAATCTATGCAATCTTCAATTGAATCGATTTGCTCTCTGTATTAGTTAGTAAATTAGTATATAAGTTCCTTTTCCCCATTACACAATACAAGTAGGTTTACAATTTTCCCTACACAAAAATCACACAATTGCGGAAGCAAATGATGTCTTCATGGTAATAACCAAATCATGTATATAATAGGGCTGAAAAGTCACCACTTGTGGCTGAACACCTAATTTAAATTTTAATAATTTAATTTTAAGTCATGTCTCAATAAATATTTATTTAAAAAAAGTAACTTTAGATGAATAGTGTCTCACCCAATTTGGGTAAAAACTATCACACTGTTCTCGGTAATATCGGAAAATACATTCGGAATATTTGTTATTTACTTACAAGTTCAGTAAATTATAAAGCCTAACTTCGACAAAAAATGCGCTTCACCGATATATGCAAACAATATTTTCTCAAAACTTGTAAAAGAGCATTTACTGAAAAAGGGCATTACTGAACAATCATGATATATTGTAAAAGAGGATTACAGAACAATCATATTACCGATCTGATTCGTCATTTCGTTATGCCAAGGATCTGGTTCAAGTGTGTATGTTTCAGACTATACAATAAAACAAGGTTTTGATCATCTGAAGGGGAAAACGTTTTTTTACTCTCAACTTTATGCTAGGCGCACAAAACCAATTTGCATGTTTACGTTTCGTCTTCGACTTATCAGTGCACCAGCAAATTATGTTGAACTGCTGACGCAAATCCACGGACCAACATAATCCGCTGAGCAGACGTAAAGTTAACGCTATTTGCAAAACACTTCTCTATTAACACGAATTGTAACGTCTAAACTGACGTCTCGGACGAAGAAAATGTCGGCCGCTGGTCGTACAGATTGTGATAATTTCAAGGGGAAAAAGTTTATTTTTACAAACAATTAATTTTAATACAATATAATATGATATAATGCAATGGAGTATAATACCATAAAACATAATATAACATAACAAAATATAGTATAAGACGAAAATATATGAATTAATATGCTATTATACAATATATAACAAATCCATTGATAGCCCCTTTCCAATGATGGAATTTTCCATAGCACTCATGTCTTGTAACAATAACGCTCCATGGTTGGAGAGAATTAAATTCAACTTGGTAAAGAATCTGCCCGACCTTGCAAAAAGGCGTTTGATGGAATTGATCAACAAGTTTTTTGAGCAAAATATTGTCCCACCTGACAGAAGGCAAGTGAAAGTTATCGCCATTCAAAAGCCGGGGAAACCAGTTTCCAATTACAGCTCATATAGACCCATTGTGATGTTGTCCTACATCAGAAAATTCTTCGAAAAAATTATTCTTCGACGTCTCGACACTTGGGTCGAGACGAAAGGTTTGTTGTCAGATACTCAGCTTGTCTTCCGTAGAAATAAAGGGACGAATGATTGCCTTGCATTGCTTTCGTTTGACATCCAAATTGCCTTCGCTCAAAAACAACAAATGGCTCATGCCTCAGTCCGCTCCTCTATAATTTTTACGTAAATGACATTGACAGCTGTCTAGTAACCCCATGTATACTAAGACAATTGGCAGATGATGGCGTGGTTTCAGTTACTGGACCCAAAGCTATTGATCTGCATAAACCATTGCAAGATACCTTAGATAACTTGTCCGATTGGGCTGTTCATCTTGGTATCGAATTCTCTGCGGAGAAAACAGAGTTAGTCGTCTTTTCAAGAAAGCATGATCCCGCGCAGCTTCAGCTCCATATGATGGGAAGAATGATCCAACAGGTTTTAACTTTTAAATACCTCGGGGTGTGGTTCGATTCCAAATGCACGTGGGGAGGACACATTAGGTTTCTGATAACAAAATGCCAACAAAGAGTAAATTTTCTTCGAACAATAACAGGATCTTGGTGGGGTGCTCATCCGGAAGATCTAATAAAATTGTATCAGACAACGATACTTTCAGTGATGGAATATGGATGCGTTTGCTTTCGTTCCGCTGCAAACTCTCATATTATCAAACTGGAGCGAATTCAGTATCGTTGTTTGCGAATTGCTTTAGGGTGCATGCATTCGACACATACAATGAGTCTTGAAGTTCTGGCGGGAGTTCTTCCATTAAAAGATCGATTTTGGGAGCTTTCATCACGCCTGCTAATAAGATGTGAGGTGCTGAATCCCATGGTAATTAATAATTTCGAACGACTAGTCGAGCTTCGATCTCAAACAAAATTCATGACAGTATATTTTAACCATATGTCACAGGAAATCAACCCTTCAAGATATATTCCTATCCGTGTCAGCCTCCTAAATGTCCCTGACTCAACTTTATTTTTCGATACATCCATGCAGCGCGAAGTGCGTGGAATCCCGGATCATCTACGTTCGACGGAAATCCCAAAAATATTTTCAAGTAAGTTCAGGCATATTGACTCTGAGAAAATGTTTTACACGGACGGATCGCGAATTGAAGAAGCGACAGGGTTTGGTATGTTCAACAATAATGTTTCGGCCTCATTTAGGCTTCAAGAACCTGCATCTGTTTATATAGCAGAGCTAGCAGCAGTTCAATATAGTTTGAGTGTAATCGTCACATTAATTCCAAACCATTATTTCCTCTTCACAGATAGTCTGAGTGCAATTGAAGCCATTCGCTCAAACATGACTGGCAAGACTGAACCGTTTTTCCTGGGCAAAATAAAACAGTGCCTGAACGACATATTGAACAATAATTATCTAATCACTATAGTCTGGGTCCCGGCTCATTGCTCCATTCCTGGCAATGAAAGAGCCGATATTTTAGCCAAACGTGGTGCTATTGAGGGTGAAATTTATGAGAGACCGATTGCTTTCAACGAATTCTATAGCGCGTCTCGCCAAAGAACACTTGCCAGCTGGCAAGCTTCTTGGGATAAAGATGATCTGGGTCGGTGGATGCACTCAATTATTCCGAAAATATCGACAAAGGCATGGTTCAGGGGACTGGATGTGAGTAGAGATTTCATTCGTGTGATGTCTAGACTCATGTCCAATCACTACACGTTAGATGCACATCTCCTTCGAATTGGGCTCTCCGAGACTAATCATTGTGCTTGTGGCGAAGGTTATCGAGATATTGATCATGTCGTTTGGACATGCGTGGAGTATCGTGATGTCAGATCTCAACTAATAAATTCTTTGCGTACCCAAGGTAGACTATCCAATATCCCAGTTCGAGACATTCTTGCTTGTCGTGACCTTTCATACATGAAACTTATTTATCATTTCATAAAGAAAACTGGAGTTTCAATTTAATAAAGGCCCCTTTCAAGACTTAGTTCTGATCCCAGCTGCGTCCATGAGTTCAACCAATAGCTAAATTAGAATAAAAATAATGTAATGATACAAACAAACTCGAAACAGTTTATGAAATTATTAACAAAATGTCTGAAAATAACAGCTTATTTTATAATTTATAGAAGTTAATCGTTTGGTTCAAATAATATTTCCGAGTAGATTTCATAATTAATGACGAGTTACCTAAGATGATATTTAAGTAATAAGAGAATATGTTTTAATAAATGCAAAACGTTGTGACTATGTTAGAATTAAATTAGGATAAGAATATTATGTAAAAGTGATGCTACGGCGAAGAAAAACTTATGTAAACTGCCTTAAGAAATAAACGTATTTATGAAAAAAAAAAAAAAAAACAACAAATGGCATCTGTATTTTAAGAAGTTTAAGGATCATTTGATTCAGTTTCCATTGATGTTCTTTCAGACAAGCTCCATCAACATGGACTTCCAGCGATTATAAATAATTAGAAATGAATGTATTTTTCACATGGCCATTTGGCAACATTCAGAATTGGCTACATGGGTCTCCCGCAAGGCTCATGCCTCAGTCCGCTCCTCTATAATTTTTACGTGAATGACATTGACAGATGTCTAGTATCCCCATGTACACTAAGACAATTGCAGATGCTGGTGTGGTTTCAGTTACTGGACCCAAAGCTATTGATCTGCAAAAACCATTGCAAGATGCCTTAGATAACTTGTCCGTTTGGGCAGTTCATCAGTGTATCGAATTCTATGAGTTGAAAACAGAGCCGGTCGTCTTTTCAAGAAAGCATGATTTCTCGCAGCTTCAGCTTCATATAATGGGAAGAATGATCCAACAGGTTTTGACTTTCAAATACCTCGGGGTGTGGTTTGATTCGAAGTGTACGTGGGGAGGACACATTAGGTATTCCATGAGTTCAACCAATAGCCAGCTATCTTATATTAAATAAAAGTGATGAACTGATACTAACAAACTTGAAGTAGCTATAAGATCGTGAACAAAATGAATGTATTTTATGTAATGTAATTTATAATAGCAAATCGCTTGATAAAAACAGTGTTTATATGAACTAAAGTACTATGTATTGTGGATGCCACGGCGAAGAAAAACTTACGTATATTGCCTATAAAATAAACGTATTTATGGAGAAAAAATATATGACAAATAATGCAACAAACTACAGAACCACATTTTGCAATATACTATGATAAATATTGCACTTTAGGGTGGGCTTCAACCTACAAGCCATTTCGCACCCTCTCATTCTGCTACTAGCGCAGAAGGCGATAGCATCCAGTCGACGTCGTTTTATCATAGACGCTCGGGGAGGCTTGAGATAGGAACTTGTGAGGACTTAGTTATCTCACCATTTAACGACCATAAATACAGATGTAGTTATTCATCTCCAAAAAAATCAATTTGTTTACAACTGTATTGTCCTTAATTAGACGATGACGTCATCCTACTTACATACGCTCTACTGCTGCATGTCTATAAGTAAAAAGAATAAGATTGTGAAAAAAAAGCAAATTCAAGTAAAGCGATCTTCTCACAATAGTAATTATATTTTGCGAGTTTATGTAGATAAAAAAAACATTCTAGCTTATCAATTATTAATAAGTTAATATATCAATATCCTGATTGATATATTAACTTCAAATTACAATTTGTGAAATGTGAACATTTGTAATATAAATATTTGTAAACTGATTGTAACCCAAGAAGTGAAGAAGAAGAACCAAATTAGAAATATGATGATGGCGAAATCGAAGCTTTTCCATTGGAAACGACATGAGTTTAGCTATCTTATCCATTTCGTGCATAAGTTCGTTCAATCTCTACAATGAAGTGTATTCCAATAAATGCGAGCCGTACAATCTGATAGCGGCAAAAATCCTTGAGTATGCCTCATAATCAGAACGTGCGCATGAGTAGCATTGCTACAGTAAAGCGCTATTCACATTAGGCCGTGACATATCCGGAACGGGACTGGACCGAATCCCGTCCGGGTTACGCTTCAAATTTGTTGAATGCAGCTCCATGTGAATATTCTCACTAGACCGTGTCGTACCCGTGTCTGTATCGACACACGTCCGAAGCACGGTCAAAGCATGCGTTGACTCAGAGTAACTATTGGCAGGTCCTTGAATTGTCACATGCTTTGTCACATCCAAGGCTCCAAGATACAGAGGGAAATTTCACAAAAATCGTTAGCAATCTTCTTTCACATATCTTCTGTTGGTTTCGACATTACATCGTCGATAATTTTTCGGTAATTATATGACATTTCCAAAGAAATCTTGTTAACAAATCAATGAAAATATCTTAAACAAACTGCCAGCGTCTCTCGGGGAGTCACTATTAATCGGAATGTAGTGTCATGCTTTTTAAGATACGGAAGAATTTTACTCAACAGCGAGTTGAAACAGGCCTCTGACATTCGGAAATATTTCTTGATCTCGTCATTCACAAGCTGCTTATATAAGGTGGTGAATTCACCCTCAACTGCTATTTTTCGCCAAATTTCGTGCACTCAAATCTTCTTTCTTTTTTTCTGTTTTTAAACTGCTGATTACCTTCATCATTCAGAGCAATTGCAATTACGGGCAATTCTTCGTTGGAAAAATGTGTCATTCTCGTGAGGAACAGAAAAACATCAAATGCAAAGATTGTGTATGTTACTAATAGCAAACGGCAGCGACACGGAAAGTGCACGGTATGATGAGAATATTTTACAAATAAATCCCGGCACGTTGCGGTCCCGTTCCGGATACGTCACAGCCTAGTGTAAATAGCGCTTAATAGTATCACAATATTAAAGGAAGTAAATTCACTGCAGCATTATCACATTACGGTAGTCAATTGAACTATCAGTTAGCGGCACGCGTAGAATTGTAAGCTGTTTGGCAAATAATGTTGAATGATCAATGAAGAATAGAACTCATGTGTAAGTATGTGTTGATTTAATATTTGAAACAGCTACACGCTTGGTAAAATAACTACAAGTGACAGCCCTATGGGGTTGTTCGAACTGTGGACGTTGGACTACACAACTATAGTCTAAATCACTGCTAAAATTATTTTTTTAGTTTTAGACTTCCGTTTTTTTGTGTTCCATATAAACTCATTTGTATCTAGGCGAACTATTTAAGGCTACGAATTTAAAATACGGTAATTAAAACTGCACAATGGTAGGTGTTAATTATCATAGCTCAAAAGATTTTGAACAGATTTTCGATTGAATTACACATTCTGTTTGGAAATATTGCTTCTTTCATGAAGGGGCTTTTCTTAAACGCTAACACACACATTGAACATCAATGCCGCGCGAATCGAACGGCGCATGAAATAAATTATTAGAATGTCCTCTTACTGATGTACACAGCAACCTTATCTACCATATAACGAACAGCACAGGGTGCATGTTGGTTTCATACTGATTCTCACTTTGTGAGAGAGGTTTTCTTAAATGCGACAAAAATAAGACATTGTTCGTCATTAATCGAAATTAGGATCACCTATTATCAGAAATATTTCCAAGCAGTCTATCTTTTCAAAATCGGTTGAGTTGTAGACAAAAAATTTGGCCATTTCACATACATTCTTGTTCGATCAATTTTTGATCGTAGCAGACTTTGTAGCCTCGAAATGAATTACTTCAAAAATAAATATAACGTTAACGTTTAACATTTCAGTCTATCGAAATTCTATGGCCAAATTTCACGTAGAACTAGGCAACCTTAATTTTGAACCCATCGAATTTCTCTATTAAACTGTATCAAACATTTGTTTTTTGCCGTAGTACAAACAGCAGAGTCTATCCATATTTATTCACAACACAAAACTAATGGTTCCCGCAAAAACATTGAACACCCATTACCGATCGTTTTATTTTGTTATAGGTTTATTTTAGATGACTTTACCTTGAACGCATACCATTACCAATGAAGAAGATTCGATGGTATAAAAAATCTGAAATGGTCAAATCGGTAATTTGACTCTCATAGTCCAACCTTACTGATTTAAATCGCACCGTGTGCAGTTATGGTTGTCGGTCATATTTATTACGTTGGTTTCACCTGATACTAGCAAGTGAACCAGTTCGAAGACTTGTTTTGTGCGAGCTCGCATCGAAAAAGTGTGAACTATTTTCAACCATATTCTGTATCAGAAGCTATGCATTTTTTTAGTTTTTTTAAGAACCTAAGATAAATGCCGAAGAACTATTTTAGATATTTTTTTTCAGCTAGCATTAATTTAATTCGCACCAGACGTAGTATTTACTTGTTTTATTCCGACTTATAAATCAGACTTTAGTATAGATAGAACGTTACAATTCTGAATGAAAACTATTGAAAGCTTACTCAATTCACTTAATCATTCCTCTAATGAGAACGATTGTCGATATTTGGAAGTGTAAAAGAAGTTTTTCCTTAGTTTTCTATCGCGAAACATGAGTAGTTGTACAATTATCATATAGATCAAAACCATCAGAACTGACGGTTCGAAAAGATAGCGTTGTTGTTTTAATATCAACAAATCATTATAGAGTATCATAAAAAGTGATAAACATTATCTCGAACGTTTGTCTTTACGCCAGTTTTATCTCGATATTAGCACTTATACAAACTAATTTCCAGATGTTTGTCAAAAAACCATATCAACACTCCGACGCACAATTATGAAGTAATCCTTGAAATCCGATTCAAAATATTTGTCCAGTCATAACCCACTTCTTCTCTGACGACGATAGCCAAAATTATTCACTATATTTTAGCAAGAAACAATGCTCTGATAAGGAACTTGTCGTGTTGTGCCGATAGTAGCCTTCTTATCGGTCATTCAGGATGGTTGTAATCGTTGTAATACATACGTGATAATGAGATTTGACATTTCAGATAACCAGTCGAAACTGCTTTCGTGTAAATAGTGTTATGAATGCAAATTTCGTTTTTGAGTAATAAATGCTCTTCACTTTACATGCAAAGATATTTTATTTTAGTTGATTAAAACCTTCTGAATACCTCGATGAATGCCGAAGAAATCTCTACTGTTCGCACTGATCAGTTATAAAGAAAAAAGTCTTCTGGCTGACCAAATAATAGCTTGTACCATCGAGTGTGGAAAAAATAAGAGTAGAAAACTTCGAATGCTATATAGCTCGATTAAGCCAATCACACAGCAAACGATGTAATTGGTATCAACTATTCAATTACCTTCGGACAAATTAAACAATTCTTATGAATCTTTTTTTGTCGTTTTAATTGGTGTCTAAACATGACATCTATAAGTGAGTCAAAAAGTTCATATCACGTGATTTGTTGATAATATCATAAACAAACAGACGAAGCAACATAGAAACGAAAAAAAAACGAATGTTGTTATCAATGCGTCAGTTACACAACAAACGAAGTGCTCAATCAACGTTGCCCAACACAGAAATCTTGAAGGTATATGCAAAACTTTCTTCTGGGAAATGATTTTGTCACATTTTCTACTTAGTAGCGCATGTTCACTTTGGCATTAATGATATGAAAGGATGGAACAAAGTAAAGCGTTGTAAATATTTTCCATAATGTGTTTAATAATTTTTAAAACAGCAAAATACTAAAAAAAATCATGTCACTCATATAATTAACCTTAACTTCGAAATAGAAAAATAAGATTTTTCTCGGGAGACTTTACGTCTGTTAAGCTGTGATCATATTTGTAGAAATCGTTGTCTGTTGTTCGCTAATCACCTCAGGCACAAGCCCGTTTAACGTAACTATTTACGTTGATGTGGTGAGACTAAGAACAGCATATGAATTTTCTGTTATTTGTCCCGACACGTACGCTGGATATCGACGTCGTTTGAGTTCCTAATTGCTAGTTTCCGTGAACCTATTTTATGTTCCTACCAAATACCTCTTTAATCAGTCATTCTTCCCAAGTTTGCGCAGTATGTCCTTTTGATTTTTACATAATGACTCTACTGTTGCATGTGCATATATATATATATATATATATATATATATATATATATATATATATATATATATATATATATATATATATATATATATATATATATATATATATATATATATATATATATATATATATATATATATATATATATATATATATATAATCTTCGACAACCATGAGCCGTATCCCATTTCATGTCGCACCCAACACTATTTTAATTATTTCCTTATTTTAAATTTCCTATGTTTTCGTACCTGCTTCAACCGAAAATCAAATGTCGCCCAAACCGACGACATACAATCCTAATATCAATTATCTAGCCGTAGACAGTAGTATAATGTTAGTGTTCATGATGACAACCTGTTTTCGGGGATTCGATTACTGAAAATCACCCGCCGTAGTTTTGCATTCTTTTAATCTCTATCCGGAGAACATTTATTCATTTATGTGTGACTCCACACAAAGCACACTTTTGCAACGACCTAAAAATACATGTATCGGCATGAAGCAAAAGAAACGTTGAATTCAACGTGACTTGGCAAATTTTTGTGTACGCAACAATAATATAGAGATTTGATACATAGGATCGTTCCAAAATCATGTCCTATCAATGACTATTTTCGAATAAATTATAATAAACCAATTTGATCGGAAAATGTGAAAAACCTGTTTTAATCCACCTAGTGGTGTAATGATGCCTTTCTCATATCTCACATATACTCATATATAAATGTGTGGTATTCATCAAAATAATTTTCTTTGATTATTGAGAAACAAAACTAGTATAACCTATAGAGTGAAACAGTACTCAGGTCGGCTAGGACATATTTAAGGAAACGAAAAGAGGTACTTCTGAAACCGGAATCTGGGAACCGGTATAATCGAAATTGGTTTGAGAAAAATATTGGACAATATTACCTTTCATTTGAATCTAAATTTGTGAGAATCGGCTAGGCCGTCTCTGAGAAAAGTAAGTGCACTTATATTCATTTTTTTGCACATATCACCCTGTAATTCCGGAACCGGAAGTCAGATTTCAGGAACTTCGTGTGGGGTTACAAGACCTTTCATATAAATCTAAGTTCAAGAAAATCTCCGAGAAAAGTGTGTGCAAAACTATGTTACATACATACATACACACATACACACACATACACACATACATACATTTTGCGTACTCGACGAACTGAGTCGAATGGTATATGACACTCGGTCCTTCGGGCGTCGTTCCAAAAGTCGGTTTTCACAGTGATTGCATAACCTTTCTATATGAGAAAAGCAAAAAGGAATAGTTAAATCATTTACGTGGGTGTTCCATGTTTCATATTTGAAATAAAAATCTTATGAAAGTTATCGGTCTAAACACGGAATACCAAAGTGAAGCGGTTGCACCGAGAATGGTAAGTTTGTCTCAAATTTATTTCATTAATTTTTTTATCGGGTTCAAATTTCGCAAATGCAATCTTCGTGGCCAAAACTGAACATTTGCATCATCAGTTCAACATGTCGGATCTTTGGCCTTAATTTTAGGAAAGCATAGCAAAAAATACAAAAAAAATGAAAATAAACGAATATCTCAGAAACGGTTTCTCCCATTGACTTGTTGTTACCTGCCAAATTTAGGCAATTAGAAGGACTATGTGAAAAATATTTACAAAATTCGTGTGTTCGAGTTAAGTTGTATTTTTCCAGAAAAAAAGTTATACCATGTGAATAATGATCGATCAACCGTGGCACTCGTACACTAGTAATGAAGTGTTATGATCAGGGATGCAAACTGCCTCCCCTTCTTTATTACTGTAGTCTGTTAACCCACATTTACATTTTTTATTATTCGTACTGTACCACGCTGCTGCATCCAAACTAAAATTCTATTACAGTAGGCATGCGAAGCAGTATCGCGTTAAAAACTACCGCCGAAATCACCGCCGCTTGATGTAGGTAGAAATTCTATCTTTCTAAATTTTACTGTCTCCTTGTTCGCGCTACTGTAGCACAAAAAATGTAGCTCGCGGTAGTTAACAGTGGTATCGAAGAACAGTAAGCGCAGCACATTGCCTATATTCTTCGCTATTTCAAAGATGATTTTCGCTTATTCATAATGTTTATAAAGTAGTATTGCTAATATAATTTATTTAAACCCGGTTTTAAGCTTTTGATCGGAGGTATTAATGGTTGGTTTTGCCAAAGGGTATTAATGAATTATTTTCCTCGAACAAAAAATGTTTTGAAGTAAAATTATTAAGTTGCAGAATTATTTATGTATTTCAAATAAATAAATTATGTAATCGCTGTGAGAATCAACTTTTGAATAGAGGGTACGGTCTCGGTCGTAGGGCCGAGAGTCTTATACCGTTTGAATCAGTTCACTTAGTTCGCACAGTGACTGTGTGATTAGTTCAATAAATTATTCATGTTTTCTGGACTTGTTAATTGATGGACAAGTAAACTCAATTCGACTTTACTGGTTCCGGAAAGTAGTGGGCGAAAGATATTTTTGAAATAGTTTGATCGATTCTCACTAACTTCGTATAAAATTTAAAGACTAGTTCCGAAATGACATATTTATACGTGTGAAATAATTCAAACCGTGATATGAACAAAACAATAAAATCAATTAGTATTTCGATCGAAATGAATGAAAAACTCACTCAGAATGGAAATACTCGAAACTGTCTGCCTGTTAGAAGATTTTGTTATTTTAAACACAGTACTAAAGAAACAAATTAGAATAGTAACTTAAACTGCCATAGTTAGATTCATTATACTCTATTTGTACTACCGTCAATCATATGTATTAAAAGAAGTTTTGTACTGTGTTATAATATGCAGATCATCCAAATTTATTTCCATTGGTATGATCGCTGTCTTGCTATCAGCTGATTGTTCATTTATATTATTTTTCCAAAGGTGTCGCATTAGAAAGAGAAAAGTTGGTGCTTCGCATATCGCGTTCTCTCTGACAGCAACCTAAGGACCACCTGAAAAGTGTTGACTTATGACCACTACCGTTTTTTACACTTTTCAATCTGTTACGCACTAAACACAGAATTGAGTCAAAATCGGTTATATCAATCGAAAGCTTCCCAAGAAACAAATGCACCTAGTGTTATAAAATATCTGTATATTTACATGCCTAGGGCCACTTCAGTAAACACGAAGAAAATTAAATCTCTTATTAGTGATTAGTTAAATAAATTATTCATGTTTTCTGGACTTGTTAATTGATGGACAAGTAAACTCAATTCGACTTTACTGGTTCCGGAAAGTAGTGGGCGAACAACAGATCAAAACAATAAAATGAATTAGTATTTCGATCGAAATGAATGAAAAACTCACTCAGAATGGAAATACTCGAAACTGTCTGCCTGTTAGAAGATTTTGTTATTTTAAACACAGTACTAAAGAAACAAATTAGAATAGTAACTTAAACTGCCATAGTTAGATTCATTATACTCTATTTGTACTACCGTCAATCATATGTATTAAAAGAAGTTTTGTACTGTGTTATAATATGCAGATCATCCAAATTTATTTCCATTGGTATGATCGCTGTCTTGCTATCCTCGTCAGCTGATTGTTCATTTATATTATTTTTCCAAAGGTGTCGCATTAGAAAGAGAAAAGTTGGTGCTTCGCATATCGCGTTCTCTCTGACAGCAACCTAAGGACCACCTGAAAAGTGTTGACTTATGACCACTACCGTTTTTTACACTTTTCAATCTGTTACGCACTAAACACAGAATTGAGTCAAAATCGGTTATATCAATCGAAAGCTTCCCAAGAAACAAATGCACCTAGTGTTATAAAATATCTGTATATTTACATGCCTAGGGCCACTTCAGTAAACACGAAGAAAATTAAATCTCTGATACACAAATAATTTCAACTGCACTGACTCTGTCAAACGGAAACCTTTATGATAATTGTTAGTTTAGGTTAGGTAGAGCTAACACTCACGCTATATCTGAGAAACGCTAGAATGGCGACTTAGCCCACAGTGGGAAGTTTGGGTCACTCTCCTCTAATAAGAATAAGACTTTCGAACAGCTCAACAATAAGATCAGTGAAAAGTATCATTTACCGATCGATCGGTAGAGCTGAGCTGAGACTTATTTCTTCATAATTTTATACTGAATTATTTTTCGCTCCATACTGAAGTTTGAGGACATTTTCATAAAAATTGTAAATACACGAGATTGGTAAGCTATAGAGCATTACTGCTATTTTGGTCGGTTTGGATTAAAACCTGGTAAAATATCATCTTTGGTCCCACAAAATCGATTTATTCAAGTGTGCTCGAAAAAATATTAGACTTACTGCTCAAAATATGGAAAATATTCAGATTTCGAAGACTATATCTTTCTGAAATCATTATTAGCTTTTCAATTTCAGTAAATTATGCAATTATCCGAAATTTAATTTGTGCTGATGATGATCGCTAGAAAGCATCCTACGTATATTAGTAAAACAAAAGTTTACCATTTGTATTTTTTATCCTCATGTTTACCGGAATCAATTGAAATTCAACGCAGCTTCTATAGATTTTACGATGAATTATTCTTTTGCTTGGGATTAACCAAAAAAAATATTTTCTGACTAAAAATGATTTCCACTTCGAGTCACTAAAATTCTAAACGTAGCGAAATACATTTCTTTAAACTCGACATTTGATTTTTCTAGTTGGGAAAGAGTTGTACAAGCAATACTGATCGTTCAATAAAAATACATCTTCAAAGATAGTAACATCGACAAAAGGTTCGTAGAGGAATTCAAATTTCTTTTTGTCCTCATTTGATTAGCTTCTATTGGGTTGTAAACACAGCCTAAATATATTGTATGCATGGCTAGATTACAAGAAAAGGCACCTGTGTGTCCGTTCAAGAGACTTAAAAAAGAATCCCTTAGAAATGCATACGTTTGAAATAAAGATATAACTAGAAATAAAAATGCAAGGAAAAAATGAAATTGCCCGCTTCAGAAAACTTGATTTTTTTCTGAGTAGGGTAACGGTACCTTCATTCATTTCAGCTTCGTATCTCAATAAGCTGAAATATGGTGCATTCTGAGTGCATTCGTAATGATAATAACACCAGTATTATGCGCAATTATGCCGTAATCTGATTTTTCAGAGCCGAAACAAAGATATTTCATACGATTTTTTCATAATTTGCATCGTTCAAAAAGATTAAAGAATAATATCAACGAATTCCTAGTTCAATAAAATATAATCAGTTGTTCAAATAGATGAATGTTCGTCTTTACGCAAAAATAATACTTATGCATGTGAAAGATTAATTCAATCAACCTTTCACTACACACCTACTGAGCAAACACCGTAAAGTACAGCGGTAGAATACGTTTTCGTCCGCAGCTGTAAAGTACTTTTTCATCCGCAGTAGAAGTACATTTTTGTCCGCAGTAGAATACTTTTTTTTGTTGGCGGTAGGAAGCTACAGTACATTTTTGAAATCTACGGGAGTTTCAAGCAGCAGTACAAGGCCGTACCATCAAGAAAAGGTAGAATGAAGTAGAGCAAAATGTGTTTCTACCTGTACCGTTCTGATCGTCGCTGGTACTCTCTCTGCGGTAAATGTAGCATCAAGCAGTTGTAGCAGGCTGTAGAATTTTGAATTTGTAGAATGTACAAGGATAAATGTATTCTACCGCTACCGTTTGCATCCCTGGTTATGATAACAGATTCAAGTGTTTAATAGACTATATCGATCATTTGAAACTTTGGTAGTCTTGTTCCACATCGATAGATCGAACAAACGCATGGGCCTAATATCTTTGTTTTCCGTATAGCCCTGATAATTACTTGAAACATTGTCGAAGATATCAAATCAATCAAAGAAACAGTTTTTAAGATTGCTTTTAATTTTCAAAGAATTTTGCCTAGGCTTCTCTCAAAATTAAGGTTAGAGTCAAAATGTTGAACTAATAATGAAAATTAACGAAATTGGATTCATATAAAAAAACCTACATTCGACGTCAATTGGATTCGAGCAGTCTTAAAATTGGAAAACAGCTCGTTTCCATTTGATCACGGTTTTTTTTTTATTCTTTAATTAAACAAAGAAAGATGAAAACTTTATGTTTTAAAACTGAAAAATTCCAGATTAAAATTATTGTTTAATTTACTTTTTAACCTGCAACATGCATCAGTGTTAGTACAAACCATCAGCTTATTGTTACTGATGGTGGTGAGCTCACTTCGACCACGTCCCTTGTCGCTATTTTTTTCAAATAGCGATTTGTCCGCAATGCTTATTTTCACCAGTTCATACATCATTGCCAATTCAAATCGTATTGTAATTTGATCATCAGTTGAACATATTATATTATATTATATTATATTATATTATATTATATTATATAATGTTGCATTGTATTATATCATATTATATTGCATTATATCGTGTTATAATATATTCTATCATACTGTATTACATTGTATTATATTATTATAAAACATTTATCATGGGGACGTAATGGGAGGGAGCATCAGGGCATCGGACGAATTGATGACTGGATGAGGGATTGTGGATAGCCATTCCAAGTCACTTGAAGGAAACTTGTTTCCTGCTGAAGGTTTGAAATGAGTGTGACGCGCTCTTCTCAAACAAATCATCAGGCGGGTTCAAGCATGTATAGCGATATGCTTTATCCATGCACTGGTTGGAAGAGCATCTTTTATTCCCGCGAAATACGAGTGAATGACTCTGCTTACATATCCGCCCAAACATTTTTGTTGGTTTTTCAGTAACAGCTATAGTAAGAAGGTGAATGGAGTCATTCAAGTAAGGGTTTCAAAGGGGGGTTTCAAAGGGCAGGGGGTTTCAAAAGTGTTGGGGTTCAACGTAGGTGGGGGGTGTTCAAAAGGTGAGTGGCGCAAAAATTTGAAAGAAAGCAGCTTGTTCCTGGCAATAAGTTCTGCTTTGGCCACTGTTTATGCCGCTTAATCGCGCTTTGCCAATTGTTTTAGTACAATGTTGTCGTATGAGACCCAATCCTCATTAAATCCAAGATTGAGTAACTTCAAGTTTTCACCAGGATAACAAAATCATCAAATCAAATTAAATTAAAACGAAAAATGAATAAAAATATGGTGACGAATTTCAAAACTATTTTTTTTAGCTAGTTTCAAATCCAATTGCTAGCTTTTAGGATTGATTGTAAATATTTGACTGCCGATCTATAATTTATGCGTGTATACGTTCTTGAAAGAGGATTAAGGTGGACATTCAAGGGCACAGGTCACTTGAAGTAATTTTTTCTATTAAAAACAAATAATCAAGCAACACAACATCTAAAGATACCCATTATAGTTTTAGAAACCAGAATCTTCAATTTTCAATTAGATTATAAATTAATTGACAATGAGGACAACGACGGAGACAAACATAACATCCAGCTGACTTACTGCAGCAAATGCGAAGAGCACAAATAAACACATACACTCACTGGCACGCGCGCACATCCTTCGCAAATTTTTTACGGTCGGTGATAGCAAATGCATTTAGCTCGCGATAAGAGTGCGCTACACACCCACCGCACATGTTGATTATCAACTGAAACACACACTGCTCCAACACAACATAAGAAGATAATAACACTGAAACAAGTCTACACTCACTGAAATCACCAACTGTTGGGAGGTCAACTCTACTTCCTCGATAAATACTTGAAGGAAGCGGAATAGGGCCGAGAACGAACCACACGGATTAGCAACACTCGAAAACTGCCAAAATGGACTTGAAAGCACTGTGTACTGCTTACTGCTCATCGATGGCCAAACGCGCATTTTATATAGTAGAAATTCATTTCCCAACTTGATGAGACACATCTACTTTTGTCTCAACTCCAATAGATTCCGATGGCAGGCGTGTTCGAGCTTTCCGTTTCCTTGGTAACGTTCTGCTTTTTTTTCTTCTCAATAATGCACCTACTGCGGTAACGGTGTCATTACATACACTGTTGTTCAAATATGTACAAACAGAGCGGTAGCGACTGTGATACCACCATTTGACTTTCATGACCCCGACGAGCTTTCGCGAAATAAATTGTTCCCAAAATTTGGTAACCCTAACGACAGACTGACTGGTCATATCTACTTGTAAAACTGGTCAACGAATGACCACTGCACTATCGTGTTATCTATCCACCGTTAATTCCGAGAGAACTGTGAGAGCTACGATGTCGAATGAGAGACTTAGAAATGAAAAATCATCAGTGTTGTTTTGCCCGCAATTTCATCGAGAGAGCTCAATTACAGGCAAAAGAACAGGTAACATCAAAAATGTAATACTCTAATTCGATATTAACCTTTTTTGGGCAAAAAAATGCTGCCACACAGAGAACAGATATCCCAGCTCATAAAACTTAATCAATAACCGTTGCGTAGGATTCTACACGCACTGCTCAAAGCACCTCTATAGGCAAATTGTTACTTTGTAGTAACTTTGCCAAACAACCGTTAAATTTCTTACACACATTCTCTGCGGCACAAGCGATATTTATTGCTGTTCCACACAAACTCCTAGTGCACTGATGAGCCGAAGACGAAAAGTAAAAATAGGAAAACTTTGTTATATGCACTTAGCACAAACCGCTATCCACGCGGCATCAAACCCGTAAATAACTACTATCTGTTGACGGTCGGAAAGTCACCACTAAGTTTCGTTCTTTCGACACTTCAGTAAACATAAAATTAAAAAAAAATCAGTGTTTTGCAAATAGTATTAACTTAGCGCCTGCCTAAAGGTTATGTTTATGTTTATGTTGAACTGCCAATACACTAATGAATTTCTGTATTCTTTTTTATTTTGAATGAATTTCTAGGTATTTTTTTTATTATAACAAGAAGTGCGAACGCGAAGTAAATTTTTCTCGATGTTCTTCTTATATTCAGCCTGTAGCAATAATAATAATACATTTCACCATTTTATTTTCAGTGTATTATAAATCAAAATAATTTTCCGTTCGTCAAATTTCAAATTCGCTCATAGATTTAGTCACATTAAACTACTCGATGGAAATAACCATTTAAATGTCAAGCCTTAAAAGATTAACCGATTGTGGGTTCAGTAAAATAGGTATTATTACCCGACATTCACTCACTTTTATCTTCGCGTGTGTAACATCCGATCCGTCATACCACACGCTCTTTCTCGCAATCTCTGTTTAGTAACGCTGTTGAAAGAGTACAAACGTCAATCATACGGAGACGAAGTACTTTTCATCGCTGTTATGAAAATCATTTTATCAGTTTTCATCACTGTCTCACTACTAAACGAAAGTAAATCAATTCTGGACACTGAGTCGTTCATGATCGGCTTGAAGCATGTTTGAGAATTCGTTGATACTATTTATTGAAAGAATAATCAATTACCACACACCAAACTCCGATCAGGATGCTTTCCGTTCGCTCTCACAGCTGACAACTAGACACTCACCGCCAAGACACGCTTTCGTAACACTTTTCCGCGACCTTGGTCAATGTTGCGTGGAAAACAGTCAACGGTGTGAAAGGAATACTGAACGCATTTTAGTAGAATTTGATTAAAAATGATTGTCGCGTGGTGACAATTTGACGAAATTGCCACACATATTTTGGAAGTTGGGTTTTGATTTGGGATAAAGGTGTTTTACTTAATAAATGGTCCGTTAAATACCAGCAGCATATTTTTGAGCACGGCACAGTGGGAGATCGTAGACAAGTCGATCATCAACAATCAGGAATGAATAAGTTCCAATGAACATATTGAAGCAATCCGAGAGAGCGTTGTACAAAACGCAAGTGTCATATCGTCAGCGTACTCTACATTTCGACGACAGTGGAACCACTTTACGACGAATTTTAAAGAATTATGTGCTTTAGTTTCCGTATAAAATACAACAAAACACAAATATTGTTTCGGATAGACTGTGGGATTTGACTTCCTGTTTCAACAAACTTTGCAACAATCACGTACAAAACCATTGCATGGCTGATGTCACGATCCTAATGACATAATGAATCCTTGAGAGCTCAGGACTCGAAAATACTACAATAGGCTTGTAAGACCAGTGCCCAACTGTTAACACTTAAGCTGATTTTTTAAAACGTCGAATTTTTACTCCTCTGGACTTTTTTGTGAGTTATTTTAAAATCAAAGTATATGCTTGCAAGACTCAGACCATTAACGACCTTAAGGTGAAATGTAGCATCATAAAATGCGCGCAAAATTTTGTCCACTTCAGTTGAACGAACCGTCGCACAAAGCATACCAAGAAAAACGGACACATAGAAACAAAAACTTTTCTCAATGATTGAGCGCAGTGGGTTTACCTCTCGTTATATTGGCTTGTAAAAAAATACTGGACGTAATGGATTTAGAAATCCTTCACACTTTGAATATATGCTAATTCAATCGTTATTGTTAGTGATTACACTAGAGCTATAAATCATGAGTAATTATGAATGACTAACATGATGTTATATGTATATGTATTGACCAACTTGCTAACCATGTATATGCCTGTTGTTTTTCAATGTTTATCACATTGTTTGTATCACGATAATACTTGGTTTGTATTTCATTCAGTAGCTTGTCAATGATGAAGTTATAGTTTTGCTATAAAAATTTCTACAATCTAAAATAATACCTGTTGTACGATATCACACAACCAGGCTTTATTGCTTCAGCAACATCAATGCATTGAACCAGGCCCGTGCGCAGGGGGGGGGGGGGTTTGGGGGTTTTAACCCCCCCCATGAAGATTTTTTTTTAAATTAAGTTTCATGAACAATGGAGTACTTATTATATTAAAGTGCAAATAACTTGACAATTCATATTTTTTGTCAATTTATTATCTATTTATAAACTGACATTATAACCCCCCCGCTTTTTACATTGTCAATATAGTGGATAAGGCGCCTTTTCGCATTTTGGACACCCCCCTCTCCCCTTCTTTTATTCCCGCGGAATACGAGTAAGTGACTCTACTTACGTATCCGCCCAACCCTTTTTGTTCGCTTTTCGGTAACAGCTATAGTAAGAAGGTGAATGGATGAGTCATATCGGGGCTACTGTAAGTCTACCCGCATCCACTGGCAAGTCCTTGAACTGATGGTGGCTTCACTTCACATCACATCACACGATATAATGCCACCGAGTCCACCGTGCATTTCTCACACCACCTCAATACGAAACAGTAGCGCGCAAAGCAATAAAAAAATGCGGAAAAGTTTATGTAAACTTTTTCAAATTTCGGTTGTTTTAGCTAAAATTTTATAATTTTGAGTTGCATTTTCAGATGCTTTGTGAAATTCTGCTATAAACACTACTTCTCAGTTCTAAAATCATCCCCGTGGAACGGAACAGTTACCGTTTATACATTTCAAAAACCAATTACGGCTCGGCAAAGCAAAATTTCAAAATTCTAAGAATACTTAGTTATGATAAATTTGATTTCGAAAACTTAAGTGTTTTTGGTTTTTCGAAAATCGGTCTAGTTTTTGAATAATTGATCAAAAACGCGATTTTCGCATTCCGCTACATTTCACCTTAAGGTCTGAGGACAGTGGATCGGGTATAGATTTTGAATCGACCACGTGGTTTCTTTATTTCCCTTTGCGTGTGTGTGTTTATGAACTGTGTTGTGTCGATTTTTCCATTCCTCTCCACTCCTTATTGTCGAACGCTATTAGAAAATTAAAGCGGATAAAATGGCGGACGCACTTGAACTAACTGTGCTTCACAGAAAAATATAAGACTTAATTTTTATCGTGACAACATATATATTTTTATGTGCTAAACGTACCTAAACTAAATTAATTAGACTTCGTCATGGTAGATTTATGACATAAGCCTCAAAAGTCAAGATATTCGATGAACAAGTAGAGGTATGCCAATCAAAGCGTTGCTTTTTTAGCAGCTCTTCAGTCCAAACAAAAATACAACTTGAACGGTAAACTCTATGAATCATTCTGAAAATTTCACAGAATATTCTCAACTAAATTTCAAAGACATCATTTTCAAATATCCGTCATTGTTTCAAAGAAAATTTGATTTGAAACGGGAAAACAGTAAAACTTTCACGTCTTAAACGCACTGTCCTCAGTCCTTAACACAAAATTCGAAAACATCGCTATTCCACCCGAAACTTTTCTAAATATTAAGCAAAACGCGAAAGGATAGGGCACATTTTGCTTTGACTTAGCTATAAAGGTTATGTTGTTTTCGAAAACTAGTCTGAACTGCTCTCCACTGACGAGTCTAAGACGAAAGGTAAAGAAAAGTAGTGTGAATAAATTCAAATGACCAAATTAAATAAAATATACCTTATATAAAAATATCAGTTATTTTTCAAAGGTATTCAATGTTTACATACCGACATAAGAAATGGCGACTGGCGTACCTTGTAACATTCGCACTTTGTTTGGAGTGTATAGTGGAGAGATGCTCTCTGTTTTGTCAAAGTGGTCTGATCCTTTGTATGGTAACATTTGATTAGGTGATAAGCAATCTGATTGAATTTTCAGTTCACATACAGAATTGATTTAGCTTAATCATTAGTGATCAATTTTTTTTACCAAATTTACACACGTTTTTGTATGTTAATACTCGATTCGTAAGAAATACCCAGTTTTAATCCACCTAATGATGTCTTTCTCATATCAATCATACTATCATATATAATACTGTGGTATTCTTCAAACTAATTTTCTTCTATTCTTGAAAGAATAACGGAAATCGGTTTGTTTGACAGTCTACTGATAAAAACAACCAATACAAGGTCGATGTAGAACATTTTTCCGGATCCAGAAGTCGGATCCGGATGAAATTCAGGAATTCCGTATGGGACCATAGGATCTTTCATTTGATCCTAAGTTTGTGATAATCGGTCGCCCATCTATGAGAAAAACTAGAACACATATTTTAATTTTTTTGCACATTTTACTCCATAACTGCGGAACCGGAATCCAGATCTAAATGAAATTCAGGAATTTAGTATGGGATCCAAAGATCTTTCATTTGAAGCTAAGTTTGTGAAAATCGATTAGGCCATCTCCGAAAAAAGTTGGTGCACTTATTTTCACAATTTTTTGCACATTTTGCCCCATAATTCCGGAATCGGAAGTTGGATCTAAATAATATTCAGGAATTTTGAGACCACAAGATCTTTCATTTGAATCTAAGTTTGCGAAAATCGGTTCAGCCATCGCCGAGAACACTCAAACACATACACATTCACAGACATTTTGCGTACTCGACTAACTGAGTCAAAAGATATATGACACTCGGCCCTCGGTTCAAAAGTCGGTTTTCACAGTGATTGCAAAACCTTTCTATATGAGAAAGGTAAACAATAAAAACCCGGCATATTTTTCGAATCGTCAAGCAAAATCTGGCAGTTTGTTTGTATGAAGCATGTTTAAATACCAGTCAAAAATACAAATTCATCATTCACAGTCACTGAGAGTGACTTAGTTTCGTTTTGTTACCACCCTAATTATGGATGTTTCAAAAAGTGTAATATTCCATACGGAATCAGTATCCGAAATATTGCTTATGTGTTTTTCTATTTGCTTTACCATACTGCTTCCGTTCGAAACTCGCAATGAAAAATATTGACTTTAACCGATGATTTTGTTTCAGGATTAATTAAAAAAGAGTCGCCGAGAAGCTTTATTATCATAGATTTCAAATGCTTGTAAATTATCGGTGGGATCGAGGAAACCAAACAAATGTTTATCTTTCATTAAAAATGAGTATTTGCAAGGTGTCGGATAAAATTGAAAGATTTTACTTGATTTCGAACTCGTTTTAATTATAGTTGCCACCAGCACGAGGCTCAGCCGGCAGTGTCTGGTCGATCTCATCCTATTTCGTCGATTGTAAACCGGTAATCCGCTAAATAAGGATTTAAGAATCCGGATGTCGAGGCTAATGGTTAACCAGCTGCCATATTCAGGATATATCCGAGTCGCAGAAGATTAAACCCTATTTTTCATTATTATCCAATACTTGAATTTCTTTGCGGAAAATGTACTTCCAGCACAGTTTAGCTTTGTTGTTTGATCTCTTTCAGATCTATTATTGACCGCTTGAACAGATCCTTTCAATTTTTTATTATTTCTAATTATCTCTACAATCGTACTCTTATTCAATGAGACGCACTTCAATGTGGCAGGTCTTGTGTTAAGAATCAAAGTTAAAAAAAACTTTTGAAGAAGATTATTATCATCTCATCAACTCATCAATCAGAATTCGAAAGTTATAATCAATCGAATTCCAATGGGATATATTAAATTTAAGCAATTGGAAGAAGAATTAATAAATTTAATTAATTTGGAAACAATTATACATTACTGTTCAATTGTATTTCTGTAACATATCATTATGTCTTGCAGCCACACTCCATTCCCCTGGTTCCACGTCTCCTTTATGCGTGGTATAAATATTGTATGGCCATTCACTATTTTCGTCGAGTCGTTTATCAATGAAAAAATGTCAAGAGCAAATAAATAAAAAAAATGTTTGCTTTCGCGATCTTGGACAGCTTTATATTCATAAACGAAACACACCAAATCTGATTATGGTGAACAAATATTTATCTATATTGTTGGCTGTTATCTATATTTTGGAGCAAACACATTAAAGCAGACTACAATCTGGTCCATTTGTTGTATACAAAGTAACTGTGGGACTCATAATTAAAAGCGTTTAAATCAAGCACCGAGCAAAGCCTAATTGTATAAGCTTCTTTTCTAACTGGCAATAGTTTTCGAAAAGAAACCTGGGAGACATATAATGTTATATACCATTCAACCCAGCTCGACGAGATCAAAAAATATCTGTGTGTGTGTGTGTGTATATACAGGCCCGTACCCAGGATTTCGTTTCAGGAGGGGCCAGGTCCCTGAAGCATCTCAAAAAGCGGTCAAAAACATCGGAATGGAACTCACACCGATTTCTAAGACATTGCTTGGCCTGTTTCACGAACTAATATTCAAATGAAAGGTGTTATTATTCCGTATGACATATTTTCCATAGAGATCCAACTTCTAGGTCAAAAATACAGGGTGAAGGGTGTTGAAAATTTCAAACTAGAAGTAACGATGCAATTTCTGGCAAACATGTCTAAGACTTTCTAAATGAACATTTATAGGGCACAACAATCCACAAGACTTGTGATGATATATTTTGAGAGGTGGTCCGAGTATTTGGTGGTCGTGTATTTGGGCTCACTGATGAGCGCCGATAATGACATCAGCAGAGTGCAGATGGAAGACGGAACGTGGAGACGGCGTATGAACCACGAATTACAATAGCTGTTAGGAGAATCACCTATCGTTCGGACAGCTAAAATCGGACGTCTACGATGGGCTGGGCATGTCTTAAGGATGTCGGACGACAGCCCAGTGAAAATGGTTCTTGAATCTAATCCGAGAAGAAGAGGAGCGCAGCGAGCAAGGTGCATCGATCAAGTGGAGGGTGATCTCAGAAGCATCCGTGCCTTGAGTGACTGATGACGAGCAGCCATGAACCGTTTTATGTGGAGACGTATGGTTGATACAGCAAAGGACACCCCAGGCCTATAGCTGTTAGGTAAGGTAAAGGTAAGTTAGCATATGAAAACACATGAAGAGGCAGCATAAATAACTTGCATTTCTGTTTTGAGGTGGTCCTCTAAAAGAGTACTATCCCAGAAAACCGACATCATGATCTTTCCGACCCATTGAGCCATCTTTGAGGCACTCGTGCCGCTTGGAAGAACTCGTGCTAACTTCTGTCCATTGTCGGGTAATCATTCTGCTCTGGCGTATAATAATAGGTTCAACCAAACAGGTATTCGAAGTGCGCATGCGTTCGTATTTTTAGTCCTAAATAAATATGTGCGGGATCCAGCACCAGGATATCTTTCTCATCTGTAGAATCTGGCCCAACTATGGCATACTAGCGCACAGGCTTCCCAAATGTACCGCCGCGCGACATTATTATTGAGGCTGTCTTGCTACTCTTTCCATGACAGCCTTGTGATAGGTTTCATCACGACAGCCCTTAGACAAATAGTTCTGTACAGCCAACGTTGCCGTCATTCACTTCGTTCGACAGTTCATTCCATCACAAGACATTTTGTCATGGTCCACGACAGCCGAAGAAGCATGAAGTTCTCGCTGTTGCGACAGTAAACTTCGGGTATCAGTCACTGCGTTGTTTCTGTCGAGAGCAAAATATTACTCTCCCTTGACCAGGTCTGCGACAGTAGCCGGTGCGGTTCAAATTTGTTGCTCTTGGTTTGCTATGAAGATTCGAGGCAAGCATGTGGGTTTTAGTTTTGCCTTTGGTGATTGCTTTGCGCAGCGGTTGATCATTGCGCATAGCATTCACCGTTGGTAGGGCATTGATAACAATATAATTGATAATTAATAATATACGAAACTACTAATACGAAATGGATTGAAGAACGGACTTTGGTTTAAATGAATAGTTAATTTTTATATTTTGGTCGATCTTCTATGAATCGATCGATCAATGAAATTCTATAGAAAGAAAAGTTTGTTTTCAAGAAATTATATTCATAATTAAAGAGCTGAGACAGTTCGGCGTGCTCGTTTCAGGCAGTTTACGTTCGGTTTGTGGGATGTAACATTCATAGTGTAGGCGCGTACTGATGTGCGTGGAGCATTATTTCCATCCTCTTTATCTCTTTCTTCAGAATATCAAAGGCACGATCGTTTCTTATACAAGAGTGTATAAGTCAATTGAATCAGATTTTAGATGTAAACGGTGAATGAATGTTTGTAGCAAAAGATATATTCAAATTAAAGATTCTGTATTCGATACTAGTTAGCGTGATTCTGAATAGCATTCAACTTTGCGGTCGACTTGTAAGTCTTCGCGGGACTATTGCATGGTCAGTGTTGCAATACTACGGACACTAAGAATCTTTCCAAGTCAGAACTGAAACATACAAAATCTGGCTCGTTAAGTTCGTTATATGTACATTGAACCACCAATCGAATAAAAACCTTGAGTGCAAAATTGGGAGTAGGTATTAGCAATACAAAAATCATTTAGAAACTTATTTGCAGGTATCGTACAACAAAGCTTTGAATGCAAAAACTGAATGAAAAATTGCGGTTCTTCCAAAAAACATGTTTCCAAGCGTGGAATGCAGCATGGTTGCCCGTAACAGATTCGAATGTTTATTTCGTTTTATTTAGAAAAAAGTTTTAGTTCACCAAGTTATTTAATAATGTCTTTCTTGAGTAATATGGTCTCAAGCTTTCCAGACATATCAAGTTATCTTCTATATATGAATAGTATAGTGTTTCTATTAACCTGGAATATATTCCAAAATACATATGTGCTGATAATCTGGAATTCATTTTCTTCCAGTTATGCATTGAATTATCTTATCTCTAGAAACGGCATATTAACTATTATATTATTTTGGTCATAGCTACCAGAAGTTCGCGACTTTTACACACGTTAAAACTGTCACTTTACATTGTAAAATTTAAAACTCGGTTAAAGCGCATCTTTCATCAAGTAGAAGCTTGTGTTCAGTATATTTTGAATTCTTTAGCTTAATGTCGTTGTTTACCACAAAACTTGATATAAAAGTAACTGAGGCCCAAAGTTATAGCTGCAGTTAAAAGGACAATTTCATGTAAACTTTGGAAAGTATCTTAATCATTTCCTCTATGTGCTTTTACGCTCAATCCAATTTTGGAAATGTAGATGTTGCAATCACCAGCCGCACGCAGAAGAAGATGCGGTGCCTTGAAATTTCAAACAGCACATCCAGTTGCCATTGGAATTATAAAAATTTCATAGTGTCTATACATAGATTTTGATTTTGTCATAAAAAAAGACTTTGAAATTACTTGAAAATTCGACTAGTGAAAGTTGACATTCGACTAAGATAAGTTAAGCAATTCCTCCGTGTGTATGTATGTGTATTGTATGTGTCAAACAACGTCACTCAATTTCTCAGGCATGACTGCACCTATTTTCCCAAATCAGGCTGAAATCAAAAGGCTGCATAGGTTACTATTGAATTTAATTCGGATCCGACTTCCGCAGTTATAAATCTAAGAATGTCGAAAATTTTCTACTCTAATTGGCTAAGTAGCTTGTGTCCGCATTTAAAAAAATCAAACGTTTGGAACTTAATATTGTAAATGAATAGTGAAACATTCTGAGAGCCAAATTCATTGCATATATTTAACAGTTTTCTTTCTGAAAAGAAATTATGTTAAAAAAATGAAAAATGATATATTGAAAAATGTAGGTGTGATTTCCCGGTGAACGACCACAATTAAGTTTGAAAGCGGGAATAAATAAATATAATAATAATAATAATAATAATAATAATAATAATAATAATAATAATAATAATAATAATAATAATAATAATAATAATAATAATAATAATAATAATAATAATAATAATAATAATAATAATAATAATAATAATAATAATAATAATAATAATAATAATAATAATAATAATAATAATAATAATAATAATAATAATAATAATAATAATAATAATAATAATAATAATAATACTCAGCACGTTGAATAGTAGCCATGTGATCATTGAGTTTGCTATGTCCAGTCAGAGCTCTGACCAGAATACTGCAATGATGCTTGGAAAAATACAGTAGACACTTTGACATTTCAGATTTAAATCTGGTAGAAATGCTTTTGTCTGAGCGCAAGTTTGCGAGCTGCGCCAGTAGCTGGCATGTTTGGATGCAGCCCAAGAACGAATCTTGTGCTTTATCCAACTAGTTGAAAGTGGTAAAGCTGGTTCAGGACCAACGAAATCATTCGTTTCACCAGCTCTAGCCAACTCATCAAATAATAATAATAATAATTATATTGTGGCTGTCATTTCCGACCCTAAAAAAATCATTGGTTTAGTTATCCTAGGAGAAACAGAAAAATCAAAACGTCGTTATACAGAATAAGGGTGCATAAGATATTTTGGAGTATTATCAATGAATGCTAGTGTATCTGTTTCTTTAGGAATAAGAAGGAAGCAGTAAGGATGAATACTTCAGTAATTCAGATATATGAGCCGTTACACAAAACTCTGTGTTTATCTTTTAATTTTCGTTAGTTATTAAAATTCATTGCCTTCGCCGACAGAATATAAATCTAAAACAATTTCTTTATTTCACAATGGTATTGTAATGAAACGTTTTTTTTTTTTTTTTTTTTTTTAATAACTATTTATTGGAATATGAGTTAAAATTAAATTATTAAGATTTAAATTGGGTGTTCAGCCACAAGTGGTGACTTTTCAGCCCTGTTATATATATATGATTTGGTTATTACCATGAAGACATCATTTGCTTCCGCAATTCTGAGATTTTTGTGTAGGGA
This sequence comes from Malaya genurostris, assembly GCF_030247185.1. Lineage (NCBI taxonomy): Eukaryota > Metazoa > Arthropoda > Insecta > Diptera > Culicidae > Malaya > Malaya genurostris. The sequence goes on along the minus strand of NC_080572.1, from coordinate 14,209,918 downwards.
AAATTCTAAACCTACTTGTATTGTGTAATGGGGAAAAGGAACTTATATACTAACTTACTAACTAATACAGAGAGCGAATCGATTCAATTGAAGATTGCATCGATTTTTGTCGGAATTTGCTTATAATATTATGTGACATTACATCTAATGGTTCTATATTTGTGAGTCTGTGTAACTCATTTGTACTAAACCAGGGAGGACGCTTCAGAATCATTTTCAGAATTTTATTCTGAATCCTTTGAAGCGTTTTCTTCCTGGTGGAACAACAGCTTGACCAAATTGGTACCGCATAAAGCATGGCTGGTCTGAAAATTTGTTTATAAATTAACAATTTGTTTTTTAGACAGAGCTTAGAATTTCTGTTTATAAGAGGATATAAACATTTAATATATTTATTACACTTTGCCTGGATTCCTTCAATGTGATCCTTGAAAGTGAGTTTTTTGTCATACGTTAAACCTAAGTATTTAGCTTGATCAGACCATGTCAATTCCAAGCCATTCAATTTGAGAATGTGATTATTGTTTGGTTTTAGAAAAGAAGCTCTTGGCTTGTGAGGAAAGATAATTAATTGCGTTTTTGCTGCATTTGGTTTAATTTTCCATTTTGAGAGATAATCACTGAAAATATTTAAACTTCTTTGTAGGCGACTGCAGATCACTCTTAGATTTCTACCTGTGGCTAACAGACTTGTGTCGTCACAGAATAGCGATTTCTGACAACCAACGGGTAGATTTGGAAGATCAGAAGTGAAAATATTATACAAGATTGGAGCTACACTCGAACCCTGCGGAACACCGGCTCGTACGGGTAGCAATTCAGATTTACAATTCTGATAGCTAACCTGAAGAGTACGATCAGTTAAATAATTTTGAATCATTTTGATCAAATAAATAGTAAACTGGAAATCAGACATTTTTGCTATTAAACCTTTGTGCCAAACACTGTCGAATGCTTTTTCTATGTCTAGAAAAGCAACTCCAGTGGATAACCCAGAAGATTTATTTGATTTTATCATGTTCGTTACTCTGACAAGTTGATGAGTAGTTGAATGTTCATGACGAAATCCAAACTGCTCTGGTAAAAAAATTGAATTCTCATTTATATGAGTCATCATTCTTAACAAGATAATTTTTTCAAAAAGTTTACTGATAGAAGAAAGTAAACTAATTGGGCGATAACTTGATGTTTCTGCTGGGTTTTTATCAGGTTTTAGGATAGGAATTACTTTAGCGTTTTTCCATCTTTTTGGGAAGTAAGCTAATGAAAAACACTTGTTGAAAATTTTAACCAGGAGTCTCAAGGCAACATCGGGAAGATTTTTAATAAGAATATTAAAAATTCCATCATTACCAGGAGCCTTCATGTTTTTGAGTTTCCTAATAATTGATTTAATTTCATCAAAATTCGTCTCAATAATGTCATCGTGTGATAATACTTGGGTTGAAATATGATCATACTTCAGTGAGACTTCATTTTCAATAGGACTCACAACGTTTAAATTAAAATTGTGGACACTCTCGAACTGCTGAGCAAGTTTTTGAGCTTTTTCACCATTTGTAAGAAGTATTTGATTTCCTTCCTTGAGAGCAGGAATTGGTTTCTGAGGTTTCTTAAGAACCTTAGAAAGTTTCCAGAAAGGTTTAGAATATGGTTTAATTTGTTCAACTTCTTTAGCGAAATTTTCATTTCGCAAAAGAGTAAATCTATGTTTAATTTCTTTTTGTAAATCCTTAACTATGTTTTTCATAGCAGGATCACGAGAACGTTGATATTGTCGTCGACGAACATTCTTCAACCGAATGAGCAGTTGAAGATTGTCATCGATGATAGGAGAATTTAATTTAGTTTGAGCTTTGGGAACTGAAAGATTTCTAGCTTCGATAATATAATGATTCAAATTATCAATTGCTGTGTCGATGTCCGCAGAATTTTCTAAAATAGTTTCATGATCCACATGATTTTCAATGTGAGATCTGTAATCCAACCAATTAGCTCTATGATAGTTGAAAATAGAACTAATTGGATTAATTATAGCTTCGTTGGAAAGTCTGAATGTTACAGGAAGATGATCTGAGTCAAAATCAGCATGAGTAATCGGTTCACTACAAATGTGACTTTGATCTGTTAGAACCAGATCAATTGTAGACGGGTTTTTCACGGAAGAGAAACAAGTAGGATTACTGGGATGAAGAACTGTAAAGTAACCAGCTGAGAGTTGATTATGAAGTATTTTACCATTACTGTTATTTTGCCTACAATTCCACTGGACATGCTTAGCATTTAAGTCTCCTATTACGAAAAATTTCGATCGATATCTTGTAAGTTTTTGCAAATCGCCTTTAAAGAAATTTAATTGTTCGTCGGTGCATTGGAATGGCAAATATGCTCCAGCGATGAAATTAATTCCATGAATGGTTTCAACTTCGATTCCCAAGCTTTCAATAACTTTAGTATTGAAAGAAGGTAAAATTCGATGTTTAATTTGCCGTTGGACAAAAATGGCAACTCCACCACCAATTCCTGTAAACCTGTCAAATCGATGAACCACATAATGTGGATTACTTTTCAATTTTACATTTGGTTTAAGAAAAGTTTCTGTCACAATGGCAATATGAATTTTGTGAACTTTGAGAAAATTATAAAATTCATCTTCACTCGATTTCAAAGATCGAGCATTCCAATTTAAAATATTCAAATAATTATTTAACATCACTGTTAAATTTTAAATTCATTATAATATTATTTGCAAATTTCCATCCGATTTGAAATGCTTCAAAAAGTGATGAAGTCGAATTCATTTGGATGATCATTTGAAAAAGTTGATCTTGTAGGTAGATCATTTTATTTTCAGTTATATCGCCTAAATCGACTTCATTTAAAGAAGCGAATGGCATTGAAGGAATATTTGTAGGTAGACTGCCATTAGAAGAAGATGATTTGGCCGGTCTACCTATTAATAAATTGTTTTCGTTAGAAGAAGAACTGCAAGGCGGTCCTGTGTTTTGATTATTTACATTAGAAGAAATAGGAGATAGATTTCTACCTAATATACCAGCATAACTGACATTAGAAGAAGATGATGACGAGGTCGATCTACCTGTCAATAAATTGTTTTCGTTAGAAGACGAATTGGCAGGTGCCTTAGAAGAATTTTCAGGTATATTCTGTAAATTTAAGGTCGTTGATTTGACTTGTTGTCTAAGCGAACGAGCGTTTAAAATTTTTTCCCTGACAGGACATTTCAAATAATTGGATTTATGATTTCCATTGCAATTTGAACATGAAAATTTATCAGTGGTTTCATTCATTGGACAAACGTCTTTCGAATGCGATTTACCACAATTCAAACACCGTATATCCATATGACAATTTTTGGTTCCATGACCGAAGCCTTGGCAACGACGACATTGCGTTAAGTTAGCAATACGATTATGCCGTTTATAATGTTCCCAATGAATTTTAATGTGGGAAATGAAACGTACTTTTTCTAAAGTTTTCAAATTGTTTACATCACTTCGATTGAAGTGTATTAGGTAAAGTTCATGGGAAATTCCAGAGCGTGGTTTAGAAGTACCATTCGCTCTTTTTTTCATAAGTATTACTTGGGAAGGGGCAAAACCAAGCAATTCTTTTAGTTCTTTTTTAATTTCATCAATACTTTGATCATTTGATAATCCTTTCAAGACAGCCTTGAAGGGTCTGTCTGATTTTATATCATATGAATAAAATTTATGAAGTTTTTCGGACAAATATCGAATAAGACGTTCGTAATCTTCCAATCCATCCACCAAGACTCGACATTCTCCTCTTCGTCCGATTTGAAATGAGACTTTTACTTCCGGGAGAAAAGTAGAAAGCTCAGTACGGAATGCTTTGAAGTCGGAAATCATCACCGTCACTGGTGGCATAGATTGATGTTTCTTCCCAGAACGACAAGCGTCCATTTTGGGAATTTTTGAAGAATTTTCTTCTATGTCGCTACAATCGGATTCAGGAAGAATCTCGTAAATATTGTTAGACGGCATAGGATCAACGGAAGGGAAATCCGTCCGTTGTCTTTTATTTTTACATTCAGATTCTATAAGATCGTGAATGTTATTAGAAAAATGTTGAATAACGGATTGTGATTTATTCCGTATTGAATTATTTTTAGCCTTAGGCTTGTTGCCTTTCCGGTTGGACGCAGGCATTTTTGAAATTAATGAAATTTTAAATTAAATTAACTAGGCTAAATTAGTCTTCGATTAGACTCCTAGCTAGCCTTAAAAAAGGCTGATTAATTTCTTAGTCACTCTAATATCACTCTTTGTATCACTTAGTCACTCTAATATCACTCTTTGTATCACTTAGTCACTTAGTTAGTGATTCAGGTAGCCTTGAAAAAGACTGAAGCCTTGAATCAATGAAACTCTAGGTAGCCAGAAAAAAATTCCAGGAGCCAAGAGCTATACGCGTGCGGTGCGAACGACTGTTCAACACCGACTGTTGTAATGAAACGTTACTAAAGTTTCCTGCAAAGGTAATCCCAACAACGCAATCGTATGTACTAGTACCATTTCATTGAGGCAGCCGAAATAGTGCGAGCGCACTATGAACCACAGCTCGTCTCCAGAAACAGCCGGTTTATTGCTTCAAGTGACATTGATGAGACAGCCGGCTTGCGACAGCCCTTCGTAACAGTAATTCCCTAAAAATCAAAGGATGTCTTCGATTTTCTAAGGCTGTCCCCGTAACATTTTATGCGAATGAGCGAACAGAAAGAAACAGGATACAAACAGCCCGTTCGGTTTGACTACTCGCCGGATAGAATACTCTCATCAATCTGGTGAGTAGAAACTGTCTCAGTGACAGCATTCATTTAGGCATGCGAGCGCTGTTGCCATTACAGTTCGGCATATGCTTGCACACATATTGTAGACTGGGCTTTCGACTTTGCGCTCCGACAGTTCAAGCTATCTCGTGGCGGATGTCATTGAAAAGCAGTACTGCTGGGAAGCCTGCTAGCGCACCTTCTCTTCCCGGTCATCCAGTACAGTTTCCCGTATTTGTTACGTTACTTTTTATTAAATTATAGGCTTTACGGAACGTTGAATGCGTAACTTTTATAGCTGGTACGAAGCGTTACATGGGTTATTGTTTTGTGATACGTTACATGCGTTACTTTATAGCAAGTTTTAGGCGTTACGAAGTGTTAACTTTGGTAAGATACGGGCGTTAAATGCGTTATTTTTTTGTAAGTTAAGGCGTTACTTCTTTATAAGTTAAAGGCGTTCTATGGGGTTTTATGCGTTATTATTTTGTGAGTTATCATGCGTTACATGCTTTACTTTTCAGAAAATGATGGGCGTTACGGAGCATTACGAAGCGTTATTTTATTGTAAGTTGAAGGTGTTACATGCGTTACTTTTTTGTAAATTCAGGCGTTACGAAGCGTTGCATTCGTTACTTTAAATAAGTTTTAGGCGCAAGGAAGCATTACATGCGTTACTCTTTTGTAAATTATAGGCTTTACAAATCGTTACATAATTAACCTTTTTTGTAAGTTTTAGGTGTTACAATGCGATACAAGTGTTACGATATGTTACATCCGTTACTCTTTTGTATGTTTTGTGTGTTAGGAAGTGTTTTTTTATTCAATAATAAAATATATATTTTAAGGCGCACTGCAGCTTAAGATGCCAAGGGTATTTTCTAATCCTTAATAACCACTAACTTAAAACTAGAATAAAGGTTATGAAGATGCGGGTGACCCGCATGTTGACGGCTTTCCGTGGGCGTATGTGATCCGGAATTCCACGAATCTCTTCTCTCGTGGATGTGTCGAAAAACACAGTAGAATCTGAAGTATCCATGAAATGAGTACGGTTGGAAACAAACGAAGAAGGATTGATATTCTGAGCCATGTAGTCAAAATACAAGGATATAAAACGGGTCTGAGAATTGAGCTCGACAAGCCTTTCGAAGTTTTCAATCACCATCGGATTCTAGATACCGCATCGGATGAGCAATCGATATGAGAGATCCCAGAATCGATTTTTCAACGGTAAGACGCCCACGAGCACTTCGAGACTCATCGTATGAGTCTACTGCATGCAACCCAAGGCAATACGCAAACAACGATATAGAATTCTTTCCAGTTTAATGAAATGAATATTCGCAGCGAAGCGAAAACAGAATCATCCATATTCCATTACTGACAATATCGTTGTTTGGTACAGCCTGATCAGGTCTCCTGGGTGGGCATTTTTGTTTCAGATACCTAATGTGACATCCCCATGTGCCTTTGGAGTCGAATCAGACCCCGAGATATTTAAATGTAAAGACTTGAGCTATGGTTCCACCCCCTAGTTGAAGATGTTATTGTGCTGGTCCTCGCTTCCTTGAAAATACAACCAGCTCAGTTTTCTGCGTAGAGAACTCGATACCCATTTGAAGAGACCATGTCGACAACGTGTCGAGGGTATCTTGCAATGTCGTCGGCAAGTTGTCTTAGCGTGCAAGATGTGTTGATACATTCATCAATGTTGTTTACGTAAAAGTTGTATAAAAGGGGGCTTAAGCATGAGCCCTGAGGAAGTCTCATGTAACTGAATCGTATTGTCGAACAATCACCATGCGCGAAATACATGTATTTCTCGGACAATAGATTATACAAAAGGTTATTCAAAATAGGTGAAAGACCATGCTGATGCATTTTCTCAGATAGGATGTTTATGGAAACTGAGTCAAAAGCTCCCTTGATGTCTATGAAAACTGACGGCATTTGTTCTTTACGAGCATATGCCATTTGAATTTCGGTTGAGAGCAACGCAAGACAATCGTTCGTTCCTTTGCCTTTGCGGAGACCTAATTGTGTATCTGAAAGTAAGCCATTAGTCTCGACCCAATTGTCTAGACGAAACAGAATCATTTTTTCGAACAATTTCCGGAAACAGGAAAGCATAGCAATCGGCCGATACGAATTGTGATCGAAGGCCGGGTTCCCTAGTTTTTGAATGGCAATAACTCTTACTTGTCTCCAGTCATGTGGGACAATATTATCCTCAAGAAGCTTATTAAATAAATTCAATAAACGTCTATTGGCAGAGTCAGGCAAATTTTTCAACAAATTGAATTTTATTTTCTCTAACCCCGGAGCTTTATTGTTACACGATATAAGCGCAAGTGAGAACTCTACCATCGAAAACGTTGTTTCGTTTGTATTTGTCGTCACAGCGCGGGAGATCCTCTGGTCCGGAGCTGATTCTGGGTATACTTTTTTAGCGAAATCGAATATCCAGTGGTTATAATATTCCTTGCTTTCGTTCGTGATCTTTTTGTTGCGCATTCGTCGGGCTGTGTTCCAAAGAGTGCTCATCGATGTTTATTTTGTTAATCCGTCAACAAAGCGGCGCCAGTAGTCACGTTTTTTGCTTTAATTAACTTCTTCTTTTGCGTGTCTAACGACGCGTAATTAAAACAATTATCAGGTGTTCCATTGACTCTAAACTGTTTGAATGCTGAGGTTCTTCTCGCGTTCAGTGATGAGCAGTCCTTGTCCCACCACGGATTGGGAGGACGGATGTTAGTTTTCGCTCCGGGTACACGTTTCGTCTGAGCCGGAATCGCGGAGTCGAGAATCAAGCTAGCCAAAAACGTATACTCTTCCATCGCAGTTCTTGTGTTGTTTCTAGTTTCTCAGATATCGAATTTGCGCAGCATTTCCGATCAATATTTCGTCCCAAGTAACAATCCGCAACTAGTTCTGATACGACAAAGTCCAAACTATGTTGCAACAAGAGCACGAATATGTTTTTTATGTTATACTAGTTAAAACAAGGTGACAGCAGTGTTTGTTTATAACGTAAACATTGAACTAACTATCATTTGTAAGTTATCGTTACTTGATTCTAACATATCTTTAATCACAGTTATGTGTTTAGCTACTAGTTGAAAAAAGGTTTAGTTTCAGTTGCGAAACCATTATAAATACGTTAACGTTTATGTGAATTGTTACTGTGAATTGATATAACAATAACTTAGATATTATAAGATTATAACATATAATTTCTTCATTGATTCAGATAGTTATCGGTAGATTTTCCCAACGTTATGATAACGAAAATGCAAACATAACAACCTTTGTTGGATTGAATATGGCGAACACAATATGGAATCTCAAGAAGTGTATGAAACATAAATAAAACCAGGATATTACTTGTTTCAAAACTACTTTTTGCCGAAAATACTGAATGGCAGAATAGTCATTTTTGTTCTATGCACTGTCAAAAACACGAAGAAAATAATATAGGGAATGAACATCGATTGTGATAATATTATGATTCTCATGATATATGAATTTAAAATGATGAGAAATCACTCTACTTGGAATAATTTTGAGCATTCCGAACATAGTTTTTTTTTTGTTAATTTTTCATATCTTTATAAACAGATTTTGATTGAAAGCGCATAAAAAACAGTTAAGTAAAATTGAATTCCGCTCGACAGTTTTAAAATCGTTGTGAAATTTGTACCTTGTATCAAGTTTGTGATTTAAAGTACTCCTCTGCTTTTTTATTGATGATAGAAAAGTGTTCTGGATTCATTCAATGTTTATAATGTCGATGGTGACTAAGTTTCAACTAGTTTACTTGAAAACAAGTTATTTTCAAGTTATGAAAAGATAAGTTCTTTCAGTATGACATTACAACGTAACGACAACTTATTTTTAGCCGACCTAACAACTAGTAGAAACTGTGCTTTTTGAGTCATGCAAGTGGTTAGATGTTAGTAACAATCACTCAAATATCTGGTTGCAAACTAGTCACAAACAAGCTAGCGTAACAAAAATTGTTACTTGGGGTGTGATTGCAATGCAAAGGATATTGAAGGTTGTTAATATTCAGTCCACGATGTCAGAAAATTTCAACAATCCAGCGTTTGTTTGATTTTCTGGTTGTGATTTGGGGTGATTCGGGTTTTTAGATGCCCCTGGAAGTACTGGGTACTCCTTATTATTTCTAAGTTTTTTGAAACCAGGAGGTGTTTGCTTCGGTTTTAATTCAGCACTTTTCGTTTTTGTTTGATCATTTTGTGACGAAGAGGACAGTCTGAGGCCTTTACGAGGAAGCTCAGGAGAAACCAAATTTTATCTTTTCCTGCTTTCTTCAACCTGCTTGTAGGAAGGTCCTTCGCCTTGGTCGTCAGAGGTATCCTCTTCAACTGGCAAGATTGCAAACAGAGTTCGATGGAGTGGTTCTTTTTAAGATTTCCGCATAAAAACGTTTAGAGCGTTCTTTCACGGATCGGTTCAATTTCTCCACACGCTGTATGTACGTAGGGCACACCGATAGATCATTCTCCCCGCAGTAGCAACACTTTTCCGCTGCTCTTCTGCAGAGATCATCCTGATGGGCCTCTCCACATTTGCCGCATCGCTTTCGCTCCAAAATATTCACTGGCTGAAGGTCGGGGTTTTTGGAAACGGCCTACGCCGTCCTTCATCAGATCTTCGATCGTCAGACTTTCGTCGTGGACCACACCGTCGATCTCCACCACATGAGACGGGACGTACACGCGGTACTCCCTCGTGAACAACTCGCTGGTAGCAATTTTGAATTTGAAGAAAAATGAGCATAAATATTATTCAAGTGAATTAATTGTTCTATTCTATCCATTAAGGAATCGTTAGTTTTTTTTCTCTGATATTCAGCACATTGAAATGTTTGTATGACCATCTACTAATTTGACCTATAAATTTAGAAGATGTTTTTCGTTCTCCACGAATCGGCTGTGCTACTCTATGCAGTGTATTGTCGTCATTTAAAATTTAAAGTTGTGCTATAAAAATATTTAGAAGGTCTTGGATATGTGTTACAAAAATAACATCACAGTAAACGTAAAGAAATGGAACCATCTCTCGGGCACAAATTTTATTTGAATATTCCATAATGACAGTTCCAGTGGAAAAGTTTAAAGTGTATGCTAAAAACGCCAGTAAAAGGCACACCGAGGATTCGGTACATAAGTAATCTTCAGTTACATTTTTTTTAATCTGAGAACTCCTACCGAAACGAAATCCTGAGTATGGGCCTGTCCCAGCTCATTGCTCCATTCCAGGCAATGAAAGAGCCGATATTTTAGCCAAACGTGATGCTATTGAGGATGAAATTTATGAGTGGCCGATGGCTTTCAACGAATTCTATGGCGCGTTTCGCCAAAAAAACACTTGCCAGCTGGCAAGCTTCATAGAATAAAGATGATCTGGGTCGGTGGATGCACTCAATTATACCTAAAATATCGACAATCTCCTTCGAATTGGACTTACCGAGACTAATCATTGTGCTTGTGGCGAAGGTTATCGCGATATTGATCATGTCGTTGGGATATGCGTGGAATATCATGATGTCAGATCTCAACTAATAAATTCCTTGTGTATCCAAGGTAGACTATCCAATGTCCCAGTTCACAACATTCGTGCTTGTCGTGACCTTCCAAACATAAAACTTCTTTATCATTTCTTTAATTTCATTGGAGTTTCAATTTATATTTTATTTTATGTTAGCTTTCCTCCTCTTCCGTTAGTTTAACCAAGTGATGTACTAATACAAACAAACTTGAAATAGTTATAAGTCCATGTAGTATATAGTATATTGAAATTGTATAGAAACGACCGCATATGACAAATAAAAAAATTTTGTTTCATCAAGACATCGCACCATGTCACAAGTCAATCAAAACAATGGCAAAACTACATGAATTGAACTTTGAATTGCTTCGACATCCACTGTATTCGCCAGATTTGGCTCTCAGTGACTACTGGCTGTTTGCAGACATGAAAAAAAAGCTCGCCTGTAAGAAATTTTGTATTGAAATGTTAGAGCGGCGGTGGATTGATTACGTTGCTCTTGATAGAGATTAAGCTGATTAATAAAGTTAATTTTGAACCAAAAAATCGTGTTCTCTTTGTTAGGCCCGGAACTTTTCAGCCCATGTGTTAGCCATTGATGCTACGGCGAAAAAAAACTAATGTACTCGTATATTGCCTTATGGAATAAACGTATTCATGAAAAAAAATGAACACGGCTGGTTTTAGCTATTTTTTTATGTATGTGTGGAAAAAATTAGAATATAAAACGACGATAAAAATTGTTTATTGTCTATACACGTAGTACTTAAATAAAGAAGAGCAGCATCAACCTGCACACGACCTTGGAGTTTGGTTAAACTATTGAGGTAAATTTTCAGTGAGTTCATCCAATTAACTTGGGGTTTGGGCAGCAATAAAATAAAAAAGCGCTCCACAGGTCAACGAGAAAACAATCCTCAGAGTGACCAATCAATCTTAAATCAGTTAGTCTATTCAAAAACTGAATCCAACAAACCGTGATGGAATACGTTCGTGCTCGCATTAATCACTAACAATTTTCCGTGTTGGGCTACCAACAACAGGAAGCAAGCGACACAGTGTGTTTTATTGTTGAATACAATTTTCCCCTTATTTCCCGGTTCTTCCAGCCGTACATGTTTGCGTTGAAATTCACCGTCCACCCACACAACGAAACGAACAACAATGCAGAGGAGAGGTGAAAAAAATGAACTTCTAACTTCAGCGGACTACCAACTATGATCATTGGTATCGGATGGATCTTCCATGCTCAACTTTGTCCAGTCAATTTAGTTCGGCAGTGGCGGTCAAGTGAAGTAGTCTGTCATAGATTCAATCTTAGTCCGGTGGAACCGGTGAATTAATTAAATTACGGACTTCTGCAATTTATTCCATTAATATATGATCGAACTGTGATGCAACTTTATGACCTTGAGAAAAAAGAAATGTGCGTTTTCGAATTTAGTGTATTGCAATCTCCGAGTGCGATGGACAACAACGTGCTTAGCAGACCGGAAACATTGAAAAGAGCGTTTAGATGAAGGGGACGATGTCTCTGAAGTTACTACTTCGTGCAGAGAGTGTCAGAAAAACATTGGTTAACATTTAAAATAGCTCTGGAAAAATTCACGAGAAAAATATTGTAGTGTATACACAAAAATATCATGCGCAATTGCTTATTAAAACTGGTTTATTGAAATTTTGAATAAAATTGTTTGTTCTCGTGTGTTGAATGGTTTTTCCAAACAATAAGGGAATAAAGTAAATTAGATCGTGGATAGCAATCGTGAAACGTCCGGCAAATACTAACGCCAACGATTGGCAACAACTGTAGAACTGAAAGCAACGCTACAACATATAACAGCGTGGTCTCCCATTATTGTATGAACCGGCCAAATGCGTCATGACAACGAGGAAATAGCGATCTGGAACAAAATTTATTTAAAATACATACAGGTAAACCTCCTCTGATTCATTCACCCCCAGTCCATAAGTTCTAGAACGAATGGTGAAAATGGTCTGATATGTTGTCATGCTACACTAACACAATGGAGTAGGGCAATTAGGTTTCATATCACCTCATCATACATTTTTACATGAAAATCTAAACTCCGAATAAAAAAACACACGTTTGACAACTGAGTTCTTGGGTAGGTTATCGAAAGCAGAAGTTTATTTCATGAAACACATACAATTTGACTAGACCTATTTGAAGTGTTGATATACAACATGCATTGAAAGACAAAAATTGTAAGTTGTAATTTGAATAATAGTATATAAATGGTATTCTACACGGAACCACCCGCGATCCGATTTCAACCAGAATATTAGTTGATTTTCTGAATTCGATTGGTTAAAATTTGGTACAACTAATCGATTGTTGTTTTAACTCAACTGTCATTTTTGTTTTTCGATTATCAGAAACGATGGTTGAAACAACTAATTTAACTGTTTGAAAAAAATGCTGTCAATTAGTGAGGACACATACCTTTCAATTTCAACAAATATTTTAGTTGAAATAACTGGTGTTGTTATTGAAACAAAATTCTGTTAGTTGAAAAATAAATCGGTTTTATTTGTTTTAGACATTGCAAATAGTTGAATCAACTCGAACAATGTTATTGATTTGCGAAAATAATCAAAATATACTTACTGATACCCGTCATGATTTATTTGAAATAAGTATGTTGAGATTCATGAAATAAAAATCGTTGTTAAAATAAAACAGTATTTTATATTGACATGTAATATCATTAGGGCTGCGAAAACCACCGATCACTGCTGATTTCAAGTGATCTTAACCAAGGAATAAATTATCATTACGAAATCAGAACTGATCTGATCTCTAAGTGATTTTGATTTTTGTATGATCATGAATGTCAAGTCGAGATCAGTAAAGATCTCAATTTTAAAAAATACTTCTGATTCGATCGGAAACGTTTTTAATCAGCAAAAGTGCCCGGAGGGGCGAGTAAAGTAGCGAAATTATTAAATTTACCTAAAATGAGTATTGAAAGATGATACCTTCAAACGGTTGAACTAAAGTTATGCAATGATAATTTTAGTCAATTTATATGAGCTTGGGTGCATCAACCGCTGGGAATTGGAGTTTTGCTACGGTAATTCAAACGCGCCATTCAATCGCAGCGCGTTCTGTGTGTTTGAAATCCTTCGCTCCTGTTACTTTTATAAATTAAATTCATGTCAAAAAGCGTTTTATTACTAATGCATGAACATCATCATCGGTATCAAACAGCTGGAAGTAAAACAGTCTGCTGGAAGTAAATCAATGATCGAATTTGAAGCATAAAATGTTTGCGCATACCTGAAAGATTACGAGATGATCATTTATTAACATTTACTAATTTGTCACCAAATCTTTTTCATCTTAAACAAGGTTAACTTTATCACAACACCGCTGTTAGATAAACACTTGTTATGGAATCATAAATTTCTCAAATCGAGTGGCCACAATTTCACCAAACGCTTTAATCATCGATGTTGTTTTCATTGACATTTTGAAGCGACTCGAACAGATTTCAACTAAAAAAGTTGTTGATTTTGCATTGCGATTATTGTTTTGCTTTCAACTGTTTCCGGCATTTGACAGCATTCAAAACAACATATTTTTCAATTAGTTGAATATATCCAAATCAAAAACCATATTGGATGAATCAAAAAGAAATTAGTTAAATCAACTATCACAAAAATCAAAAACTGCGATATCACAATTTTTTGATCGAAGGGTTCTCCGTGTAGGGTAGCTGTACCCTTCATCATCTCAGATCTAGCGTTCATCTCATGGTTCAAGCAAGCTTTTCTCGTTCTAACGAATGCTTGAATACATTAGCTCGAAACAGAAGATGAAAATTGGTCGCATTGCATCGAATATTCGCTTAATTATTACAGAAATAGTACTTTTTTACAATATTGTAATGCTTCCTAGGACAAAAACAAGGATATCGGACTCGATTACTAGAGATACGGGTCAGGTTCGAATTCAGAAGAAAATTTTCGAATACGAATGAAGATTTTGCATTTTTTAAAAATTATCCGAGTCGAGTTTAAAACGTGCATTTGTATACTAGATACGATTGACTGTTGTATACTAAAATTCGATTGACATTAAAAATGAAACAATTCTTAGGTTCAATTATTCAATACAATTTTTTTATTATGGTGGACCTAATTATAAACTCACTATAGACCTAGCGCACAGATTGTTTGTGAATGAGAAAATTGGCGATTAGATTCTTTCATAATAAATGATTCTACCCTTTCAGAAATTCTTATATGACTGACGACTTTTGAATTCTGGTATCTACTGGATTTGATTATGACCATTAAGAAATCATTTTCTTCCACTGGATTTTTGTTTGAAGGAAAAATTGTGAACCTACTCGCCTTAAGGTGGGCAATCAAAGTACGAACAAACTTAATTATTTTATAAACAGTAAATCGATTCAATAGAACATTGCATATATTTTGGTCGAATTCAACTTATAATAATATGTGAAATTAGATCCAATGATCCTGTGTACGTGAGTCGGTGCACTAGATTATATTAGACCTGAGACCTGCTTCAAGATAACTTTAACAATTTCATTCTGAATCTTCTGAAGCGTTTTATTTCTGGTAGTCTTAGTTCCTTTTGTGATCCTTGAAAGCAAGATTTTTAAAAAACAGACCTAAACATTTTGCATGATAAGACCATGTCAACCCAACTTCTTCATAACCCAACTTTGAACTCAATTTGCATGCTGAAGATTGGTTTCGCTCCAAGCAGACAGGGTCTGCCTTAATGTAGACTTACACGCAGTGTGTAAACACATTAATATAGGGTATATATTAATGTCAAGTTGGACGGTGTACATTGCAACCTCAGTAGGGCAGTGTTGATATAATGTATGAATTGACGAATTGATCTTAAATAAAATTATCTTAAAAATCTGTTACCAAACGTATTTAATTTTATTTGGTATTTCAACAATATTGAAATTATCGTAAATATTATAGATTAGAGAGGATTACTATTATCATAGTAAACAAAACCCCGCATGATTCCGTGTGAATTCAAATCTCCCAGAATCAACCCTAGAGCAGGAAGAGCTTCCGATGACCAGCATGCGTGCCACTCGCCGAGTCTTCGTGACCCATGGGTGTCTCCCGCGACAGAAGGATGCGGCAACTATCGATACGTGCCAACGTCATCGAGATAAGTTCCAACCTACCAACCAGAATTGGACATTGAGCTGATAACTGCTTCAAAACTGTTCTAGCTATTCGAAGGAATGCTGAGAAGACATGAGGGCTCTCCTCGCAACAAACACATTTTTCAATATCTTTATTGACCCTATTATATACACGATTTGGTTATTACCATGAAGACATAATTTGCCTCCGCAATTCTGTGATTTTTGTGTAGGGAAAATTGTAAACCTACTTGTATTGTGTAATGGGGAAAAGGAACTTATATACTAACTTACTGACTAATACAGAGAGCGAATCGATTCAATTGAATATTGCATCGATTTTTGTCGGAATTTGCTTATAATATTGTGTGACATTACATCTAATGGTTCTATATTTGTGAGTCTGTGTAACTCATTTGTAATAAACCAGGGAGGACGCTTCAAAATCATTTTCAGAATTTTATTCTGAATCATTTGAAGCGTTTTCTTCCTGGTGGAACAACATTATGACCAAATTGGTACTGCATAAAGCATGGCTGGTCTGAAAATTTGTTTATAAATTAATAATTTGTTCTTTGGACAGAGCTTAGAATTTCTGTTTATAAGAGAATATAAACATTTTATATATTTATTACACTTTGCCTGGATTCCTTCAATGTAATCCTTGAAAGTGAGTTTTTTTTTCATACGTTAAACCTAAATATTTTGTTTCATCAGACCATATCAATTCCAAGCCATTCAATTTGATAATGTGATTATTGTTTGGTTTAAGAAAAGAAGCTCTTGGCTTATGAGGAAAGATAATTAATTGCGTTTTTGCTGCATTTTGTGCAATTTTCCATTTTGACAGATAATCACTGAAAATATTTAAGCTTCACTCTTAAATTTCTATCTGTGGGTAACAGACTTGTTTCGTCACAGAATAGCGATTTCTGACAACCAACGGGTAGATTTGGAAGATCAGAAGTGAAAATATTATACAAGATTGGAGCTACGCTCGAACCCTGCGGAACACCTGCTCGTACGGGTAGCAATTCAGATTTACAACATTTAGGGGTTTTGTTGGTTTGTGCAAAAATCACATATTTTGTTTCTATTTCGTCGGGTTTCGCCTTCGGCTCGTCAGTGCTTAAAGCAGTTCAAATTGAACTGCCATCTCGTGCCTAGCAGTTCAACTTAAACCGCTAAGCAGACGCTAAGTTTACACTACTTATGCAACCCTCAAACTATATTGCACAAGTAATATATTATTTCTGACATCTCAGGCGTAAACGAGTGACGGCTTATTACTGGCCGTCGCAGAATGTGAACATTTAGGGGTTTTGTTGGTTTGTGCAAAAAGCACATATTTTGTTTCTATTTCTGTGCGTTTCGCCTTCGGCTCGTCAGTGCTTTAAGCAGTTCAAATTGAACTGATAGCAATTCTGATAGCTAACCTGAAGAGTACGATCAGTTAAATAATTTTGAATCATTTTGATATGAAACTGGAAATCGGACATTTTTGCTATGCTATTAAACCTTTGTGCCAAACACTGTCGAATGCTATTTCGTTGTCTAGAAGAGCAACTCCAGTGGATAACCGAGAATATTTATTTGCTTTTATTATGTTCGTTACTCTTACAAGTTCATGAGTAGTTGAATGACGTTGATGACGAAATCCAAACTGCTCTGGTAAAAAAATTGAATTCTCATTTATATGAGACATCATTCTCAACAAGATATTTGTTTCAAAAAGTTTACTGAAAGAAGAAAGTAAACTAATTGGTCGATAACTTGATGCTTCTGCTGACTTTTTATCAGGTTTGAGGATAGCAATTACTTCAGCGTTTTTCCATCTTTTAGGGAAGTAGTCTAATGAAAAACACTGGTTGAAAATGTTAACCAAGAGTCTCAAGGTGACATCGGGGAGATTTTTAATAAGAATATTAAAAATTCCATCATTACCAGGAGCCTTCATGTTTTTAAGTTTCCTAATAATTGACTTAATTTCATCAATAATCGTCTCAATAATGTCATTTGGTAATAACACTTGAAATATGATCATATTTCAGTGAAACTTCATTTTCAATAGGACTCACAACGTTCAAATTGAAATTGTGGACGCTCTCGAACTGCTGAGCAAGTTTGTGGGCTTTTTCGCCATTTGTAAGAAGTATTTGATTTCTTTCCTTGAGAGTTTCCAGAAACGTTAGAACATGGTTTAATTTGTTCAACTTCTTTGGCGAAATTTTCATTTCGCTAAAGAGTAAATCTATGTTTAATTTCTTTTGTAAATCCTAAACTATGTTTTTCATAGTAGGATCACGAGAACGTTGATATTGTCATCGAAGAACATTCTTCAACCGAATGAGCAGTTGAAGATTGTCATCAATGGTAGGAGAGTTTAATTTAGTTTGAGCTTTGGGAACTGAAAGATTTCTAGCTTCGATAATGTAATAATTCAAATTATCTATTGCTGTGTCGATGTCTGCAGAATTTTCTAAAATAATTTCATGATTCACATGATTTCCAATGTGAGACCTGTATTCCAACCAATTAGCTCTATGATAGTTGAATATAGAACTAATTGGATTAATTATAGCCTCGTTGGAAAGTGTGAATGTTACAGGAAGATGATTTGAGTCAAAGTCAGCATGTATAATTGGTTCACTACAAATGTGACTTTGTAGAGGGTTTTTTCACGGAAGAGAAACAAGTTGGACTACTGGGATGAAGAACTGTGAAGTAACCAGCTGAGAGTTGATTATGAAGTATTTTACCATTACTGCTATTTTGCCTACAATTCCACTGGACATGCTTAGCATTTAAGTCCCCTATTACGAAAAATTACGGTCGATATCTTGTGAGTTTTTGCAAATCGCCTTTAAAGAAATTTAATTGTTCGCCGGTGCATTGGAATGGCAAATATGCTCCCGCGATGAAAAAAATTCCATGAATGGTTTCAATTTCGATTTCCAAGCTTTCAATAACTTTAGTATTGAAAGAAAGTAAAATTCGATGTTTAATTTGCCGTTGGACAAAAATGGCAACTCCACCACCCATTCCAGTAAACCTGTCAAATCGAATTAAAGAAAGTGCATGCAAAATATCTATTCGCTCCTTTTAAAATATTAGTCTTTAGACAAATTGGCTTCTCCATCCGTGTAAAACAAATAGTTTGCAATAAGTCGATCATCCGCTGATACTTGTGAGCAGGCCCGTACCCAGGATTTCGTTTCGGGAGGGGCCCAAAGATTAAAAAAATGTTACTGAAGATTGCTTATGTACCCAATTCTCGGTGTGCCTTTTACGGGTGTTTTAAAAAGACACTTTAAACTTTTCCACTGAAACTGTTATTGTGTTACATTTCTTTACGTTCACTGTCTTGTTATTTCTGCAACACATGTCTTAGACCTTCTAAATAATTATATATCTGTTTTTGATTTCGGGAGGGGCCCGGGCCCCTCGGGCCTTCCCTCTGGGTACGTGACTGCTTGTGAGTTGCCATATGATGGATCGTTTTTTCAAAAACCTAAAGCTGTTATGATATTTATCGAACCTCCTATGGGCACTATGCGGAAATTTATGAGTGATAAGAAAAAAGATAAAGAAAAATTTCAAATTGTACTGATGTGAAATTGATTTATTGGTAAGAAATCATCCTCAAAGTATGATTCTAAAAACAAAATTTTTTTTCTTCAACTGACCAATTATTCTTAACAATGTCTACACCGTATAAATTTCAACCAATAACTAATAACAATTAAAATTAAAATAATTTTCGGAAGCATATAAAACGACAAACGTAATGAAAACAATAAACGACATCGCTCGTTTGTGCGGATGCTTTCTTTTTTCTTTGCAACGAAGCATGGCTGTAAAATTGTTCTATCGCCATTTCCCACTGAACTCATTTATTTAAAAAGTTCCTCGTTCGTTAGTTACCTTTTTTCGTTTTTTCACTGCTTTTCATATAGCTAGTTGAAATAATTCTACTAGCACCATTTCAAGCATCGCATGAACGGTGCGATAGTGTTATTGTTCTTATGCTAATGCCACGTTTAGATCCGCTTTCCACGTGCGTTCTCCTGCAGTATGTAGTTGCATCAACACGGATGTGTCTGTACCTGATAGCTTTAGTTTCTTTTACTGTTGTATTCCAGATTTTTCTGTCACCCACTATTATGTAGTAATGTTCACTCGATAGTCGTAGCAGACAAACAACGCTAATATGTATCATTTCTATTTACCTAATGTCATCATTTCAAAAATTGTTTTTACGATGCGAAAATCTGCAAAAACATTTACCTAACTCTCAACTATTCATATTTGCGCAATGGTGACTTAATGTACGGACCGTAACTATTGTCATTGCAACTGTTTTCTACGTACAGTTCGAGCAAATTGGGGTTCTCAACCGTGACAAATTGTAATGACATATTAGTCAGCTAAACACGCATCAAATGCTCGCAACATTGAAGTAACTCTATTACCAAATCAATTATCTAAAATTGAATGTAGAATGAAAATTATTTTATTTATCATTTGAATGGAATAACAAAACCACGATGTTTTTACTTTCACCCAACAGGACCGTGATATTTAAATCTGAATATGTCGAGCCTGATCGAGTTCCATGCGTCGTTAATCTACGCCAGTCATCATCTTTAAGCCATGGCAGCAATCAGATTGCTACTCTGGATTCTTATTTTCGGGCTATTGGTTATGGGAGTCACACAGGCTCAAATTCAAGATACCACCGTGATTCTTAACCAAGGATCGATCGTAGGGGTATGATAAGTTCGATAAGTGATCAAGTAACATGGTCCCCTCAATTAATCTTCGTTTGATTTTCAGCTCAAAGTATTTCCCGAAACTTCTCGCAGTCCGATTTTCGCTTATCTTGGCATACCCTATGCAAAACCTCCGATAGCCGAGCTTCGTTTTGCGCCACCAATTCCTTCTTCAGGATGGAATCGTACTTTATACACTCGAGATTTCAAACCTATCTGCCCGCAACTTGAAAACAACAGCTACGATGAAGTGGATCCCCAAAGAACCTATAAGTTTCGGGAGACCAGTGAGGATTGCCTATACTTGAACATTTGGATGCCAGAATCGGCTGTTCGATTTGGCGGATTCCCGGTGCTGGTGATGATTACTGGAGAAGAGATGGCCTTCGATTGGTCCATTAACCGGGCAACTGGATTAGATCTAGCATCGGATGGAATCATCGTTGTCACCGTTCAGTATCGCACAAATGTATTTGGTTGGTTATCGTTGGGCAAAAAATATGCTCCTGGAAATCTCGGACTACTTGATCAAAAGCTGGCTCTCATTTGGGTGAGGGATAACATTCAAAAGTTCGGAGGTGATAGTAATCGCATCTCGCTCTTGGGTCACGGAACGACGGCTGCTCCAAACGTTATGACCCACCTAATAAGTCCAAAAGCACGAGGTTTATTCTCAAAGGCAATCATAATGTCCGGAACCATTTTCTCACCGTATTCTCGGATCAATGTGGATCGACGTCTTTCGGATGAGATTGTAAAAATTCTTGCCTGCAATTATGATGTGGGACGTAATGTGCTTCGGTGTCTACAACAGAAAAGTGTTCATGATCTGCTAAAGGCATACGAGTACGTTTACAAAACCGGTAACTATACAATGAATTTGGGACCCATCGTGGATGAATATCTGGACCAAACAGATCGATATGTACCGGATGATCCAAGAGCACTGCTCGCTGCTAACTCGTTCATCATTGAAGACATACCTATCATGTTCGGAATCACCAGCAATGAGGGAGCTTTTATGCTAAATAAATGGCTTGACTTCGCCAAACAAGGCCAAGACTATTTGAGAAGGTATGTCAACGAGTCCTTGGTTCCGAATATAATGGAACAGTATGCTTTCGGCGGTATCGGTCAGCACCAGGTAAGATTATTATGCATTTTATATAATATTTCACTAACGTATTGGTTTCCAGTCGTGAGAATCTTGCATGTCTGTCATATCATATAAATTGAATGTCAAGAGATAACAAGCAAAGCCTTGGTATTATATCCCTGTAGAAGAATTTGACCTTCTGTTCCAACAAACTTCGCAGCCGATTCAAAGTGTACAGAACCATTGCATGGATAGTGATACGATCCTAGTGACACTACGAATCCTTCCAGATCGGGGCTCAAACATATGACAACTGGTTTGTTAGACCACTACCTTATGCATTGAACCGCCAACCCGCCACAAAGAGATAGAAGTCTCGTTATATAAGTCATACTATTCGATTGCACTCATCCTGCATATCTGCAGTCTGACATGAGATCGACCTCTTCTTTCCGTTTTCCTGCTGTAAATAATTTGACCGCTTTTTATTGGCATTCGTAACTTTTATATCAAAATTACCCGGGTTGGCGGTTCAATACACAGGGCACTGATCTTACAAACCAGTTGTCGTGTGTCCGAGAACGAGAACGAAGGATTATAGTTATTTTTTTATTTTTTTATTTATTTATTTATTTACATATTTATTAGCCCACTGGAGCTGAAATTCTTTCATTCTCCTTCTCCAACAGGCATAAAACCTTCTCATCTTTTGTATCAACAGATTACATACATCCAAATGCTACATAACAATAATCGTATATTATCATTATTCTAATCTGAAATTTCAACGCTAACATGCATTTTATATAATATAACTAACGCTTCAACCGCCAATGTAAAATAGTATTGTCCTTGGAGTCTATTTTATTATATCAATGTTTGTTACATATTCTTTCTCCACAATCCACCCACGATTGAGATAGTATTTTTCGTTAATTGAACATGCATAATGTGTACCTATATCTGAAAAATGATATTTTCTAAAACCGAATAAAAACTTTTACCCATATTCAAGTTTTAATTGAGAAACCCGGACTGAAATTATCCATTCGCTTCAAAATGTCATCGATCGCACGAAAAAAATTTGGAAGCCAAAACCAGATAAAAATTCAGCCAATGTTTCTTTTAGGGGTCGAAACGCCAGCTTCTTGTAGTCCCCCTAGGAATGTAGAAACAGAGCACCTACCCAGTTAACTCGTCTGAAATTTTATTCGGAATTCAGTATGATTTCCAAATGGATTCCGAATCGGTTGTTGCATCTGATTAGGAATTTATTTGGAAATCATACTTAATTCCGACTCAAATTCCACAAGAGTTGGCTGGGTACACTGAAAATCATTTTTACCTATTTTTTGAGGAGAAATCACTCATTGTCGAGCTCTTCTATTAGCTACCTAAAATTAGGTAGTTATCTACTCAAACTTTGACTTGATCGTTAAAAATGGGTAACGTGCTTTGTTATGGCATAACACTTTGGGTAAACTTACGTTTACCTAAATTTTGAGGTCATTACTCGTTACCTAAAATTGGGGAGATGCACGTTAGTTGATGTTGGGTAGGATTTGACCCAAAATTAGGTAGCGGCTGGTAAGAGTGTAGTAGGAAGATTTAGGATTTGCGGAAAAGATTTCACTCGGGTAAGAAGTGTGAATGGAGGGGGAAGTGGTTGATACGTTGAAAGAAGGGAAGTGAAAAAAACCCCATTTTCAGTGTGTAATTCCATACCCAGACATTTTCCAGGTGTGTAGTTCAGTATAATCTCAATAGGGCTTCCGCCGCCCCTTGGAAGTATGAAAGTATCATCAATAAAATAATGAAAAAGTTTCTGCTAAACACAATACTCGAACCTGCAATCAATATTTACAACAATAAATAACCATCGATCCCTTTCTCTCTAACATTTGCAGAGTAAAGTTTAAGATTATCGTTTTATCACTAGATTGGTACTTCAAAATATAAGCTGCTAACATCACAAGCCAGTTGTCTATATTATAGCCTCGACCTGGAATAATTTTTAGTACTTTAGTAATAGATACGGCCCTGGCAACAAATATCTGCAGCTGGAAATTTAGTCGTTTGCATCTGTCACTTTGACAGTTTGCGTCTAACAGTGCAATCTCAAGTATCCGGCCGACTTCCGGAAAGTGCACCGAAAACACATTTTCAACTATATCATCAAAGAGAAAAGACACGATATATATTTTGTTGCACGATAAACTACCCCGGTGACACGATTGCCATCTGCATAAGTTGGCTTAAAACCGAAATTTTTGGTTCTTTGGTTCTAGTTCGCTGTCAAATACTGTGTTTAAGCAGTGTTCACATCTGTCTTCATGCGGTTGCACCAATATAAGGAAACGATTTCGCCGGAATATAATCAAACTATAATAAACCATAAATTTCTTTCCTTATTCAAAAAGAATTCAAATAACTGGTTATGGAGAATACAAGACTAGAGTTATACTTATATTGGGTCAAATGGGTTTGCTATGGACACCAGTGTAGTGTGATTGTAATAATTTTTGGATGCAATGTAATATCGGATGCTCACCATACGCTTCGCATTTTGCATCCTCTTGCTTGAATTTTTAGTGAAAGAGTGATACAACTGAGTTTCCTGTGATTTGGGTATTGAATACCAGTGATTTAAAAGTATTGCTGAAAGTGACAGTTTAAATAATTTCTAAAATGAAATTTGTTATTGCCAGTTTCTATGCAAATTGGCGAGTTGGCAAAATGGTTAGTCGCCATTTAAATTCAAATTGTATGTGAGCTGTCAAAAAGTCTAATATCGACTTTGTTATTTGCATACAAAGATAGGACTTATTTAGACTGTAGACCTTTTGGAAAATCATTCGAAGCTCCAATTCAAATCTGATGCCATCAAATATAAACTATATGTCATTTGCATCTTAGAGCTAACGCAATGTGCCCAAATAAATTTGATTCGAAAAAAAAAATACATTGGTTTATTATAACCTATAGTTATTTTAAGATCCTGAATATATCTGATTTCAATATTCAACTACTCCGCCATTTTTGGAAATAAATTTTTTTAAGGATATTCTATTCCATTTATTTCAAACCAACGTCGATAAAATGACCTACCTCATATGATACACAAATAGCAGCTCTTTTGTGGGTATTCTACATAACAATGACCAGCATTTCGAGTTTCACCGCAGCCTTTTCAGCTCGAATATTAGCTTTGAGTTCGTCAATGTTCTTTAGCTCACCAAAATAAATCCGAACGAGAGCCACACGATTGAACCCTTGAAACTATTTTTTTTTTAGACAAACCACTTTGTAATTCAGGAAAAAGAAGTTCAATCCAAATAAATATCAAACATTTTTTATGACATGGAAATCAATTCAGCTGTATCTTAATTGATCGCACATTTTATTATTTATGTTCCACATATCCCCACGAATTGAAATTTAGTGCACAACTAAAGTCTAGCTAGAATGACACCACAAGGATATTGCCAATGATTTGTTCGGGTAACGAGTTTCACAAATAAAATGTAGTGTAATGTTCATATCACATTTACCTACCAGTTCATATCAAATTTAGATACCAGAGAATTACTACACGGAAAGACCGAAATCAGCATTTTGGCGAAAAAATTAGTTGATTTTCTGATTTTAGCTAGTTATTTTTTGATACAACTAAAAAAATCTTACTTTTGCTAATTTAGATTTTTTATTTCTGATTCCCTTAATAATAATAAAATATTTGTTGAAATGGCTATTTTTTAGTTGAATTCGTCAAATCAACGTGCTGTTATTTCTTAGCTAAGGCACACTTCATTTCCATTCAACTAATTTTTTAGTTATTTTATTTGTTTTCAACCAACATAAATGGTTGAATTGGCTTCGGCAATTTGCAGCTATGTGGCGCACTGTCACCGAAAAAAACGTTAACACCGTAATGACTACTAGCCACTAGATGGCGCACTACTGCCGAAAAATATTTCAGTCGCGGTAATCTTTCCTATATTGGTAGGTATAAATACGATGTTGTATTGGAGAAAAGACATAAGCGAAACATAAACTTCTTTTTGAAATTTTTCTTCTAAATCGCTGCTTTCTTCATTCGACTTCGCGAAATCGACTCTCTCACTGAAAACTTTGAGCACTCGGAAAACAAAAACCGAATACAAGTAATACACCGGACGGCGTAGCCCGGAAGGTTGGAAGATACAAAAAACATCATTTGACATATACAATATATAGAGTGCAACATTCGAAACTCACTTCACTGTTCCGCGTAAAAACATTATTTTGCACAATCGCTTCAAATGCGCACAAATTCTGAATAAATACACTTTCCACTAAGAGTTAACGTCATTTTTACAAATCGAATCAGAAATTTATATATGGATATATCGTAACACATGCGAAAAACATCAAAACAATTTCCAAGCAGTTTCAACAAGACTGTCCTTTTTAGCTTTTTAATGGATTGTTTTGATTTGACACTTCTCATGAGTTTTTGGCTAATAAACTTGTTGATTAAACCAATTTCATTTTTGTGTTCTTTGTGCTGTCCTTCAGTACTGATGGTGATAGAAAATAGAAACAAATTTTCTGATTTCAATAACAAATTAGTTGTCAATGAGAATTTCGTGTTGGATTGAAATATTGCTGGTTTTTGTTCAGGATATTCGCCAACTAAACAAATTCTCTAAAAATAAGAGTTTTTTCCAGCAAAGTAAACTCTCAATTTTAACTAATTTCATAGTTATTTTGGAAATTTTGTTGTTAAAATCAACTAATTCAAAAACAGTAATACGAATTAGGCACAGAGCTAATTTCGGTCGTTCCGTGTATTTTAAATATTAATTGAAGTCAAAAGGGAGATTTTTTCAGATTTTCATATATGTATATCCATGAAATAAAAAACGCAAACATTTTTTTAAATTAGCATAGAAGTTCAATGAATGAAAAAACAGCAACTGATAACGTCGTGGGAGTTCGAATCGACAAGCCGCCAGAAATCGCTTTGTTGTCACTGTCATCCAACCGAACCGAGTACTCCCCCATCACTGCCGATGTCCAGTGTCTCTACTTTCATATCGATTTTGAATTCGTTTCTCGGTAGTGCAACGGCCTGTTTGAAGCATTCGGCAGGCACGGGTACAATTCCGGACTGACGCAGGCACTCAGTCCAGTGGACCACATGGAATCTTTCATACTGGAACGGTCCGGTCATTGTAGTAAAAGAATGTAATTGAAAAACATTTCTCGACACTTTTCAAACTACTTACACTTTAAGGGAAGGGTAGGGTATAAATTAGGAAAAAATCATCATTTTTACGATTTTCTCCGAATTATCATTCAACAAAATAAATTCGAATGTTTTGCATGATAAAAAGCAATATTCGAACAACTGTATCTCAGCCGAGACTAATCAGAAGTCAACAAATCAAAACAGCACAGTTAGAGTTGAAGTTTTTGTAGACCGCAACATTTCTGTTTAATTGTTTTTTTTTGTGGTTGTTCAAAGTGAAAACTACGATTTTTCACGATAAAAACCGTCTGTCAAACTGTAGCTGTAAAACCTCCTCAAAGTAACAAATAACGAAAAAGAAAACGTCGGGGTCTAGTTTTTTATATGCAGCAAGTATGTGCCAAATTTCAATAAAAGGTGCAGTAGGTTTAGAATGACAATGGACACGGACTTTCAAAACCTGCTTTCGAGAAAAACGGGTTTAATGTTTTTTGTCTATAAAATCAATGGACACAATTTATTACTCAAGGGAACAAGTAGGGTCTAACATTTTCATAAAATCATATTTTTTGTTTTGTAATTTGTTATAATGAAACATTTCAAAAATCCTTTGTCAAATTTTAAAGTTGATCGAAGCAGATATCTTGGGCCTGTGTTCTTCGCAGTATGGGGCAAGCAAAGATAAAGGCCTCTGACTTGTTGAGTATTTTCCCGATAGACTTGAAAAGAGTATTCTTGAAATGTTTTATTATAAAAAAATAAAAAGAAAAAAATAAATGTTTTTTCAAATGTGTTAGACCCTACCCGCCCCTTAAGGACTACTGTTCATCATTTTTTAAGGGGATGTTCGGATAACATTCATTTTCGTCTCGTAAAATATTCAATTTGACTTTCGAAACCAAATACAAGTACACCCAAACCTCCATTTACGTAATAATCGGGACTTTGTAAATCGAATTATGACGTAAAAAAAGTTTACCTTATTTAGAATTTTCAACGTAAATAAAGTTTACGTTATTTGGAATTTTTAACGCAAAAAATGTTTTCCCTATGTATATATATTATTGGATATGTACAATATAATGGATAGCTATGGAACAAAAATTATTAGTGGCCATTATTACCGTTCTCACTTTCTCTTTCACATTCACTTCAAAACATGTCACTTCACTTTATTTTACCTATTACCAGTATCAAGCATAGTGAAGTGATCACTGTGGTGGAAAAAAACTAATTTTTTCAACAAAATATTGGTGGCGTGATGTTCATAATGGCATCAAGTTCATCCAAGTAATTACTTTTGTCTCTGAAGCGACTTCCGTAATAAGGACCTACATTCACTTCACTTGATGTCCACCGTGAAGTGATACCCATAATAAGGGCCACAGTCACTTCACTTGGTTTTCACCGTGTAGTGACACCGGTAATAAGGGCCAGTACTTTTGGAACGGGTTTGATGAGTAGATGTCAGAAAAAGGTTGTTTGAGGTGGTTCTGAATTTAAAGACGGCGTCTTCCGATTTATTGATATTCCATGAAAACATTTACAATATGGGTAATTTCGAAACGGGTTTGATGAGCAGATGTAGGAAGACGATGTTTGAGGTCGTTCTGAAATCCAAAATGGCGGCTTCCGGTTATTCCTTGAAAACCCTTACAAATTGTGTCGATATTTCTAGAATTGCTTGAATACTTTCACAATATGCATATTTTCGGAACGGTTTTCATTAGTAAGAGTTTACAGTAGCCTTATATCTGCACAGCTGCATGTGCAGCTCAGCCATAGCCGAAGCAGAAAAAAAGTAAACGCCGGAGAGCTCGGATCGGTCGGTTCGGCATAATGCGGATAGCCTTTTAATCACAACATATTTCTTTGCTGTCCCTTTACAGATACGGGAAACTATTAGCTGGCGCTTTTTCGACCAGATCTCGGATTCTACGGCTGATCTGTTGCATTCCATCATCAAAATGACAACGGAAACAAGACACGAGATCCCTTTCTACAAAACTTTAGAGGCACTGGGTACCATCGATTCTCGAACCGAAACCGTACAAAGTGATGTTCAAGACATGTCGGAACCTTTTCGGAAAAAGGGTAAACTCTTCGTGTATCTCTTTCACCATTCTAACTCGATGGACATGAGAGGCAGAATCAATTACTTTGGCGGAGCATCACATTCATCTGATTTGCCTTTTCTGATGGGACCGAGCCTATTTCAAGAGATCGCCAGGAAAAGATTGTCCCCGTCGGAGGACAAACTCTGTAAAAAGATGCGATCATTGTTCAACGAGTTCATTAAAGTCGGGTAATAAAATGTTTTTTTTATTCTTTATATTAAATAACATTTATCTTTCATATTTCAGTGATCCTACACCGGGTCGTAAAGTTGATGCATGGGTTCCGTATAGTCAGCATCTTCGGTACATCAAGCTGATCTCGACCAGAGCAGACAACATTTTCCAGAATGACAAACATAGTTTGGAGAGCACCTTCCTAGACAATCTAAAAATCATCGAAGATCAATTGCTGAATGCTAATAATGATGAAACATCTAACTTAGGGGACGTAAATCGGGAGAATCCATATCTTTTAGGACACAACAACTTAGACGATCAGGAAGGATCTCGATCGTCGAAGAGTGCCATCTTCCTGGATAACACAAAAGATTCTGAATATTTTCATTATCTACGTCGAATCGACAGCTTCTGGTTCCGGTTTCTACCGAGGTTGAGTCAGATTATGAACTACACCGACCAGGAACGCCTACGCAATCGAAGAATGGATCTCAGCTTCGAAGAAGAACAGGAGTTGGTTCGAGAATCCCCCGAAGCTTCTCGTTATCGTCACGCTTTCTTCTCGATGCTCACGCTTGTTTGCATGCTTCTTGCTGTACTGGGCATTTGCGTGTACATTTTGAAGAGAAACAGCAACAAAAGCTTGACCAGTTTCTTATGACATAAGTTTATCTTCCGGTCTAAGCTGTTCGACCGGAAGACCAGTGGGAGAAAGGCAGAGGTGAGTGGCAGTGCAGCAGATGTCGAGGATCGTTTCAACATTACTGGAATAAGCCATCGCCTCAAGACCGATCACGTAGTGCGCAGTAATCCCCTGTATGTAGATAATTACAAACAGTTTACTTCTGGAGGCGGAAATGATGTCACGGCCAGTATCGCTGCTAGCAATAGAAGTGTCATCGGAGGCACTAGCGGAACAGTCCCTTGCGGAAAAGAATTCGGTGAAAATGTGAATGCAATACTAACCGACTTGGACAATGAGTTAGAGATCAGAACCTGGCGACGCTATCAGCTCTCGAATGACCATTTTTAGTTTAGGTATATGATTGCATACAGAAGGATGTGGATGTGTGTTACATTACGATGGATCGCATTTCCGAACCAATACCAGTCGGATACGATCGTTTATCTACATATTAGATATGAAAGCTTTTGTTCAGAATAGTCTTAAGGTTAAAAATAAAGTTAATTTGAAACCTTATAGTTTCCTTATATTACATTTTGGTGGGGAAAGGGTTCCAATCAGCTTTTTACAGCCCTGTCCAAAATGTATTGCCCTCCCCGTTATTTTGTATCAGGCCGAATTAGCGCATGCGCGCCATATAAACGCCTCTTTCAATATGAGGAAATTACATTGTTACCCAGCAGTTTCTATTATTTCTTCATGTTGGTTTTCTTACCTTTGTTCATCGTTTGTATTCTGTTTTACCTTAATTCCAGTGTTCTATTCAGCTGTGATTCGTGTCTTTTGTTGTCATTTTTCACTCCGTACTTTTGCTGGCATGTTATGTTGCTTCCTTAAATGTAAAAGTTAGTTGTATGCAATGGTGTTTATATTCTTACCAATATTCCTTTCTAATTCTTTCAGCATTTTCGTATTTCTTGTTCCTCATCCAGTCATCCGTTTCCAAAAAAAAAAAAAAAATTAGTGTTTCATTGATCTTTGTAGAGCAGCTCATCATGGTTTGACGGATAAGAACTGAGGACATGCGTTTTTATTTAAATGATAATAACACTTGGGTTTAATAGTATTGCTACAGCATGTTCACATTTCGTTATCTTCGGTTGATTCTTGACAGTATATTACCATCCGCTCAGGCACTTTTGAACATCTGGTACACTGACTCGCCAATCGAAATGTGTCACAACCAATTTGATACAACACACCCGAGGGAACGGTATAATGTATGTTGTACACACAAAAACACTTACATACACACAGGCACATACGCATACACACATGCATACATACCTACATGTATTCCACAAGCAAGCATCACAACATTGAGTTACTATTTCTATTCTAATAGATTCTAACCAAAATTTGTGTGCCAATAGTCATCTCATTAGTAGAGTCGCTATGTTATTTTACCGATTACTCGACTTTCAATAAATTTATTGAGATAAAATCGAATGCAAAATCTTTGCCTCGTCTGTAAGAAGCAATGGAACATAAAAGTAGTTCAGAAAAGCTCCAGATTTCATGTTATTCTTGAAATTAATCTATCAAACAGAGATAACAGATCTCACTCTAACTAATGGTTTTCGTACATGAAATGACTAATGGATTTGAGAGGAATGGGGGTACCGTTACCCAATTTCTATCTCTTCTATTGGTCGATCGTTAGTCCTGAGCTGAAACGGTGGCCTTTATTACCGTTCTTGCATGCACTCACTCTTACATTTCATTCACACATCATCTCACCCATCAGGTCCCAAACGATACATCCTCACAATATAAACTGGATGAACATCGTTTGACAGCTATCAGTGGTTTGCTCATTGGTTCGGTCATTATTATTTTATTATATTCTACAATATTCTATTTCATTCCACAGTATTCCATGGTACACAAACCACCAATAAACGTCAAAGATGGATTCGATTTACCGTTCATTTATTGTCATCGTGTGAAACCCAATTGGGATACGTTTACTCTACTTAATTTTCACTTCACACTGGTAATAAGGGCCGGTAGTATGAAAATAAAACATAAAAAAGAGCTCAGTTAAGCCCTACCGGCCTCTCCAACCCCGGATGTTGGAGCGTAATGCAATCAACATCTTATTCAAGTCGTTCCATATATTATTCATTTAATTCAATTATGAAACTAAAAACTGTAACGCATATCTTTATCAAATTGTAACGCTAATTGATTGTATGTGATGATGTTTGCAATACCGTCAAGCCCAACAACCAAAGGGAGGGGAAAAATAAAGTTAATTTGAAACGAACCTAAAATATCCGAAGCAGAATAAAACAATTACAATTCCGATGCATACAAACAAGTTTTGTATTTCACATTAATTTAACATATTAAATAAATGGGTATTTCCTTGTCACTTCGCCATTGAACATCAGAATTTGTCATGTGGTATAAAAATAGCATTAAAAATATCGTGATTAATTTAAAGAACGTAAAGAAAGAACACGATACTTTGATTACTGTTTCTTTTTCGAAACTGCACAACGTAATCTGAACCATTTGCGACGGCATCTTTACTACACATCTTACAGCTATTCCATCTTCCAGCTGTAGAAGTAGCTGGCATTGAGATTTTTCTTATTGCGATCGGAAGGACTCTCCATGGCTGATTGCTCTTGAGAACAACTCGATTTACTATGACAGCGAATCCGATGCTCGTCCAATTGTGAAATCATGTGAAAGCGTTTCTTACAAGTGTGGCAAAGGATCGTTTTGAAATTTTCCTCATGGACTATAGTAGAACATTCATCAATTTGGTTCGCTGTGTTCGATAGAAGCTGATTTTTTATTAATGATACATCGTTAGGAGTTGGTAGAGCATTGGATGGTGATGATTGAAAAACGGTTTGCTGATTGTTAAGTGTGATGGAAGTTGTTGGAATCTTGCGATGATAGATTGAATTATGCGTTTCAAGTTCTGTTACCGATTCGAATGTTGCAATACATTCTTCGCAGCGAGTTACTATTACGATGGGAGATATAGATGAAGATCCCGTCGTTATCGAGCTCTGACCATCATCAATTTGTTGAGGGAAGGAGGGAGACAGTATTGCATTTCCCTCCGGATTATAGCGGGTGCGCAACTTTTCAAAATTTCTCAAAAACGATCTTTCGATTATAAGTGGTTGTTCTTCGGTGGCCGGCACCGGTTGTGTTTCTTCCACTTCCTCATCATCTACACTCTCTCCGTCGTAGCTAGATATGTGTTGAACACTTTTTCTGATTGAAAAAACAACACGACGTATAAATTCAAACGAAGAAATTGAACGATTCTCCTTTAAAAACAGTAGATGATACACTTCTCGGATAAATTTGATGAGCTTGAACTGTAAGCACTCTTCCAAGTGTTCATTCATAGAGTCATCAAACATGAACCGCTTTCGGCACGATGGACATTTTTTCTCTTTGTAGTCTGCTGGAAAACTGAAAGTTATATTATTCTCTTTTAAAACATCCAACTCCATAACATCATCTTCTTCGAATTCTTTCTCGGTGTAAGTAAAATAGCTCGGCCTGGCAGTAATTGACGGCGTTTCTTGTAATCTAAACAAAAATAAAATTATTAAGCCAACGCCAAAAAATCCAGTAAAACAATTTTCAACCTGTTCTGTTTTGCTTCATCTATATGTCGTTGTTCTTCTTCGGCGTTATTTTGCTTTTTCATTTTTACACCACTCCCGAGCACTTGCCTCATCACTTCTTTGTCCAAAGACTTTTGGTAGGCGGTCGGTCGCCCTCCAGCCAAATTAATCATTCTGTGCGTGACATCATTTACTTCTGCCTTGATAACCTCGGTTGGAACCACTATCGGTGGGATAACATGCTCCATACTATTCTTATCACCCTTTTGTTCTATCTGTTGAAGCCCGACCAAGTATCGTGCAGCCAGTAGGGCGGCCACATTGTCAATTGTCTGTCGCCGGAATGTATAGGCATGTTTCAGATAGGAAATACACAGAACGCATATTTTCTGTGGCAAACCATCATCCTCGTTTATGTCAACTCCAGCCACTTCGGTTACCAGCTTGCAGATCGACATTGTCCAGCGGGGGCATTCACGAGGGTGTTCATGAAGGTATGGCGGAATTTTAGCAAACAGACTATGTGATCCAGGTGCCGAACATATCCGACACAGTCCAGCTATGTTTCGCGATATATCAGAAATGACACCTATCATTTTAGATAAGTCCACAACTGAAAAAAACCAATGTTCTAAAGAAAATCAATTTGATCCAGCAAATTACATTAAAAGTAAGAAAAATCACTTTAAAATTCCAACTAATAAACAAGCGATACTTTTCTTTTTTTATTTGCTGGTGTCTAGGCGTAGGGATGTCGTAATATCGATCGATTAATCGTGTAATCGATTAATAACCCAGAATATCGAGTAATATTTAATCGGTTAGCTTCAGGCCGGTGGCAAGGATAATGCACTCCAGCAAGTGCTATCTTGCCAACATCTGGGGCATTTGGTGGGCAATCAGAGCGCTCAGAGTATGGTAAACAAACATTACAGAATTTCAATTCGAGTAAAATCTGGATTTCCTTATCGTAGTGATGATATTCTGATCGATAA
Organism: Malaya genurostris; assembly: GCF_030247185.1. Classification (NCBI taxonomy): domain Eukaryota; kingdom Metazoa; phylum Arthropoda; class Insecta; order Diptera; family Culicidae; genus Malaya; species Malaya genurostris. The sequence continues at coordinate 14,175,680 of NC_080572.1, read as the reverse complement.
TTTGCGGGGAAGTGCTTTAAAAGGTACTGAATAAACAAGTAGTTTGTAATATCCAAATTTTTGTTAGCCATTCTTCTTCATTGTTTTGGGTTTTGCAGAATGATGCTGGTCACAGTTTCATGAGATTATTGAGGTTTCTATGCCCGGTGAAAAATGAACGGTGGCCCTACTGAAAAATGGGTGGCCAACACGTTTCCTGATGAAAACAAAACAATATGTAAAAGCGATTCACACGTAGCATAAAGCGGCTATCACCTGAATGGAACGATTACGGAATAACAACATTAATTGTAAGCAATTCATATGAAAGGACACTACATCAAGTTCACGGAACTTTTAAACGTCGGATACGTGAGCAATATTCTGCTAAATAAAATTAATAAACCAATATGGACGTCGACCGAAGTTGATTGATCGTCTGAACTGTGTTTAATGCATTCGTTTCCTGATGAAAACAAACCAATCTCATTTGCATTTGTGGTTGTAAGTGAGCTGTCAGAGAGCCTAATTGAGCTAATCGAATAATTAAAAAATCTCATAGTAATGATCGAATGAATAATCGAGTAATCGATTGATAACTCAGATAATCCAATAAAATTCAAACGATTAGTTTCTAATTTATACTCGATTATTAAATAATCGAGTAATTCGAAATTTCAGACATCCCTAGGTGTGTCAATTTGACAGGCCAGGGACCTATAAGCCAGAGATGCCAGATATTTTCATAGAAAATCTGTATTGATTCGTATAAAACATCTGTATTTATCTGTATTCGCTAATAAAATGAAATTTCTACAATACAATTATGTTAAAAGGTGTTATTCGAATAGACTATGGTTATAGAGTGGTAGATTAAATTTCATATCTTATATTATATTCATCGACGAAATTTTATAGTTTTTTCCTATCAACAACAATTGAATTATGGTGCTATATACTTGTCTAATTTGAAAATGTTCACTTCATAAGTTGAGATGGATTTCCAAAACCCAATATGCAACGTCGAGTCAGGTAATACAACTGTCAGTCTGGCAATAATGTTTCATGATGCCAAGACTTGTCTAACTTTTAAGTTCAATTTAGTTACAAATTTTAATATAAATGGATTTCAGTATTCTTCATTAAATATCTGAACAAAAAATATATATTTTAAAAAGTGATTTGTATGTTAATTCCTAAACGTTTATCTCGTCATTGCAATCAAATACTAATAGATAGCTCAAATACTAATAGATGGTTCAATTTTTTCCTTAATACTTTTGGTGAAATCTGTATAAATCTGTATTACATTTAAGAAATCTGTAAGAAACCTGTACTCTGTATTAAATCTGTACGCGCATGTAAAAATCTGTATAAATGGCATCTCTGCTATAAGCGGCTCTTACACGCAGAGATGCCAGATATGTTCATAGAAAATCTGTATTGCTTTGTATAAGAAATCTGTATTAATCTGTATTCACAATAAAATGAAATTCTTACAACAAAATGATGAAAAAAGATGTTGTTTCAATATATTATGTTTGTAGGATGGTAGATTCAATCAGTCATTGCCGCACTCACAAAAATATTTAACAACGAAATGTCATAGTTTTTTTATCCACAACAATTGAATTGTTATTCCATATATTTATCTAGTTTGAAAATGTTGACTTTATAATGTGAAATGAAATTTCAACGGCCAATAAGCAACGTCAAGTCATACAAATTTCTTGAATATCAGTTGAAATTGGTTTCGAAATATAATATAAATGGATTTCACAAAAGATTTCCATATTAATTTGTGATTTGTCCGATGATTGATAGACTTATATCTCGTCACTGGAATCAAATACTAAAAGATAGCTCAGACAGAAAAGTTCAATTTTTTTCTTTCTTACTTTTTGCGAGATCTGTATAAATCTGTATTAAATTGAGGAAATCTGTATAAAATCTGTACTCTGTATTAAATCTGTATGAACATGTAAAAATATGTATAATACAGATAAATCTGTATAAATGGCATCTTTGCTTGCACGAGTCATTAGAAATGTCATTACTAAAAAATAATATCATTTTAATGAACGTGTAATGCTGCAGTAATGACGGGATTTCTATCAAATTTGAAATACATCATTACTTAGTCATCATTAAAAATGACAAAAATAATGCTCGTGTAAGGGCCGGTATAGAGATCTATCTCGATAGGTGGGGAGACCTTTTTTCTATTTTTTTTTGTTCACTGAAAATGAAACCCGGAAAAAATTTTCTTATAGATCCAAACAAATCCTGATAAATTTTTGAGTTTTGACAGATTTTTGAAAAAATAACCTGGTAACTCTGCTTATGCAAAAAAAAATGCATGCAAGTGGCAGCGATGCCAGATAGTTAGCGCCATTTACGTTAGAAATGGTCGGGCAATACAGATATGTACTACCAAAATATCGATAATTTACGGATCATACAGATAAATACCGATTTTGGGTTTTGGCTTGAATAGACATGAGAAAGGTTGCCGTGCGACCTTTTTTTTACTCACCTAAATAAGGCTTGGTCAAATACAAATAATAATATAATATTTTCGGATTTTCAGTTCGGTAATGTTGTTGCGGCAAAAATCATCGCTTTGATCCAAATAACCGAATTGTCCGCTATTCTTATAAAAATTGACGTATACCGCATATTTTTTTACTGAAATTCGGTTGTCTAAAATACATATACCAGCAAGTTGGTAATTTTGTACCGAACAGTTTGTATTTTGAAATAATTCGGATAAATTTGACAGAAATAGTACGGAACAATCAGCAGTTTATCAACTTTTAATGAATCGTTCGGTAAAAATGACCGAATAGAATTATCAGCACGCCATATTGGTTTTTAGTTAAGTTTGATCAAGTAGTGAGTAAAATGGAGTCAATTTTGAACAAAATTCAATGTTTAGATACTTCGTTGTTCGAACTATTCAGTAAATAATACAATTCATTTTACAACATTTCAGCTTAACAAGAAATGGACGCAATCACTTTTTTTTTTCTGTCGGAAGGCAGTTTTCGGTTATGTAGAAGAACTTGGACGACATGTCTTTTTACATATCCGCAATCATGATTTTCTTCCTGACGCTGTTCACTACGACTGTAAATTTTCGAAATGTAATATGATATACGGTCGGTTTTGGTCTTAAAAAAGATATATATTAGACAAACATCCACGAGATCCGAATTTTCAAAGTGAACTTCACGTGAATTCTCCGTTGTTTCGACCCGCAATTGAATATGACGAACTAGAGGAAAATGATCCATTTAATTCATCAAATGAAGAAATTGAAAAGTTAAAAATAGATGAAATGAAAAACGTGATCACACTGAGTATTTGTCGTCTTATAGTAGATTCTGATCTACCTAGAAGCAAAATTTTGCAAGCTGTTACAATATGTGAAAATGTTTCATGGTGGTGCAACCTTTTTTTTACACTTAAAACCGTTCCATCCTCAATATATTTTTTGAGAAAGATACATTGAAAAGAAGGATATAGTAGCAAATACAAATAAATTGTATTTGATAGTAGTTCTTAGTGCGTTGGCATAGTAGAATAAACATTGAATAAATGTTCAAATTTACCATGAATAAAAATGAAACAACCTTAACATCGTTGAAACGATTATGCGACCTTATAAATCATTGATTGTAGTCTTTACTATTCGACATGTTGAACACAAACATGTTTATCTAGTATACATAACTCCAAAAAATTTCAGTTTTCCCATAACATTCTTCAGTCTTACCAAATACATATTATAATACTGAGTACTCCGACCAATTTTCGAGGACACATTTTGCGCTATGTGGTACACTGTAAGGATGCACTGTCAGAATGACAATGTAATTTATCAATTTTTCCATACAACTGCAACGCTGAAGGGTACAATTCAACCAGTCCCTGCTATTATGTCATGTACACACTTAAATTTTTTAGCTGAGTCTCGGCAAAAAAATGCCGAGATTCGCACAGCCGAGTAATCAGCAATCATCTCGGCAAAAATAAAATAACTGAGCGTCTCGGCACCCTCAAAATTGACAAACGTCAAATATTGCCGAAATCGCCAGCATAAGATTTACTGTTTGCTCAGTGAAACGTTCGCTGAATATTCAGCAATCCAATAAAACGAAAAAATGAAAAAAACAAATTACTGAATCATCAGTAATTAAAAATCTAGTCAACTAATTTTGTTTGCAATTTCTAAACATTATAAACACACCATTCAGGATCAAAAATTCATTTTATTAACACTTAAAGGAGGCTTACAAATTTGTCGCCAGTAGTGCTTAAAGCCTCTACCTTAAAACATGTAGCATAATAAAAAGCAGTGTTTCCGGATGCGGCCACCTTGAGTCGAGCTGGAAATATGAAAATAAAAATAAATGTACAAAAATTTTCAATATTTGATGATGCATATACGGTATTGTTCAAAAAATAAACTTACTTTGATCTATTGAATTTGTCCATGCATTGGGTTAGTTTTTCGCATATCCCCCAAAGTTTTGTCTCGAGGACTCTTTGAGATCCGTGTTGGGTGTTTTTCCCTTATAATGTGATCTGATAAAGTCGCTTTTTAAAAAGCGAAACATGTCACTATATTTATTCAATATTTTTACTTGCAAGAGGTTCCACGTTTCTTCGAAGATTATCCATTTTTTCACTCGAGAATTTCATCAGAAAATAATCGCACAATGCGAAGCGAAAATATAACGCGGCAATAAATGACAGCTGTCGTGCTGAATATCGGCAACAGCTAGTGCATTTTCCGAAATCTCGGCAAACGTCTCTGCTGATGTCGGCATATCTCTTGTTTACTGATAAAGTCAGCAAGCAATTATGCCAAATTTCGGCAAAGTGAAGCATTTTACCGAAATATCAGTGAATGCATTTAACGAAGTTCAGAAACATGCGTATTGATTACTGAGCAATCAGCAAATTTAGGTGTTGCTGATCAGTTTCGGCATTTTATTATGCCGAGCTCAAGAAATGGTTTTAAGTGTGTAACTGTGGCCAGTATCATTCTGCAAAAACCAAAACAATGATGAAGAATAAGTAAAAAAAATTGGATATTACAAACTACTTGTTTATTCAGTACCCTTTACCGAACTTCCCTGCAAATTATCGATCAGAATATCATCACCACAATAAGGAAATTAAAATTTTACTCGATTTGAAATGCTTGTTTACCATACTCTGAGCGCTCTGATTGCCCACCAAATGCCCCAGATGTTGGCTACGATAGCTTTGCTGGAGCGCCTTATCCTTGACACCGGGCTGTTATTAATAGTTTGATTATTCGATTATTTACTGAGTTTTTCAAATTATTCGATCAGTTTAAAAAAGTTTTCAAACTCATAGATTAAATATTACTCGATTAATCGATCGATAGACATCCCTAATTGTGACGGCAAGCTTCATCAGAGATGCAAGATCTGCAGATTTGTCTGTAAATCTTCAAATTTCGTGTATAGTGCTGCAGACATTTTTGGTTGTGAAGATTTTTGCCGACTTTTGAAAATCGAGATTTACGCAGACTTTTAACAGACTTTAAAAATTGCCGCGACCTAGTTTTTTTGCTCGCCAAGTCAGTTCTACGTGTCATACTTTATAGAGAAATTGCTGCTAGCAAGATATACTTGCAGACTACAGTTTTTTCAGATATACAGACTTTTGCAAACCTCACAGTAGATATTTGAAATTTTCACCTGTCATCTCTGAGCTTCATTGCTGTCAACTCGTCTGGAATTTGAATCCGAGTCGGAATCGGTTGTTGCTTTCCAGTGTCGGGTGAACTGGATTGTGTATTTTTTGTGACTGGGGAAAAAATGCAAAATGACCACAAAGTAAATCATTAGCGGCCCTTACACGAGCATTATTAGGTTTTTTACCGTCACTGCTAACCTCAATCGGATGAACACTTTTTGACAGTCCAGCAGTACTGTTTGCAAACAGAAATTTCTTTTGTTTGTTTATTGACAAATTGGACCAAACCATTTACGGTCCGTATCGCCTAAATAAAGTTTTAAAACATTTGTTCACGATTGAACACGGTTCGTTTTTAATATTTATTAAATAAAAGTGACTAGTTGCAAAGTGTGAAGATGATTGTGTTAGATGTGCTCTTCGATTTTTGTTTAAGCTTGTTTGTAAACAGTACCGCTGAACTGTCAAGGATGAATACTTGTTCATTTGTGTCGTCACGATAAAAAACCTAATTAGGTTTTGCACGAACATGACATAACCTTACAAAAATGAACAGAATGAACTTTTTTTGACAGTCGACGTGTACTTGTTTACAGTTTAAAAGTTCATCAGAAGTTCATCGTTCGACTGTAAAAATTGCAAGTCGCCTCACACATAACAGATTCATACATATATCGCTTCTTGATGTTGGAAACACATACAGGGCAATCTTTTCAGTTATTTTCACTCTGGAATACGTTTTTAACAGGCACTTTTTCGTCATTTTTCAATTTTTAACAAGCAGTCGCAAAACACAACAAGTACACGGCAACTGTCAAAGATGAACTTGATTCATCGGTAGTTCATTTGTGTCGTCATCGTGCAAAACCTAATTAGATTTTTTATCGTGACGTCACAAATGAACAAGCATTCATCCTTGACAGTTCAGCAGTACTGCTTACAAACAAGCTTAAACCAAAATCGAAGTACACGTCTTAAACAATCATCTTTACAATTTGCAACTAGTGTCTTTCATTTAATAAATCTCAAAAACGAATCGTATCCAATCATGAACAATTGTTTCAAAACTCTATTTAGGTGATATGGACCGTAAATGGTCTCATCCAAATTGTTTACAGACAAACAAAAAAATCTCTGTTTACAAACAGTACTGCTGGACTGTCAAAATGTGTTCATTCGATTGAGGTTAGCAGTGATGGTAAAAAACCTAATTTTTGTCATTTTTAATTATGACTAAGGCTGTGAACCATTTCGCGGTTAATTTTAACTTTTGGTTAAAATCTGACACTCGAGTGGTTAATTTGATGTCAAAAATAACCCTGCTCGAGAGCATGGTTATTTTTGTCAGATCGATAGTTATTTTCCAACACTGAAAAAAATCTCGCAATGAAAATTCTAATACTAATTCTTTAGTTGAAATTATTTCCAGTGGAAAATAAACCTAAATAACTTTCCGTCCATCAAATTTTGAAATGGGTCGCCGTTTTAGTTAAATTTAACTACTCGACACTAAATATCCACTCGAGTGTCAGATTTCAACCAAAAGTTAAAATTAACCGCGAAATGTTTCACAGCCTAAGTAATGATGTATTTCAAATTTGATAGAAATCTCGTTATTACTGCACCATTACACGTTCATTAAAATAATATTCTTTTTATTAATGACATTTTTAATGACTCGTGTAAGGGCCGCTATTCGTCTTCAAATTTAAATTACGAGTTGTTTCCTGAACTTAGTTGAAAAGTACCATCTTTAAAAATTTACCATTTTTTTCTTCTAGAGATTTATACAGGAAATTTTAATAGCTATTTACTTGAGAAGCAAACACTACATTTTTGTCGGTTCCATTTAAGAAATACAAATGTTTTAGGTAAAACCGTCGTTCATTTGAAAACAAATATTTTTTGGAAACGTTTTTTTACTAAAATCTATAAAATTAAGAATAAGAAGGCGCATCAGTTGCTTCAATACAATTTATTAGCAAATCCTAAAAATTTCGTCAACTGATTCTAACTTTGGATAGCGTAGACAACCTTCTTACTTCTTTCCTCATTCTTCAGATAAAAAGTTAATGTAACAGGCTATTAGGAAATAAATTTAAGAAAAGTTTGTGTATGATTTTTATTTAATTTAGAAATACACCTATTTTTATATACAACATTGCTAGCCGATACGTTACGAAATAAAACATTAACATTATTTAGACATTCTTCTTTGGATTTCTAAGTTTCTTGTGGTAATTTTGAGCTAATGAGCTAATTATAGAGGATATGAAGAAACACACCATAAATATAACAAAGTATTCAAAAACACTTTGAATGATGTTTGATGAGTTTTGTGGCAGAGATGTTCCTTTATGTAGTCTATTTTTCTGATTTTGCAGAAAAGCTTTGAATGGCTCTTGTAATTTCCGACCAATCACCGGAATTAGTACTAACATATCTACTGCTTTGTCGACAAGGTTTTCATTGAATGCAATAATCACAAATATCTTCTGGATGTGCATCTTGACAATAGCTTTGCCGATCAAAGTGGCTCCGAAAAATGTCCAGAATGGAACAAGAAAATGCCCACAGGTTATACCAGCGAGATCGAAAAGCGGATTGGGAATACTGGCACACAGTAGAATCCCCATAAATCCTACCTTTTCCACAAATTTTTCCATCATCACTTTACCACGTTCAAAAAGGTTCAACTTTTCACCGTGCTGCTTTCGTTCCAGGAGCTCTTCTATTTGGTTCATGGGGTCGTTTTGATCCGTTCCGGACAGTCTAGATGCTTTCGCCATAAAGTACGGTGGAAGTTCACCGAGTGCTGTTCCTGCTCCCCATAGAAATGCTTCAAACCTCACTTTCGCCATAATATTCCAAATTGAGGGCATGACACTGCAATTTTCATCATCGGGACATACGATTTCATTAGGGTACGGTGGTTCCGGAAAGTCTAGAGAGTTACATTCGTAAGCCGCCAACGTCACACTGGCAATATGAGGTCCTAAATATAAGATGAATGTATGAAGACCCGTTCCAAGACCAACAGATGAAAGTACTCCAAGTCCAGCCCAATAAATTATAAATAATCCTTTCGCCTTAACTAGCTGAACATATTGCTGGTGATAACCGGGCATTTGACATATTATGAACATTATAGTTAACAGAATAGCGAACATCATCACAAGCTTTCGGTGAAGCATCAGTCTTTTCCCATAGTGTTGTAACAAGGACACTAACTCCATTGCCGCATACTTCAAAGTTCTCAAAGGTGATTTCCACAATACCAAATTTTCTGTTTTCAGTGGCAGCTTTCGAGTTTTCGCCTCACCATCTGAAAACTTGAGGTTATTTGCCTTTACTGCATTTGGTTTCCTGACGCGAGGCATATTAGCTGTTTTATAATCACTTAACAAAGAACTACTAGTTTTTTTTAGCAATTACTGTTCAGTGTCGGATACACCGGAGCAAAACAAATTATTTCTAGTTCACTTTCAAAGTATAAAATGAGATTCCTTCGTACCAAAAATGAATTATTCTGGGATTTCCCTCGAGCTTATATTTCTCCACAGAACTTAATATAGATTCTTGGTAGAATTAGAGTGGTGTTAGAGTTGTGCATGACAAATAAATTATCACGTTATCAAGTTGCTGTCTACGGAAGAGATGCCAGGTTCACAGATTTTCTTGAAACTGCACAGATTAAAATAATCAGCTATTTTGCGAAAAAAGGCAAATCTTTCAAAACAAAACAAATCGAGTATCTATCTCTCCTACCCTGAATAAAACTATGGAACGTAAAATTCTGATATAAAAACTACGCAATCTGTCTGCTTGTATGTAGAGTAAATAACAAAAATGTTGAGTGTTTGTAATGTGGATTTTATAAAATTACATGTTGTTCATACATTTATACATTGAATGAACATATTCAATAACTACATTTCGATGATATCATCCACATAGTTGATATTATTCCGAAAATATACTTTATTTTTAATAGAATGCACTGTTATTGGGGAGCCATCAAAATCACTTTGAAAAGTTCAATACTTCTGATGACTTCGAAAGCAAGAAAATCTTTATCAAATAGACCACATTCCCATAATTGACAAACAATATACCTAAATGTTATCTGCGATTTTCAAAATCTAAACGATTTCTAATAGTTCAGTCACGCAAATCAAAGTGGTGGTAAGATATAAACCATTTCTATATCTTGTTCCGTATATTTTGCAAGAATATGTGGAAAATATGCTATCAGAATCAATATTTCGGCAGTAACCATCGTGTATTACTGTAAACATCGTGAGAAATCGTTTACCGCCTGCTCGGCCATCCATGGAAGTTGACCATCAATGTCAACTTCCCTCTCTGAGCAGCCTAGATAGCCGTGTAGTGTCGGTAGCGGTTTCCCAACTGGCTAAGAATAACGCTACGGTCCACCTGTACCGGTGGTATAAGTCCACCAAACAGGTAAGCCGTGTGGCATCCGGCGGAATTATTTTTTTTACCAAGAATTGATCCACTGTACAGTGGTTCAAAAGTGCAATTTCACGCTCTTAATTGATAACTCATAGGATCGTGGTTTTTGAAGTACAGTATCTTCAGCAAAGTTGCTCAGAATGATAGACGCCATCTTTTGGCAAAGTTTATTTATGTGATTAATACCCCTAAAAGTGAGATAAAAATTTTAGTTTAGCTCAGGGCCAACATAGAGACTAAATTACTTCGACAAAGTTGTGCAGAAAGTTATTTCAAACAAGTTTGCTGAAAGTACTATTCCCGTAGCTTGAGTGTAATTCATGATATAATGTATTTTCTGAAAAGGGTGTCCAAAAACCAGTTTTTGTAAGAAAACATGTAAATTTTCAATTTATATGAGTTTTTCATGTTATACAAAGTTTTTCATCTTTAAAAACTACACAACTTTCTCGAACACACTGTGCTGCTATCATTTCAGTTTAATGAAATAAAGCAATTTTTCATGTTTTTTAAAATAAAATTCTAACTTGTCTGTTATCAAAAGGCGCAGGAAGGCGCATATGAGACTACTTACATATTAAACTACTTCAAAAGAGCTTTCATACCGTGGTTGAGTTACTCGTCTGCGATCGTCTGCAGGCGAAATATGTTCTTTTCAAATATCCTTGTCCTTGAGATTTGCGATGATTAGGCTCATTGTATTTCATATCAGATTTCAGTATATATTCCTTACTATGGTACTTGCTACAAAATATTTTTTTGTTCACATTGAAGTCTATAAATTGAATAGTTTAGTTACTATTTTGTCTCGACTTTTAAAAACGTCATCATCAAATCGAATTAAGTTATGTCATCTTCTGGTAGAGAAAAGTATGATAAAAACTCATTTTTTAATTATATGTACTTATTTTATGATAGCTGATAATGTTCTTAACCAGCTAAAAGACTCTTAGCATCGTTCGACTGATTATTCTTGGACTGCTTTGGCCATTCACGAATATTGGTAAAGAAAGGATCTAATTACTAATTCATGGGATCCCGATTCGTAAGTGATCTAGAATGCTCGCGTGTATAATACTCCCGACATCTGTATAAAAGAAACTTTTTAATCATTATGAACAGTACAATACAGCAAGCGTTGATCGATCTCCACTTTAATTTATGAATAGAGGATATTTATCCGCAGAGCTTTTCTATAGAAAAAAACTGACCAAAAAATGACATAACGTAATTCGACATGATCATTGCCTTTTTTCAAAGTCGTGGTATCTTATCTTACTTTCAAAAAACGTCTGTAATTATCACTAAGCTTTTCTATTTGTAGACTTCGATGTCCATAAAAACCTTTTATTGTGAGAGTGTCCATGGTAACGAATATATACTGAAATCTGATCTGATATACAATGAACCTTATCATTACAAATGTCAAGGACAAGGATATTTGAAAGAAACATATCTCGCCTACAGACGATCGCAGACGAGTAACTCAACCACGGTATGAAAGCTCTTTTGAAGTACTTTAATATGTAAGTAGTCTCATCTGCGCCTTCCTGGGCCTTTTGATAATAGACAAGTTAAAATTTTATTTTAAAAAACATGAAAAATTGCTTTATTTCATTAAACTGAAATGATAGCAGCATAGTGTGTTCGAGAAAGTTGTGTAGTTTTTAAAGATGAAAATTTTGTATAACATGAAAAACTCATATAAATTGAAAATATACATGTTTTCTTACAAAAACTGGTTTTTGGACACCCTTTTCAGAAAATACATCATATCATGAATTACACTCAAGCTACGGGAATAGTACCTTCAGCAAACTTGTTTGAAATAACTTTCTGCACAACTTTGTCGAAGTAACTTAGCCCCTATGTTGGCCCTGAGCTAAACTAAAATTTTTATCTCACTTTTAGGGGCATTAATCACATAAATAAACTTTGCCAAAAGATGGCGTCTATCATTCTGACCAACTTTGCTGAAGATACTGTACCTCAAAAACCACGATCCTATGAGTTATCAATTAAGAGCGTGAAATTGCACTTTAGAACCACTGTGCACTGGTTTCCTGTTCCATGTCGTAAAAGGCCACAAAAATAGGAACTCCTAAGCCAAGGTGTATTTCCGTGCCGATGGCTGAATGGTTGCAGGAGGTTAAACAATGCAGTCGTGAACGGAATATCTTGGGGTGTTCCCTTACTGTGTTAAGCGAAGCTCTGGCACAGTGGACGACTTCTTTCTTCGCAACTCGTGGGATTTAAATGATAATAACATTTAAAAAAATCCTTACATGGTTCGCTATAGGCGATTATAAGCCAATATATGTGGTTTCTTGTAGTTGTTGTACGGTTGGTGCTGGAGGTGGAATGTTCGTTACTCTAATTTATAATGGTTAGAGTGGCACAAATCAATCTTCAGCATAAACGTACAGCAACTATGAATCCAGACTTCTTCAAGAAGGTAAAGCTGTAACAATATTGAATAACTGGCAACACTAGTGTTGAACCAGTTTACCATTTCCTTCTATTCGCGACTACGAAGTTGAGTTTGACAGCTTATGTGTGTGAAGTGGAAGTAAACAAGCAAAAGAAAAAAGTGATACATTTTCAAACGTACCGTTTTCTTCGATTTTAGTTTTACTCTTTGAATTGGTAAGTACCAGTGATTCTTAAAATCTTCGAAGATACTAATTCAGTTAATGTGTATAAAAAAATCGCTTTGTGTGATGTCTATTTTCCCATGTAAAAACAAGTGATCGGTATGCGAAAAAAAGTAAACATAATTTCAGAACAATATTCATGAATGAAAATCTACTGCTTTTTTTGAAAATTCTTTGAATTGTATTGAAACTGCATGTTTTCTATTTGTGTTGAAGTTTTTTTGTCGAAGTGCTAACTTTAAATGTGAAAATAATGCATTTTTCGATTCATCTTCAGGAGCCTTCAAAAGGTTTTACATGCACTGTGTTGATGAATTTGTCGGAAGTTTTTAGCTACGCTGCCGGAGGAATCCGTTCGGATATGGATGGATTTGGTTTATTTTCGACTTGTCTACAGTCATCCTCCAAGTGTCGAGCCGCATACAATAAAAGTTTACACTAGCAGTTAACGCTCTGCTTGGTTATTTGCATGTACTTGCAAAACTAGTGAAGGAAAATGCAAACATGTGATAGCTGTTTGGATCATTGATGGAGGTTTGTTTTTTTTTATCCGTGTTCCAGATCACAAAATTATTATTTTTATTTGTTACAGAAACTCGACTCAATAGAACGGTTAACATCCAACGAGATTAAAACGAGCGGCGGTCGGATATTCCGAACCGATAACATCATGTTTGAAGGACATTTGGCATTTGTTCATTAACTACATTTTATTGTCAGATGAATAAATTTAATAAATACATAAATAAGTTTATAAATTGACGACACTCGATAAAATTACAGCTCAACTCCTTAGTAGGGACAGGAAGCAGCGGGTACAGAAGAAGTCCTCAGAATTACTCGCATAGTTAGGAGGTTCAAACCTGAGAACAGAATACGAATTACAGTTGTGTGAATTTGAGCTAGAACAATATTCAATACTTACTGGGGGGAACACAATTTATTGCCAGAGAAATGTAAATTGCACCCAAGTAGTTTTCGTTGATTCGATTCTGAATCATTGAATCCATATTACGTATCGTTTATTTTACTTGTTTGGGAGGGATTGAATCGATATACTAATTCTGGAACATAACACTGTTCTTATCAGCATTACAAACACTGTCATGAAATGTTTTTGCAAGCCCATTCGAGCAAATTTTCAGATCCATGACCTACAATATTCAAAGAAAAAAATTCTTAAATAAATCTCAATTACCTTTCTCTGTATTGTAATGCACTGGATTGCCGCATTAGAATAACTAAGAATAGTTGTTTGATCATAAAATTTCAAATATTGTCTTACCTATGCGGATTACTAGTGCCGGAAGAGGAGTTTTTTCCCGCTTTTTACTCACGAAATACCAGCAATGATGTACCGCAAAATAAGTTTTAATAACTAAATAGAATCTTTTTAGTACTTCAACGCTGAAAAAATCAAATGAGCAAACAGAGAATTAACTAATTTTACTTGAGTGAAAAAGTACCCTGCTTTGTTTACATTCACTTCACACACAGATTAAACTTTCATAGATAGCAGCACCGTTCCTTCTAGGTCGCGAATAGATTTATTCATTAGCACACTAGTAGTAGACGGAGTAAGAACAAATATATTTTCTCGTCGTTAAACCTCGTGTTTCATTTTTGTTATTCCGACACTTCTTACATGGTGTCAGAAGTGGGGAACAAATGCTAGATTTCGTGGAAAATCCTGATCTAGACGTAAAGTACTTCTAGAAGCAGAAAAGTGAAATTTAAAGCTTGCTGAATAGTCCATATTTTCCTGAACAATGAATCGAGAGCAATTTCGTTGTATTGGTGAAGCATCATCGTGTTATGCAGTACACAATAGCTGCCTGCGCTAATTTCTGTGTGTTAGCTCAACGACAGGAGTGAACAAACGAAACAGTATAAACGAAAACATTGTGTGTGCTGCTATCAAGAAAATGGATCAAAGGTTGCCGCAGCCCTTGGACTGTACAAATTTGGCCAGAGAGTGGCCGAAATGGAAACAACAGTTCTATATTTACATGATCGCCAGCAACAAGAATGCAGATGTGGAATGCAACAAAATTGCAACGTTTTTGTGGCTCGTAGGAGAGCGCGGAGTGGAAATATACAACACACTTTTTCCCAACACTGGGGATGTCAACAGTATGTTCGGTGTGGAGCCGGTGAACGCTGATGATGATGCTGGTGAGCAAAATGTGCAACGTACGTTAGCGGATGTAGTCACTGCATTCGATGGTTATTGCCTACCTCGAAAAAATGTCGCCATGGAAGCATTTAAATTCAACATGATCGTTCAGAAAGACAAACAATCGTTCGCAGATTTTGAAACTGCCCTTCGTACCCAGCTGGCGTATTGTGAATTTGAATGTTCTGCTTGTCATGCTTCATATTCGGATCGGATGCTTCGGGATCGTATCATAATTGGTGTCCATGACAAGAAGCTTCAACTAAAGCTGCTCGACGGGAAGGATGAACCATTGCAGAGTGTAGTGGAAACTTGCAAAATATTTGAAGCGGCGACTGAGAACAAGCAACTACTGGACAACAAAGTACACCATGAGATGCACGTCGTTGTGGAGGAACCTGTCAACGGACCAAAAGAAGAGATAGCGATTGTGAAGAGGGCGCAGTGTTACAACTGTGGACAGAACTACAATGCAAAACATCGTCAATACTGCCCGGCGAGAAACGTCAACTGCGATGCTTGTGGACGTCGTGGCCACTTCAGAAAGTTTTGCAAGTTATTAAAAAGGGATGATAAAACAAATCGGAACGGTCGTACAATGGAGGACAAGCCTAAGCAAACCAGAGAGGCTGTGTACAATATCAACTGGCGTGAAACAGGTAATTGCAAAGCACATAGTTTCCAACGGGATTGGAATCAAAATGAATCGAAGATAAAATTAACTAGAACATCCGATTTACATTATAGAATAAATTCGAATTGCGGCATTGACAGGGTATCACGCGTCAGGTGGATCAAACGCTATTTGATTGAAGATACCCCAGTGGATTTCAAACTGGACACAGGGGCAGAAGTAAACTGTATTCCAATGAAGAGCGTAAGATTATTGAAGGTCCCCTTGCTGAATGATTCCTCCATGCCAAACATTGTTGATTACAGTTCAAATAAAGTTAACATTCATGGTCGTATCTCTCTTCCCTGTTTCGATCCAGAGAAAAAGGTTACTCATTACGCAATGTTCGTCGTCGTTGATGATTCATTTGAGCCAATTTTGGGACTCGAAACCTGTGTAGCTTTTGGTTTGATCAAACGTTTAAATGCTGTTAAGTGTGGTACTGAACTCCCTGTTGAAA
This sequence comes from Malaya genurostris, assembly GCF_030247185.1. Taxonomy (NCBI): domain Eukaryota; kingdom Metazoa; phylum Arthropoda; class Insecta; order Diptera; family Culicidae; genus Malaya; species Malaya genurostris. The sequence goes on along the minus strand of NC_080572.1, from coordinate 14,159,526 downwards.
AATGTGAGTTTTTAGAGCAGAATCGAGTGGTCTTTGAGGGTTTAGGTAAATTCCCTGGAACATGTTCTATCATTCTCAAAGAAAATTCGGTACCCAGACTTCACTACAAAAAGCGTATTCCTATAAGTCTTCACGATCGCTTAAAATATGAATTAACGTCTATGGTTGAACAGGAAGTAATTTGTCCTGTAGATTATCCGACAGACTGGGTAAATAACATGCAAATTGTTGAAAAACCAAACGGTTCTCTTAGAATTTGTCTTGACCCTAAACCATTGAATGCCTGCATAAAGAGAGAACACTTTTTAATTCCAAAGGCCGAAGACATACTAAGTCGTCTGTATGGTAAACAAGTATTCACGGTCTTGGACTTGCGTAATGGGTTTTGGCAAATGAAGCTTGATAATCAAAGCTCGGATTTGACCACGTTTATGACTCCGTTTGGTCGCTTCAAGTGGAAACGGGTTCCTTTTGGCATCAGCAGTGCACCCGAGATGTTTCAGAAGCGCATGGTTCAGTTATTTGGCGATATCGACGGGGTTGAAGTTTATTTCGATGATATGCTAATTTGCGGAAAAAATTTCAAAGAACATGATGAGATTTTAACAAAAGTTCTTCAACGTGCTCGTGATAATAACATCAGATTTAATCCCTCAAAAATTCAGTATCGCACTGATAAAGTGAAGTTCATGGGGCATCTTACATCCAAGGATACAGTCTCCCCAGATTCGTCGTATATACAAGCAATTGTTGACATGCCTAGGCCTTGCAATAAATCAGACGTTTTAAGAATTCTTGTCCTTTTGAAGTATCTCGGGAAATTTATTCCTAATTTGTCTAAACGTACTGCCAACCTTCGTAATTTAACGAGAAATGACGTTGAGTGGAATTGGACTGTTGCTCATGATCGTGAACTAGATGAGTTACTCACTTCAATTACTAAAACCCCGATTTTGACGATTTTTGACCCGGAAAAACAAGTCGTTGTGCAAACGGATAGTTCAAAAGATGGTATGGGTAGCGTTATCATGCAAGATGGTAAACCAATCGCGTTTGCCTCACGAACACTGTCAAAAAGTGAACAGAAGTGGGCACAAATTGAGAAAGAATTATTAGCCATTGTATTTGCATGTGAAAGGTTCCATCATTATCTCTACGGTCGAAGTTTCATTGTCCAATCAGATCATAAACCTTTGGAGGCCTTGATAAAAAAGGACATAGATGAAGTTACACCTCGACTTCAGCGTATGTTCCTGCATCTGTTGAAATATCCGGATATGGAGATTGTTTACACCCCAGGAAAACATTTACTTGTTGCTGAGATTGTCTGTCCAGAGCACCACTTCCGGACGATACTGATTTTAGTGAAGAGTTGAGTGGCATGATTCACACGGTTTCTCAACAGGTTTGTTTGTCATCCGATAATTACAAATATTACCTTGAAAAACTTAACAGTGATGATCGTTATAACCGTGTTGTCAATTACGTTGTAAATGGATGGCCCGCTTATCACAAGCTTGATGATTTAAGTCAACTCTTTTATAAGCATCGTGATTTGTTGCATTATGAAGATGGACTGTTATTCAAGGAGCATCGATTGGTAGTCCCTACGGGCATGCAAAAATGTATATCTAACTGGGTTCATGCACCACATTTAGGTATCGAAAAAACTCTGGCCCGAGCTAGATTGCAATTTTTCTGGCCAGGGATGACCAATGACCTAACTGAGCTGGTTAAAAATTGTTCAGTGTGTGAGAAATTTACTCGGAATTTGCAGAAAGAACCATTGGTACAATCTCCCGTACCGGAATATCCCTTCCACCGTATAGGCATTGATTTATATGAGTATGCTGGAATTGATTATGTTGCCGTTATAGACGCGTACTCCGGCTTCGTATTTTCAGAGAGACTACGAGCGAAAAATGCCTCACATGTTATAGAAATTCTAGATCGCCTCTTCTGCTTATATGGATACCCCACCCAGGTTCGCTGTGATAACGTCCCTTTTAACTCCGCCGCATTTGATTCCTATGCGAATAAGTGCAACATTCAGTTCATATTTTCAAGTCCTCGTTATCCTCAGAGAAACGGTTTGTCCGAGAAAGGTGTATCGATTGTCAAAAATATCCTCAAACGATGTCATGAGCTCCGAGAGGTTGAACTGTTTCCGTATCGTCTGCTAGAGTATAACTCTACTCCCGTTTTGAGTATGGGTCTCACGCCAGCACAGTTGTTCTTCGGTCGTCAACTCAAAACTCGTCTTCCGATTTCAAGTGAACTGCTTGTTCCTGCTAACTTAAACAGTAATGAAGTTAGAGCTAAGATAATACGAAAGCGATGTAATCAGAAATATTATTATGATCGGTCGGCAAAAGGCTTACCAGTGTTGCTTAAAGGTGATAAGGTTTTGTTCAAGAAGAATGATAAGGAATGGCATTATGGGGAAATCGTTAGATGTGTGAATGGAAGGTCGTATATGGTAAAGGATAGTTTCGGTAATCATTTCCACCGAAACCGACGTTTTATCACTCGTTCGATGAATGAAAGTTTTAATCCGAGTGATATGATGTACGAAGAGCGAATGAGCTGTGCAAAACCAAAATCACTGCAAGTAGCTTCAAAAGCTGATGTTTTCCAACCTAGTGTAACGAGCCCCCCTGCGGGTAAAATCCCTATACAAGAACCCGGTTTGTTCGAGCACGAATACTCCGGTTCATCGTCAAATTATGACACTGAACACGGTGGATGGGGAAGTCATTCTGAACTAGATGTCTCTAATACCTCAGACTCAACAAATTCAGGTCTACCGGCGCGTAATACCACTGAAAATTTGTATAAAACTCGAAGCGGTCGAACTGTTCGACCACCTCATAGATTTAAAGACTAGGTAGTATCCTTATCCTCATCCTGTTTTCACTGAACCATTGTACCCTACTAACCCCGAGTCACCGCGGGTAATCGGCCCCCCCTTACTAACATTAGGTTAAAAGAATATTGTTCGATTGTTTCATTCATAAAAAAAAGAAGAAAGCGTGTAACAATATTGAATAACTGGCAACACTAGTGTTGAACCAGTTTACCATTTCCTTCTATAGATTTATTCATTAGCACACTAGTAGTAGACGGAGTAAGAACAAATATATTTTCTCGTCGTTAAACCTCGTGTTTCATTTTTGTTATTCCGACACTTCTTACAAAAGCTTCTATAGCTTTGATTCAAGAACCATATTTCCAAAAGGGAAACTTCTACGTTGGAAAATTGTTAAACCCAGTCTTTGTTGCCTTCAACAAGATCGGTATGACTAATCCACGTGAAATGCCTCGAGCATGCATACTTGCAAATAGTGCTCTCGATGTTTCTCTCATATCGGAGCTCACAACTCGGGATATTTGTGCTGTCACAGTTGGTATGACTATTGATGGCATAGACAGGAAATATGTCTATTGTTCGGCATATTTACCGCATAACCAACCTTCGCCAAGCGATGACTTCAAAAAGGTTGTATCATACTGCTGCAAGAGTGATATACCGCTTGTAATCGGCAGTGACATAAATGCTCACCATATCATTTGGGGCAGCACAGATATAAATTCGAGAGGCTCTGATATGATGGAATTCTTGAGCAGTACAAACCTGCACATAGTCAATGCAGGAAACCGCCCAATTTTTGCGAGATCTGGAAGAGAGGAGGTTTTGGACGTAACTCTCTGCTCTGATAGAATTGCGCATGAGTTGGTGAATTGGCTCGTCTTCGATGAGCTCGAACCTTCGTTGTCTGATCATAAGTACATATTCTTTGATCATTCAAACGTTAAATTTGATATTATCACATATCGTAATCCCAAATCTACAAACTGGGACCTCTATGAAGAGGGCTTGGCGACTAGATTTTACGGGTACCAACCAACAATTGAAACCCCAATTGATTTGGAAAATGTTGTCGACGAGACAAATACACTCATAGTTGCAGCATATGAAAAGGCTTGTCCACTTTGGATTGTGCGAGCTACTAGAGGAACTCCTTGGTGGAATGCTGAACTTGCTAGACTAAGGAAACTATGCAGAAGAGCTTGGAACCACCGACGCAGAGATGGGTCGGAGGCATTCGTGTTGGCTCGAAGGGCTTACAAAAATGCTCTTCGATCGTCTGAGCGAAGTGGTTGGAAAAGCCTCTGCACAAATGTCTCTAGTCTCAACGAGGCTAGCAGATTAAATAAGTTACTTTCGAAGTCTAAGGACTTTAATGTCAGTTTCTTAAGAACTTCAGATGGTGAACACTTGTCTGATGAAAGTGATGTACTTCACTGCCTTTTTAACACTCACTTTCCAGGATGTATGGATCCATCACCGACAGCTCTTCCCGAGACTTTTTCAGGTAGTTACGATTCTTGGGCCCTTGCTCGAAGCGTTGTGACGATTGAATCGGTCAAATGGGCAGTTGAGAGTTTTGCTCCGTACAAATCTCCTGGAAAAAATGGAGTTTTCCCAGTGTTACTGCAGGAAGGGTATGAACATTTCAAACATGTTTTGAAAAAAATACTTACTTTTAGTCTTGCGACTGGGATATATTGCAAGAGCCTGGCAGGAAATAATTGTCAAATTTATTCCCAAAGGCGGTCGCGACACTTATGAGGAAGCGAAGAGTTTCAGGCCTATCAGTCTTAGCTCATTTCTTCTTAAAACAGTGGAACGCATAGTCGATCACTATATCAGGAATGTTAGTCTGGGCGTGCAACCGCTACATGGAATGCAACATGCTTACCAGCGTGGAAAGTCCACTACAACCCTGTTACATGATGTTGTGTACAACATTGAAAAAGCTTTCTCACAAAAGCAATCTTGCTTGGGAGTTTTCCTAGATATTGAAGGTGCCTTTGATAACGTGTCTTTCAATTCAATTCTGGAAGCAGCCCGTGGTTATGGCATACCTTCAAGTATCACAAATTGGATACACGCAATGCTTAGCAATCGACTTCTTTGTTCATCGCTTCGGCAAGCACAGATTAGAAAGCTGAGTGTCTGTGGGTGTCCTCAAGGTGGTGTACTATCCCCACTTTTATGGAACCTAGTCGCTGATGGTTTGTTAAGGAAACTTAATAACCTTGGATTTCCGACTTATGGTTTTGCCGACGATTATCATATATTGATGACCGGTATAAGCATTATCTTGTGCATACCGTCTTAAGGTTACAGGGCTTTGGAACAGTAACCCATTAGATTTTGCTACCAGCCACACTCGGCATGTGGCATGTGGTTACATGGGATGAGTATTTACTCGCTCCTAGTGACCTAACTCTCACATGCAGTTTTCCTTTCAAAACATTCCATGTGAGCTATCCTCTTCGTGAGGAATGGTTGTCTGGTTGTCTGGAACGACAACTTGATGAACACATAGTTTGTTATACGGACGGTTCTCTGTTGAATGTCGTGCTGGTGCTGGTGTCTACTGTCGTGAAATGAGGCTGGAGCAGTCTCATTCACTTGGTAGATACTGTACTGTGTTCCAAGCAGAAATCTACGCGATTCTGTGTGGAGTACAATCGGCACTTCAGCAGAGGATCTGTGGTAAACGAATTTATTTTTGTTCCGACAGTCAGGCAGCCTTAAAAGCACTCAGTTCGAATGACTCACGGTCGAATCTAGTGATCGCATGTCGAACTCAAATTGAAGACCTCAGCATTTCAAATGCTGTTTACTTCTTATGGGTACCCGGCCATTCTGGTATTACTGGAAATGAATGGGCTGATGAGTTGGCTAGAGCTGGTGCAACGAATGATTTCGTTGGTCCTGAACCAGCTTTACCACTTTCAACTAGCTGGATAAAGCACAAGATTCGTTCTTGGGCTGCATCCAAACATGCCAGCTACTGGCGCAGCTTGCAAACTTGCGCTCAGACAAAAGCATTTCTACCAGATTTAAATCTGAAAATGTCAAAGTGTCTACTGCATTTCTCCAAGCAACATTGCAGTATTCTGGTTAGAGCTCTGACTGGACATTGCAAACTCAATTATCACATGGCTACTATTCAACGTGCTGAGTATTATTCGTGTGATTTGTGTGAATGCGATTATGGTACTTCATATCATCTGATATGTAACTGTCCCGCATTGACGCAGCTACGTATCCGGGTTTTTGGTTCTCCATACATGGTTGAGTCTGTGTATGCGGAGCTAAAATTGAAGGATATTCTCTCGTTTCTCACCCAATGTAGTAAGGAGCTATAGTCAGAAGGGTTCATCGTTCTTCCTGGAGTGAATGAATCCCTTCTGTATTCACCTTAAATAGGGTTTAGCAGATTGTTTGGCATCCTTTAGGGGGTGCCGAATTTACTTCTGCTCGTACATACTGCGAATCGTTCTGCATTCTTCCGGGAGTTCAGAATGGTGTCGCTTTTGTAAGATCTCTAAATCCTCTCGGGGGTTGGAGGTTTTATTAACAGCAGACTGTTCGGGACCTCGTAGAGTTTCAGAATTTACTTCTGCTTCCACTAAATGTGATCCTCAGCAGATTGTTCGGCATCTTAGGGGTGCAGAATTTACTTCTGCTTTTATGTGTTTTTGTGTCGTCAATTTTTCCCATCCTCCTAGTCCAACCCTTACCATTTCCTTTCAATCCTTCCCTCTTATATATCGGGAAAATGATGCTAAAACAAATTGATGGCAAGGCACAAATCTCCAAATATCAAGGGGAACGTGCCATTTGAGCCAATTTGTTCTGATTCCTGATTCCTGAACCATCGTGTATTACTGTAAACATCGTGAGAAAATTGTAAACAAGCCTTTGCACAAATCGAATAGCAAATGTTTTTTTCTGAATAAAGTGACATGTGACCATATTGTTTGAAAATGTTATGCTTGGCTTCCTGTATAAAAGTCATCATATTTTAGATTTTTCAACTTTTCAAAATGACAGAAGCGCGATGTACCAAAAAATCATGTTTATACCATGTTCACATCCCAAGTAACAATTCGAATGCCTTATGGTTTTGATTATAATTTATAGGAGTTTTGTAATTGATTGTTCAATCACTACTTGTTTTATAACAACTATAATAAGTGTCGCTTTTGACAAGTAATATCATAGTTTTTAAAGCTTCTATAAAACCTTTTACCTAGACTAACAACTGGACTAAAAATAAATCAATTTGTACTAGAATAAAACCATGCAAACGCTCTTAATATTGCTATAAAAAATGTTCTTTAAAACATTATTGTCCGTAAAATTCTTTCATAAAACTAGATTTGTGTGTGTGTGCGTGTTCATTGAATGACAGTTTCACTCAGAGCAAATTTGAGGGTTCTAAAGTACATTTATGACACTCCTGTTGTGGGCTATTTGATTTTTTGCTTCTTAGATTAAGTGTAATTTGCATTGAAGAAAATTTCATGGCCGCCATTATGATGTTCTTTGCCGTAGCCTTTATTGACATCAAATAAACTTCGAAATGCAAAAACGAGGAAGTATGATGGACTTTTATGATTCATTTTCAAAACGTATGCACAAGTTTTATCGCCACGAAATAGTTTTATACAAAAAAGACGATAAATCACAGAAAATAATTTTCATAAATCATGGAGACTTTTGCAAAAACCGTATTTATTTCAAAGCGATTAATTATAATAATTATTTTTATCCATACATTCACGATAAAAATAAAAGCGCATGAAGTTTTTACGTTCCGTAAAAGCCTCAAACTTGTAAATAAAATCCAATTGCATTCATTGCATTCAAAGCAGATATGACACACATATAATCAAGAAAAGTATTACCAAAACGACAGTTTATTCATAGTGGAATTTATTCCATCGAAATAAATTTAATGTTGATCGTAAATCTGGTTTCAAAATTTTCTTGAATTTGTAGTTTTAACGCAGCTTTATGATGATTCTTCACTTTGCTTTACAAACCTTATGAAGAATGGTCCACTTGGCAGGAACATGCTCTTATAGAGGTTTTCAGTAGGCTTTCGTGAAGTTTAAAGTTTTAATGCAAGATTTATTATGTAGCATTGAAGATAGCTACAAGTATTTATTAATATTAAAAATGTTACTTGGGAATATCAGTAAACAGCTAAGCAAGCCGATTTCGGCTATTCTGGTTCCCGGTTCCAGAAACACTGGATCTCACTCAATTTTCTCAGCGATGGTTTGACCGATTTTCACAAACTTTTGTTAAAATGAAATATCTCATTCGTGAATTTTAAGTGTGTTAGGGTAAAGTGTGTTAAATATTGTACACCGTCACTTAGCGTGGCGAAACGAAAAATCATAAAAAATGCCATTATCAGTAGGTATCACTCACAATTTTGACCAATATCAGAAAATTTGAAAAGAATATCGGTGGACTTCAACTGAAACATGACATATCCATTTAAATCAAATTTTAAATCCTTTTACTTGGATTTAGTATTCTGTAGTACTAACTACCAATTGAAAACTTTGCTAGGATCTACTTCTCATAGTGATAAATTATACATTGGACAAACAAAGAGAACATTAGGTACCCGTTTCGAGGAACACATAACAGAAATAGGGAAAGCATCTAAGGTTTTGGAAAGTGGATTATCCCACTACTAATGACATTAAAAGACATGTCTCAAGACAAATTTGTAACCCATGAAAATTAGATACAGCAACAAGCTTAAAAATTTTCAAACATAATTCCACTTCTTTACTAAACAGAGACCAAGGAAATATGTCTTTCTGGCTTTTTAAGTTACTACCTACACACAGGGGACAAACAAACATAGAAAATACTTAACCTCTTTCTACCCTAAATAATTTTCCCAGGTAACAGGTATTTTGTACCTGTTGTTAAGAATCTATCTACCTCAGTTTCATATAAAAGACATAACATTGCAGCATTCTTTCGATTTACTTAGAAGCCTGAAACACTGATGATGAATATAAGTAATATTCGAAATACGTATCTGTGATGTGACGTCTATTATACATGTTTTAAAAGTGTTGTGAGATACATGTTGAATGTATATAGTGACGTGATATACCTATAGCAGAATTCAAATTGAGCGTGATACCCACTTAGAGGTGGAAACTTTTCTATAACTTCTACCGATCAAAGTTATGTTTTGTCTTTTTGTCTTGGCATTACATTCCTTTTGTGGAATTTGGCCTTTCTGTTTCAACAGACTTTGCAGCCGATTCTTAGTGTACAGAATCATTGCATGGCTAGTATTATGGATCAAAGTTATGTGCAGAGTTTAAAATGTAAATGTTTTGTAAAAATATCCACCAAATGTTGTAATATCTTAGAAAACCCCTTCCGCAATAGGTAATTCAGCGTAATTAGCTTCAAATTGATGCAACATGAGTTGCTTAACATTGATAAAATCCGATGAAATCGATAAAGTTTGTTAGGTGGGCCAAAATATATGAAGTGGCCAAAATACCTCTGTTACCCTACATATTTTTGGGAAAAAAACTGCCTTATTTCACTTCTTATCGGGGAACTTTCTTTTCAGTGCTGTGATAAAACAATCAAAAGCGTCGGGTACATAAAAATATTTTTGTTTTCTTATATTTAGTTCAGCTTGAGCGTATATTGCACAGCATATATTGCTTATTTACTCCTTCTAACTTTTATCATTTCTTCGGTTCTTTTTAATTATCGTTCCTAATTCAATATCAACATTAAATAACTCTACAAAATCATTATTAACATAATTACTGTATAACAATTGCTAATCTTCAACATAGCTATTGCTCTCTTCTTGTTGCCACACGTGTCACTTGATTTTCTCATTGTTTCTTGTCTTCCGACGTTTAGGCACAAAATAGTAGTTCGATGTAAGTTCTCTCCGTAAAACTAAATCATACATTGCTTTGAAATCATCAGGTAGGTTATCAACAATTTTAATATTGGCATATTTCGTGGCGTCTACACAAAATTCGATTGAGCAACTGCATTTATTCTGCACCTATCTAGGTAAAGTCGTATTCATGCTAGTACACTTTGGGGTTTACTGCTGGGATTTTGCATAGTACATGTAATGTGTAGGCAGGTTTATACATATAATAACAATAAGTGGTGATTTTGGAATGCTATTCTGTATTATTTGTTCTTCGATATCAGCATCAGATGTGCGTTCGAAAAGAAAAAGCACCTTCGATTCGAGATTTTCATATAGATTTGCACACTTTATTACATTTAGGCTTTATTTATTTTGCTTTCTTTTATAACTAGATGTCATCATTATGCACTCGCGTTATGATTAAATAGCATAATTTATTACTCTAAAATATCTTATTTTCTGTTATAACTAGTTCATAAGTTAGGTAAATTGGTTGATTGGGTTGAAATATGTTAGGAAACCTATTTTGTCACCATTTGTTTTACTTCACGTTGTATTTGGAAGACTTGTTGTGAAATAGTTGTTCATATCGAAAGTGAACCGATGAAAAACACACAAACATAAAATCAAAACAATTATCAAAAACTTAACATAATTGATCATGTTAGGCTAACCTACTAAGATAATTTTTCTAGCAGTACAGAATTTGACTTGCCTTATAACAAGATTTATTTAAATTTGAGCAAATATCGGCGTTTTTAATTGCTTAAAGCAGTAATAAACTAGCTTGGAACTCATTTTGTTACAATCGCATGAGCTTAATCAGATAAATATTTACTAAGTTTACAATATTTATACTTTTTATTGTACTTAAGTGTGTTCAAACTACGCTACTAGTATAAACTTTGATATGTATGTCTTGGATTAGGTTATAATGCTTCCGTTCGTTAGTGGATTGCTGTCGCTGATTATTTAAGGTCTAATAAAATTTACAACTAAAGAAGAATTACAATCTATAAGAAAAAGACATTTATTGTAAACCTTGTTTACTTACTGAGCGAATAGGTCAATAATGGAAACACTAACATATTTCAAAGAAAAACGTAAAACTCATCATCAACATGTCAATTGGCAATCTGAGAGAGCCATTGTTACAAAAAATAAAAATAATTTGCAATCCTGGAACGAAAACAGTACACATATGTGTAAACGAAAAAAAAAAAACAACTATACAATAAACAACTCAACATATTGATTTGGAATAAGCGAGGGAGCTGCAGCCGTCAGAATGCTTCCAGAGGAAGCGATGAGCTTGTCGTGAATGTGGTGGTCGTAGGTAGGAGGTGGCATAAGCAGTCCAGGATGATGTTGCTGCGGCTGCTGTTGAGGGACATGATGCGCACAGTGAAAATGCTGTTGCGGTTGTTGCTGTTGTAATGTTACGGGGGAGAGAGGTGTTGGGTAAACCGAGTGAGAACTTGAAATTGGAATAGCAAGTGTTGTAGATATTCCACTTAGCAATGGCGGTGATGACCCATTCCCACCGTGCGAGGGAAACGGTGGTGAATTAGGAGACAGTGGTGATTGTGGTTGTGGCGTAGAAGATCGCTGTATTTCTCGAGCGGACGCCGAACCTGTATGAGACCCGGAGATGCTCGGAGCCGCTGGAGACAGATGATGATCTGGTACGGTTAGCTGTGTGGAGAAGTTAAAAATAGCTGTCAATTGGAACCTGTAGCGAGAAAGAGAGAGAAAATTCGAGAGTCGAAAAAGAAAAAAAATGGAAAAGAGAAAATAACGAAGGTTTAAGATTTAAGCCTCTACCGAATATCTTCAAGTTTTCTAGGTGTTAAGCTAAATACCGACATTAATAATAGTTTATATATTATTTAATCTGGTAACATTTCAATTTTATCGTGGCCATATAGGCGTACCTAAGATAATTAGCGCCCTGGTAAAAACCAAATTTGCCGCCCCCATCGAAGGGGTGATCGATTTAGTTAGTAAAAAAAAGAACGCAACCAAGATTGCACGTTGAGCCAAAAAACGGACTGCCGTGACGAGTCACGTGAAAGGAAAACTGGTGACCCAGTCGCTGAGATTCTTGTCTTGCGTCAATGGCTTATGCGTAGACCCTATCACCAAATTTGATAATAATAAAAACACTTACCAGTGTCGGTTGATGATGATGGGGATGCGGCGAAATATTAGGCGGCAGATGGTGCGGTCCAGGCGGGGCCGGAGCTCCGTAATACGTAGTCGGAGAAACCGGAGGGCTCGGATAGCCCCAGTACAGGATTGGCTGCGGGTAGTATGCGGCAGCGTGATGAGCCCGTGGAGGTAAAACAGCCGTCGGCGGATGTCCGTATGGGCTGAAACCACTGAATGGACTACTCACAATAGTGCCACCTGAATTGGGTATTGGTTTGATTGAAACCAATTTTTATTGAAAGGAGCAAAAATGATGCTATGTTAATAATACAGTTCGAACAAAATAGGTCTAGTGAGAGAATGCAAAAAAAGAAAATTACAATAAAAATGATAGACGGGATTTTCAGAAAGGATTATCTTGGGGAGTTTTGTAACCCTAAACAAGTGAGTGGTATTTTCAAAGCTTGAAAAATCGTGCGAGTTATACATAAACATCCATTTTGGAGAATTCTTGTTCCTAATACTGAATAAATGGAGCATGAGATTTAGCTGTTACTTATAGAATTTAATTGATGTTCCTGAAAGTTATCATAATAACGTATTCACTTAAACTTAAGAAATTGAAACAAGGTTTGATGTCGTTGGCAAGTTTGTAACCATTTCAAAGCAAAATACGCAATATTTTTACAGTACTTTTAAGCAGAAAATTCTTTGGTTTGTCAGTTTTTTGTAGTTTTTTAAAGTTGTCACTTTTTCTTGTTGAACGGCAACAGCGTTGTTTAAAATTCAGGTCATGTTTTTTGTACTAAAATCGTTTCACTCAAAATTATGTTTACTTGCTGACATTTGATGACTTCACGCAAAGAATACTAATTAAACCTAAAACAGTCGTTTTTGTCTTTCTCATATACAAAGACAATGCAATCGCTGTGAAAACCGACTTTACAACAGAGGCCCGGAGGGCCGAGTGTCATACACCATTCGACTCCGTTCGTCGAGATCCCAAAAGTGTGTGTGTGACAAATAGTGCCACTCATAAAATAAAAAATCTCGTAGTCCCATAGGTTGCTATTGAATTTCACACCATCATTTAGAACGATGGAGGGTAAAATTCTTCTAGATTTGGCTTAAAACTGATTCAATTTGTAGGCTATATTAGTTACTTACTAAACGAACCGACTTTGGCTATACTGGTTCTAAGCTCCCGGTTTGATTTGATCGATTTCCACAAACAGGTTCATATAAAAGTTCCTATAGTCTCATAGGTTACTGTTCAATTTCATCCGGGTCTGATTTCCGGTTCCAGAACTATAGAGTAAAATGTGTTTAATCATTTAGTGCGATGATGCAAAATAAAGATATATTCTCATTAACTTGACGTAACTGTTTACAATTTGAAAAGGTTACATTAGTTTATACCGAAATAAAGTATCGTATTTCTTCAAAATTGAAAAAAAATTCTTTATGAGATCCTCTGGTGATGTTTTTGAAAGTCATATGAGAAAAAAGGTTACTAATACTTTACTTAATGTAAAATCTGTCTTAATTTCTTCAATACACCCCACATAGGGTGACCACAAATTTTAATCCCAGGTTAAAAATAATTTCGACTTTATTTATCTGTCAACAATTATCTTTCGTATGGCACAGGATCCCAAAGATTTTTGAAAAAAGTTGAGCTGAATAAACTGATTCTCCAACCTATTAAAACTATGGAAACAACATCAGATGATTTTGCATCAACTGCGTCAGCCTTAAAAACGAATTCACTACGTCGACCCAATAGTGTGCTACTATAGAGCGTCTGGTAGTCATCGTGCACCTTGTTTCACTACCTCTCAACTCTTTTATTCTAACAAGAAAAAATATAATCGTCAAACTTAGTCAAAACGCAACCTGTTCAATCCACATATCCAGTAAATCTTTTCGAACCGAATCGGTCAGATAAAACACGGTATCGATCCGATCACTGGCCGTTATCGGACAATTCTGCATCAAAAGTGTAGAGAAACGACATTATCGGACGGATGTCGCTCTGATAGCGTGCTGTGAAGCATCGGGCAAACGTCGCGCTCCTTGTTTTGTTATCTTCTTCAGGAACAATGTAAGCGCAGAGTTTTGACATTCGACGGTTGTATTTTTTTAACATTCTTTACCTTACAATTCCGGTTCTGGAAGTCGGATCTGGATGAAATTTCGTAGCAATATACAAGATTATAAGTTCCTTTATTTGAATCTAGGTTCGTGAAAATTGGTCTAAGCATCTCCGATAAATCGAAGTAATCAAGAAATCAAAAAAGTCTAATTTCACTGTGTATCAAACGAAATATAGTAAAGTAATTGGCCGAAACAGTTATTGTAAGTGATGGAGCAGCTGTGGCAAGTGTGTGTTGATTAAGTTTTATTTGAAGAATAATGCTGATTCGCGAAATTTAAAAATGTCGAGTTCGCAAAATCTCTCTCTCTCTCTCTCTCTCTCTCTCTCTCTCTCTCTCTCTCTCTCTCTCTCTCTCTCTCTCTCTCTCTCTCTCTCTCTCTCTCTCTCTCTCTCTCTCTCTCTGTGTGTGTGTGTGTGTGTGTGTGTGTGTGTGTGTGTGTGTGTGTGTGTGTGTGTGTGTGTGTGTGTGTGTGTGTGTGTGTGTGTGTGTGTGTGTATGTAACGTTTTTTTGCACTAACTTTTCTCGGAGATGGCTGAACCGATTTTCACAAACTTAGATTCAAATCAAAGGTTTTGTGATCACATACAAAATTACAGAATATTGTTTGGATCCGACTCCCGGTTCCAGAGTTATGGAATAAAATGTTCAAAAAAAATTAAAATATGTGTTCTAACTTTTCTCATAGATGACGCGACCGATTTTCACAAAATTAGGTTCAAATGAAAGATCCTGTGGTCCCATACGTAATTCCTGAATTTCATCCGAATTCGTCTTCCGGATCCGGAAATATAGGGTAAAGTGTGTTAAAAATTTTATACCATCACTGAAAAGGGCGAAAACCCGTAAAAAGTTTTTTAAATCGACCTCAAATTTTCTCCAATTGATAGCTTTTATCAGTAGGTTCTTCTTTTAAGAATCGAAGAAAATTGTTACACCACTAGGTGGATTAAAACAAGTTTTTTTAGTAGTGGTGTGTCATGTCGCGTTGTTTACAGTAATATGAATAGAAGAGACAGGATACTGGTAAGAGCGTTACATAGAGATATTTTACATTTTTATTATTTACCTTATAAAAAGCAAAGCCTTGGTATTACATTCCTGTAGTGGAATTTGACCTTCTGTTTCAACAGACTTCGCAGCCGATTCAGTGTGTACAGAACCATTGCAGGGCTGGTGCTACGATTCTACTGACACTACGAATCCTTCCAGGTCGGGGCTCGAGCATACAACAACTGGTTTATTATACCAGTGTCGTATGCATTGGACCGACAACCGACAATTATTTACCTTATGCCTTATTATATTTCACCTTAATAAAAATCGGGTTAGACTAAACTAAACTCCGTCCATTATTTGAGAAGCGTTTGATCAATGGATCTATTTTTCTTTTGGTTAAACGCTAAATTTAAAACGCGTGTGAAGTTTATAACCGTGCAGATATTTTTTGTGACCATGCTTAACTAGGACGTATGTAAATATAGTTTAGACTGTGAGGAGGATCCAATAGCGACATTAATTTGTATCGCATAAGGTGTTGCTTTTCGATTGATAGTAATATCTTGTCAGTATTACGGTTGTCTATTTAAAAAAGCAGAACTCAATGCATTAAATATATGAATTGATAGCGAACCACCCGACACCCGGCTGTCCGGAGTTTTACGAGTTTCGGAAGGAATTTCGTATTTCAGTAAGAAGCGCATATTAATGCAAAACACTATAAAATTGAAGCATATTCTCGGTACCCGACTACCCAGAGCAATAAACGCATGATAACATCATTCGAAAAAGTTTTAAAAAATAACCCTTTCCTGTGATGCATGTAGAAATGCAGAGGATTCCTCGGTTTCTAGTAGCAACATGCATTGAATTAACAATCCGGCGTCGGTATTGATCAGCATGCAGGGATCAATGCAGTTCACATAATGTGAAACTACGTACTATTTCCAAGCAAGCTTAATTGCATGTTAATTGATTTTGATCAATAAGTGAGTAGTAACACACGGGTGGTTTTTAGTGCTAATGCTAATATTTCCGGTACTCCTGAAAAGCAGAATTTGGTGTTTCCTAAATGATTTTGATTAGCAATAAACTTCAGGAATTAAAACTAACTATTTAGTTTGTTTGAACTTATCACACTTAAACTCTGGGAGTCGGATGCTGATGAAAATCAAGAATTTTGTATGGAAACATACGTCCCCTCATTAGAATCATGATTCGTTGAAATGAGTCCAGCCATCTCGGAAAAAATAGTGCACAAAAATGTTACATACACACTCAAACATTTTACGATTTCAATGAACTGATTGGAACGGTATATGACACTCGACCCTCCGATCCTCAGATCAAAAGTCGGTTTCACAGTAATTATGTAGCCTTTATTTAGCAGAAAGTCAAAACACGAAAAACAGGATACGGACATTATTGAGTATCAAGCACTATAGTTGGCTTAAAGTAAGCTACACTGCTCAAAAATTCACATTTAAAAAAAAACGTGTTTCTCTACATAAATTTCATGTTTTTAGGAACACTAACCTATCAAGTACGCCCATTTGTACTTTAAAAGCTTAGCACATAAATATAAATTGTGCCGTAAGCTTAGCACATAAATATAAATTGTGCCGTAAGTGCGAGTGTCATCACATTTGGTTTTGTAAGTGTCTAGTCAATTGAATATAAGGTGTAATTGAAATTTATATAATTTAATTTCAAATTTTATTCAAATAAAATTTGAAGTGTTTCACACTTAGAATTTAAGTATCGAGTCATATGCGGAAAAATTAAGTGTGAAACACTTCTGTACAACGTGTCGGTTTTTATCAGTGTATTAATTACACTAAGCAACCCAACAATAGGGGACTCTAAATTTACATATTTCTTCACTTCTAATCAAATGTTGAATGGACATTTTTGAATTTTACATCTTTCGAGCATTCGGCTTTCATTTTTGTTCGCTGAAAACGATATTTTTCCACTGCCGCTGAAGCAGTTTGAATATACAAACCTTTTAAAAACAGCTTAAAAATGTAGCCTGGCATCCCTGATGTGCACAACATGTGTACACTCAGAAAAATATTACTGTAACCGCAACCTGTTCCACATAGTCATTTCAACTATGCACTCAAATAATAGTAACGACCATGATATCAGATTATTTGCCATTTGTATTGTAGTACTAGCCATGCAATGATTCTGTACGCTAAGAATCGGCTGCGAAGTCTGTTGAAACAGAAAGGCCAAATTTCACAAAAGGAATGTAATGCCAAGACTTTGTTTTGCTTTGCTTGTAATAAGCACTAGAATAAAAAATCTACTCCTTGACTATACTATTATTTGTCTTTATGACTTTTCTGGCGTGGTAATTCTGAAAATCATTAAAAAAAGGAGAAGTCCCAATGACAATTACGAGTAAGGTGAAATTGAGCTTTCGATCACCATAAAGTTGAGAAGTGATATATTTATGACTACCATGTGAGTGAGTTCTTCTTCAGAATACAATAATGTTACCATGAATAAACATATAGTTGGAAAGAGATTGTCAAGTTTGAAAGCACTATACATATTGTTCGTATCAACATAATTTATGTAGAAAGAACATCGTCGTATTGTGTTTTTCAACCGACTATGTATTTTCTTAGTGCGACTTGTCAATTAACGCATTCGGCACATGAATATCTCTAGCGGATATGGAAGCTTTTTCGGAAATAATATTCGAAAAAATTGCTGAGTTTTCCGTTAAGTTTCTGTGTAAATACTTCTATTAGTAATTTTAACATAACATGTTTTTTCTACACTTTTATAGGAACAGTATTATTTCCTAAGAAATTGTCTACAACCGTTCAAAAGACAAGCTCTTGCGCTAACTAGTGAAGGTAAATTTATCATCATAGTAACGGATATTCAAAATCAAAATCAATTGCCAGAAGTCGGTCGTTTCATTGCTGAAAAAATTGGCTCAGAATCAGAAATACTATAAATAAATTTTAAAAATTTTTATGAATAATGTTTATATATAATGTTAAATCAGTGAAAAATGTATAAGAAAAATAAAGCAGGTTTTAATGTATTCTTGTTATTTTTGCACCGAAATTTCAATTAATGTAACTTTTGAATATATTTGCAAAATATGATTAGAAAAAAAATGCAGCTGGAAACTGAGTCGTGTATCATAAACTGAACTTAAACATGTCTTCTACACTTCGTTTTCGCAATTATTCGATAGATTGTTTCAAATTTCGATGTATCTATAAATAACATGTAAATATAAATAACATAAACCAAAAATATTCTACTATCGTAGAGAACACCACCTTAGAAAATATAATAGTTGCTCATGCCGTGTACTATTTCGTGAATTGTTTTAACTTTTGGTTGAAGTTCGATATTATTATAACTATTTTTCCCCGAATGGTTAGACATGATATTGTATATGGTCCAGAGGAATTGTTTTTTAAATTTATTTTGCACAATAAATGGTATCAAAAAAAGTAGTAGTGAGACAATTACAAGAAAATTTAAAAAGACACGTCTCCAGAAACCTTGTTTTAATTGACAACTTTCGCTTCTCTTCGCGGTATATCATGTCATGTATTAGAGTGAGATCTGTAGTATTTGTTTAACATAATGGTACAAGTGACAGGATAAAAATGAGAAAATTTGCTTCGACTTATGCCAAAGTTATCAATGACATAAATGACTATATCGTATAGAAGTATTCATTGGTTTTATTTAAATTTTCATGGACTTGCCGGAGTTTTGGATTGCACGAGACTTAAAAGCCAAAGAATAACCTAGGCAAATAAAAATAATTCCTTCAGCAATGATGTGGTAACTCAAGTTTAACCTAATCAACCCTAGCATTCAATCAAAATAGTAGCATGTAGCGATAGCTGGAATTAATTTCTTTTCGCTTTGCGCTAGCACTGGGTACACTGGAACGTCACCATTCGGTAATTGGTTACAATACTGGCCAACCCCTCAGTACACTACAATACACGTTTAGCGAAATCTCATGCTGCCATCTATATGTTACATCTAATAATTGCACAAATCTATACGCATAGTAAAACAAAAAAACAATGCAGTTTTTCTTTATATCAAGTCGCTGTTGAAAATACAGAAAATAAAGCGTTTGCAAGACAAATTACATGAACTGAAGTACTTTTTCGTCCGATTCAATTTTTTTATCATTACCATTACCCACATGTATTGATTATTTTTAACCCGCCAGTTCTACAGCTACAAAGAAAAGGAAACGAAAAAAAAATATGTGGGATTGGATTTGAGTGAGGTTTTGCATTTGCATGGGGTAAGAGGAAATGAGCAAAAAGCATCTTAACAGAGGGTTAGAATGAGGACAAACAACAGTATTAATTTCAACAATGAGTGAAACTAAAATTTAAATAACAGATCGTGGAAGGTAGAACAGAAAATTAAAATGGTGACAAGGAATGAAACAATCATGGAAATTATCAGTGAACAGTGTATAGATACAAAAAAAAACTTCGAATAAAAATCAGTAAAAACACTCACCGTAGATGCAAATTATATATAATATTATGTTACCATTGCATGATAAGAGAAAGGAATTTGCCCATAAACCACCAAATATACTCTGCCAGAAAACACGCCGCGAAGTGGTAGTAGTGATCCTTCCGTTTGATTTTTAAGACATAATGCTTTGTAGTTTGGTTCGCATTTGCAACACACACACATAAACTTAATAGATATCGTAAAAAAAGAATTATGATAACAGTACTTGTACATCGGGAAGGGAGCTCGGTGGAATATAAAAGAATGATAGTAAGGCCTGATTGTAGTGTTTGTTGCAGTTGCAGAAATACTATATTGATTACAGAAAATGCGTTTCCGCACGCACCACACCGGTACACTGTTAATTGAAATGCTTCGATCCATGTAAGAACTCCCACCACACACACTTCACCATTGTTTATTTTTTTGTTTGATTTGAGCTAACGACACACAAAAACAGACAGGCGATGACTGCTTACTAATATGAGATTATTTCAGTAAATTGTGTTTATTTTGAATAATTAGCGCGCGATGCTTTATTTTTGTCGATTGAAACAGATTTAGATTTAGTTGGTAGTAGCAGGATAGAACTCAGTTAACGGTTCAATTGACAGAGACTTAAGTGGTTGATGGTTCAAATTAGACAATTTGTTTTGATGAAAATCTACTTTTTTGTGCACTTTTTCAAAGTGATCGAAAGTGCTACTATCGCGGTTAATTTGATTACTAATCCCATTCTACCGTTTCGCATACCAGACTACGAATTCCTGTAAACCGCGATAGAGTAGTAGCGACAACAATGACAGCACGCGACAGATGCTGAATAATTTGATCACCGACCGATAACCAGAAGATGAATGAACTTCAGACACTCTCACCATCTGGGTACCGAAGCGAAAGCGACGAGAAAGTGAAAAGAGAGGAACGAGTGCTAACTGATGCGTAATGATTGAGCCAAAACTATCGGTAGATAAATTTGTAGAAACTGAACTAAAAAATTAAAAACTGTTGCAATAAATAGAACACATTCCAGTCTATCTCAGTACTATTAAAGCACTTTTCCAGATTAGAACATCTAAGATAATTTAGGTAAATATAGGAGACCTGGATATATAAAAGATGGCAGAAGGTTTTAAATAGAGTGCGCTGTTTGTGCTACGATTAAAGAGATATTGAAGTTGTTACTAGAGAGAAATCAGTTGATGTCAGACTATGAACTAACTCAGACAAATAATCTCAATTAGTCCCGCACAATCCTTTCTAAACTTTTCTAAAATCACTAATTCCGCGGAATCCTTCCTTTATTAAACTCGCTTATCTCACACAATGCCTCCTAAATATTATATACGCTAAAACTTATTTGTGCTCAGGCAACGTTCAGAATGATTTTATCGTAGAGTTGTGGTCTTTCGACACGTGAATCAGATTTTGGTGTTTCCCTTGTAAATCTTATATCCGCTTTAAATGCAGCTTTAAAGCACATATGCATTACACACAAGTATTCCGAAAGTTTCCTACAGATATCTGATTTTATCTAACACACTTGTCACTTGTAGTCATTGTGACACTACAGTAATTTTGTGAAACTCAAAGATAGCAAACGTTTTCGTTTTTTACACTGGTGCAACAACGGTGTAGGATAGCAAATGATACCTTAATCACACCCAAAATCGAGCGAACATCGATGTTGTCAGATTTATGGATGAGATCATGGCAGGCTAACTTTGGCTCAAACATTACACACAAACAACCGCGTTCCACCGTAATTACAATCTACCTTATATCCGACCACTAGCAACAAATGGTGATGCAAAAGATGACAGAAAAAGTGTGAATTGCAAATAAAACTGTAACCACGTTGTTATGTTGTTGTTGTTATTTAATTATTTCAAACGGTTCTTTTTTTTTTTTGTTTTGCATTTTTACTTATACTTAATGGAAATATGTAAATAAAATAAGGAAAATATTATTTCTACTTGGTATATCATACGCTTACACAGACATTTAAAAAATTGTATTGAGCTGGCAAAAAATAAAACGAAACTGTTACCAACATTCACATGATTGTCTTTAAGTTACTGTAGTAGCGCTTCTATGTAATTGTGTACCCTTCTTTTATGAACACTATCCATTCACCAGAAGACAGAAAGGTTACATTTCAAACTGGATACTGATGTCGTTTCCATTTGAAGCCAAAACTTAGCCAGTTACAATTCCAACTGATGTCAACTTTATGGATCAAGAAGTCTGAGTTAAAACGGAGAGGAAAAACTGATGTCAAATCCATACATTTGGCAGCAGTCGGGGTCGAATCTGGTGTAGATATTGCTTCAAGCGAAAACGTATCTAGGTAAAAATATAAAAGCAAAGCAGGCCACATACAGCCGCCCGATGCATAAGGTGCATTGTTTGTATAAAACATAACTTGAACCACAAAACATTAAACGACGTACAATGATCGATTGCAGAATGCCTTAAACCGAATGATAGTGAATAAAATAAGAAAATAGCCATGAAAGAACCAAATGAGTTTGAAGCATATTTAGCTGAACACTTTCTGCGCTTGAATTACCCCCGTTCTGTCTTTATAGATGAGTGCACATTTTAACAATATCTATACTAAAGTACAACGTAGCCGTTTTCTCGCAAAGTTTGCTTACTCATCAAACGTCAAACTTAATCATTAGTTTTTTTAGTACGGTTTAATGGAATGTCTCATTATCGGTTATATTTGACATTTGATAAGCCTCCTGAATAGCTCTGCCCTATAAGTACCAGTTCTGGTAACGTAACACAACCTGCTGTCTTAAACAAAAATAACTGAAGTAACTCAGCTTGTGTTTTTGTTTTATGTAGAAATAAAACATTTGGTTACGATATCTAAGCAGCAACGAAAAATTCTTTCAGTAAAGTGCAAATTTAAACTCAACAAAACACAAGTTCAGATCGATTCAGTCACAAACCGGAATGGTACACAAGGAAGAACGATTGTAAAAATTAACAAACATGACATTAGTAACGATATAATCAACGATAACGGAAGTATTTGAACCAATGAACGGAAGTAACGGTTTTTTGTTAGTGGAATATATAACTTATTTGCGTGTGGTTGCGCATGTTGATGTGCGTGTTTCTGTTGTTTGATTTCGGAAGGAACACGCGCGGTACCAATGGTAAATGGGTTAGTCGTACTGAAATGATTGCCGTACAATAGATTTGCAATAAATATTCAAAAAATGTTAATTCTATCAAAAAATAAACGTGTAAAGTTCACAATTTAGCTCTGTACCGTCGTTATGCTCACCAGTCGGTTAGGTGTATGAAAAACATTACTCGCCAATGATCCTTATGCAATTAAATATCTATCGTTATACGCTAATTCCGAGTTGGAAACTAATTCTAACATTGCAGAAAAATATCAACGATAGGAGCTGTCAATTGTTACATATGTTAAGTCATTCGTTTCACACAATTCATTCACAATGAATTCTAATAGCTCCTTAACAACGGCATTTAACAGCGATCCCAACACCCCCATGGATAAAAAAAATTGGAAACTGAACTAATAGACAGTCAGCGAAAGGCCAATTAAAATAATTCTTCTACACACAGCAGCTCTGATAGGGAATTATATCGTGAGTGTGTTGGTGTTGAATTTGGACGCATTGGTGTGTGAAAGGAAGGTACATTTCTTCCAGCCCAGGGTGTCAGTCTAGGATTGTGGGAAATTGTGTTGTCAGTATCCCAACATGATGTTAATGAGGGGGTATGGCTTGGATATATCGAATAGAAGAATTGTGATGGGGGTTGGAGGGTAACATTTGATAGCACAACTTTCTCACCTGAAGTTATTGTAAAAATTTCAATGATAAACGATATGAATCAAATTTGTATATGAATTTTCTCTTATAAGTACGTTCAGTAGCTTCTTTCGATTGGAGAGAGTCTTGCGTACTAAGTTTTAAATTTTTGGGATCCACTTGGTGTTCCAAACAATAGCTGCATCAGTTTGCAGTGGATGGAATGCATTTACTAGATAATATATCTATCAGTTAATGGAAAATAATTCATAAGTTATCAAAAAAATGAGCTATAAAATATATTGGTAATGATCTTAGCACTTGTGTACTAAAGCATACTCTAGTTACTCATATAGGCAACGTGATAAATTCAATGAATAGAACAATGCACCCACGAAAAGCTCACATATGTGGATGGTAGTATGGAGCATAAAGTGCAGCTGCTGTAGCTGCCGCAGCAGCAGCCGCTTGGGAGCCACCATGGAATGGACGCTTAGATCCAGTCGTCGCTAGCGGGGATTGCTCGCTACGAAATGCATTGTCATAGGAGCGTTTAATGCTTGCGGGAAGCATTGAGTTGGCAGCCACTACATTCGCATTCAGTGTCGCAACATGTTGTTGCTGCTGATGCTGATGCTGTTGCTGAGGTGTAGCCGAAGAGTGGGTGAGTGATCCGGGATGATGAATCCCGAAAGGGGACTGAGAGATACCGGCAGCTGAAGCCGTGGGGGAACCCGTAACTGAGGGAAATTGCAGTGAACTCAAACTAGGAGGCATGAAGCCCATCGGAAACCCACCCGGAGTGATCATATGTCGTGGCATAAATAAGAATGGGGGGTACTGACTTACGGCCGAAGGATGACCATAGGGCGATGCAGTCTGATTTATATTGGGAACACCAGGTGACATATGGTTGTGGGCCATGTGAAGGTTGCCAGTTTGGTGAGGAACTGCATTCGCAGTGGCATATGTTGGAGCGGCCTGGGATACCATTGATGTGTTCGAAGCAACTGTAGAATGAGCTGGATAAACTGCAAGATTATGAAGAAAGAATTGCTCTTGTTGCTGGGCAGCTGCCGCTGCTTGTCGGGCCATTAGACTTTGTTGGGCTATAAAGTGAGCTTGCTGTTGTGCTATCAACTGAGGATTAGGAGGAGGAATCGATAACGTTAGTGGCGGAGGAGCAGTCAACGGGAGCTGTGACAGCGCAAGAGTTTGTGGGGCTTGTGTCGGTGGTTGTTGCGCTGTTGGTAACATACCGGGTGATAGTAGCGGCGGTTTCGAAATACTCGTTGGCTGCTGGAACCCACCGTTAAGTACCATGTTCATGTCGTCACCAGAACACTGGAAAACTTCGATGTAGCGTTGCTTCTTTCCGAACATCATGTTCTTGTGGTGCTTCTGCTGGGCCGACTGAAATGCGGCTGTTTCCGAATCCATCTGGATAAATGCTTCCCCATTGAACTGACCCTGCGACACGACAAATAACAGTAGCCAAACATTACACAATTTAGCAAAAATGAGTCACGCATAACCATAGCGAAAGTATAGGCGCTTCTTGAGGACTTACCTGTGCGTTGTAGACCAAGTGTACTCCCTGGTAGACAATATGCTTTGCAAAATCTTCCAGAAAGTGTAGGATGTGTTCGACCTTAGCTTCATACGGTAAACCACGAAGCCGTATGCAGTTCTTTTCTGTCCCACTGGTGATGACGTGTTGTGGAAGAAGTGGCATTTGCACCGGTGGTAGTGCCGCAATCAAAGGCGGCTGTGGCGGTTCATAGGTTTTTGGATCCATAGATCGGTTCAGAACCTTTTGAATAAAATGGAATCATGAGTTTACTGATGATGTTTTTCTTCATAGTTACAGAGGATCATTAGAAAACTGAAGTGAGTACACTAAGAAGAAAAATATTAGTCTTACCCATTAGTATCCTTGGACAATAATATAGTATAGGAAGTATGCTGTTATTGGTTAAACAACAGTGATATTGCAAACAAAAATCATAGAACCTACCTGCTGAACTTCGGCTGTGGTCGACCGGAAAAGCTCAATATATCGCTGTCCGATCGACTCACGGTGCTTCGAGAGTGCTTTGGAAGCATCCGACTCCTGGGCAAAAAGTACAAATGCATCTCCGGTGGCCCGACCATCGGGTTTCTTTACAAATAGTATTCCATCGGCAGCATCCAGCACCGTACAAGCGTTCTCTCCGTTGGCGAAAAAATCCAACTGAAATGGGTTTAACCCAGAATTAGTTTAAAATCGTAAAGTACAAATTACAAACTTACCACTTGTTTCGCAGTGCAATCGTATGGCAAACCTCTCATGCGAATTATGACCTGAGCTCCTTTGGACAGGAATGCCTGGGCTTCATTAGATGCACCACCGGCCACAGCCAAGAAATCTTCTCCGGAGGCTCGATAAACCTACATGGTGGGCAGATGGAAGAACTGTAGATCAATCTATCATTCGAAATCAAAATCAAATGCTCACGACGTTACCTCAATATAGCGATTGCCGATGTGGTGTTTATGCCGCTTCAACGCCATGTCACGATGCTCTTGCGTAATGAAGCGTACCAACGCTTCACCGTTACGACGTCCCTGGGGTGATAAACAGAGTGCTACACCACCCCTGCGTGGAGTAAACATGAATGAAATGAAAAAAAGTTACACACTGTTTACTGGAGTGAAAAATGTGCACGAGAAAAAAATGAGATAAATTGATAAAAAAGCAAATCCTGTCCTGGTTTTAAGCTCGATTTAAACAAATAAAAGGACATATATTCACTCAAGCATATTTTAAACGAATGAAAAAGGCTGAACCTATCGTTTGACATCTTTCACCACATCTCACTGACAATTGTCTTTCGCGTATTCATAGCGATGGCTAAACGTTTTTATAATGGACGCAGCTCTGGTGATATGTGATGGTTTACTTGGGCTGCACGTTATTCGCGGTGGTTCTCCATGGTCTTTTCCGTAATAGTCCAATGTCAAATGTCTTTTCCGTAATAGTCAAGTGTCAAATCCAAACAAAAAAAAACAGAATAATTGTGTCATTTGAAGAAAGGTGACAGATGTTTCCCAGGTCCTGATTTCGATGTCTCTCTTAATGCCACAGGATCATATGGCCGGCCGCGTGAATATATTTCCTTACGAATTTCGACAACTTAGTGTGCTTGAAAATCTTTACCTTTTCGACTTTTCTCTTTCTCAAGTGCCTTCATGTACGGCTTTTGCGATTGTACTTTGACCAACTTATTTTGCTTATCGACAAACCGCCTTCTTGTAAATCGACAGTCTAAAGCTTAGCTCGATAATCGATAGTCGACGATACTCTAAGCTTGCTTGTTACATCTTGGACGGAGAGGTTGAGATCCCGCTTGAAAATTTTTATTGTTTATTTCGATGCTTTTGCGGCATTCCACTCTCGATTTCCTTCGAACTCAATCCAGTAAGGTGGATTCTCCGAACGCTTTCATTATATTGAAGGAAAGTTTTTTGGATCACATTCAATAATTTCACCAATTTGGTGTATGAGTAGCTCGAATTTTCGCGATTCGGGCGCAAAGTTTGAATAAATGCTTCAAGCTGAAGTTTACCAATGTAGAATTATATTACTTTTTGCTTCGGATTGTCGGATTGAGAATAGCGTTATTCATTTGTTTTTTTTTGTATGATAGAAGTTAAAAAAAACAACGAAAAAACATCCCTTCTTCTTAGACTAAAATCAAGATAATTAGGTATAGTCTTAAATCATACTATCTACACCATTCTGAGCATTCAAACCGCTGATGTAGACACAATGCCAAGATTGAGCACAGGATCCTATTAATACAAATGGATCACCACAGTTCTCAACTTCGACGAAAGATAAAAATCCTTATATAATTTGGGAAGCTTTCTGGACCTATACAATTTGACGTAGCTTGTTGAACTTTTCAAGAGGCCGTGCAAGTAAAGAATTTTTTTATATCGTTTATTTATACCCGACTTTAACCTAATTTTGGTCGTTCGCCGGGTTTATATCCAAAAGAGAGGAGGTGTTATATTGTGTGGAGAGGGGAAGGGAAGGTATTTGTAAATTACAATTTGCTCATAATTCGTCTTTATCAGAGGTTCTAGAGTTCTGATGGCCGCTGGAGAGCATCCTCAGGGGGTAAGCAAAGAATAGTTTTCCATTGTTTACTTTCTCTTCTGTTAATCACTTCTACGCCGTTCCTACATTTCCCTCGAAACACATGATATGGATTGATTCGGTGAGTACTGGAAAACTAATGAAAATCTTCTTAATCACATGACAATAATCGGAAAAAAAGTCACTTGCACATACGACCGAGATTCAGTATCTAACGCGAATGTTACTGTTAAGAACTCAGAAGAAAGCCATAAGCATACTGTGCCGTTGGATTTCTAGAGCTTTTTTTTATATATTGGAGTGCATTTGCTCTGTTAGCAATGCTTCAATTTCCTCTACTGTAAATCAAACTCGGTAACGCTTGAAGACAATAGGGATTGATCACAGATCGCGTACACGAATTTCAATTCATAATCTGAATCCATTCAACAAACGCTCAACAGGTATAACAACTTGAACAGACTTTTATTTTTAACTTACTAAACTTATACTTGTTTATTTAGAATCACACGTTCAATCGATCACACGAGACAGGATTAAGATTCTTGTGTAACTCCTGTCTAGAAAATACATACAGACAGTCAGTGGAAAATTGAACAAACTATTCGTATGATAATAATGGATGGATAATGGATTTATAATACTGAAGTATTTTCGTTTGATTTTTTATGCTCGTTCAACGGAACAATAAATCCTGCGGTGATATATGAATTACAGACCCGAGCCCAACGTGTACTGGTCGGGATCGGGTTCAGAAACAAATGTGTTTGTCGGGTTCGAATCGGGTGAAGATTATTTCATTTTTACTAGGGAGTAGGGTTTGGGTTAAAAAGTTTGGTCGGATTTTTCCGGGTACGAGTAGATTTCGAGTTCGGGTTCGGAAGAAAAATTATTCTCTGATTCGGGTCGTGTACGGGTAAAAGGTTTTTATTTTCGATCGGGTACGGGTCAGTTTCGGATTTAAATAATGCTTTCCCGATCATCTCTAATATGATCGAAATACTCAACTAGATTAGATACGATGCATTCCGGTCACGCAACGATGTCACATTGTTCGGCTGAAACTCTTCGCTTCAAGCATAATACCATAGAACACAGCACTAATTATTATTGACATCTCACACGTTCAACTCCTTAACGCTCAATTTTTTCCCTTCTATAAAAATCGTTATGGATTTTTCAATTATCCTTAAATCGATGAAACTTATTTCCATGGCAAAAAAAATGTTTCTAAACGAATAAAAAAAGAACTGTCAATCCTTATTGCACTAAAAAAGTTTGTGCAAAACGACGTATATAAAATAGAACACATAATAAATGTGTTATGTGCAACGTCCACTTGTGCTAACAAAGTACACGAAATCGTTTCGTAGAATACCACAACTAACTATTTATTTGATTATTCTGATAAGAAATTAAATTAGATATAGTAAACCCAACTCTTCGTTTATTTACTTCTGAGGATCATAGGGAAAAATATTTCCCATGAAATTATAGGAAACTTATGCACACTGCTATGTTTTTCTGGTGATATTCTGTTACTTTAGACTCACAATAGCTAAAATATTGTGTTGTATTGACATATTTCGTCCTGGCCATCTTATGGTCGTGAAAGGGTTAAAAATTAATTACGAAGAAAATTATTTGCAAAATAACAATTCAGATATATTTGCCAAAAACGCCCGAAGTTATGATTCTGATTATGGAATAGGCGCCTTTATTCTACTTGCTTTTTCTATCGGAGTCAATGGATTGGTATTACATCAAACGGAAAGAGTTGTGGGAAACAGTTTAGTCTTTTTCGATAGACTTCGACGCCGAATCGTATTAGCGTATTGAACCATTACATTACTAGTACTACGAATCCTTCCAGGTAGGGGCTCAAGCATACGATAACAGGCTCGAAAGACCTACATGCATTCTATCCATAATATAAAATTGTATGTTTTATTACGTTCATTTCAAGACGACCTATGATTTATGAACTTTCACGTTACCCTTGATTGTTGGTGCTGATTGAGCTCGAAATTTTACAATTGAGATTTTTTTCCGATAGCTCATTTGAATCACCTTTCGTCTCATTCGAGACGGTATCTTTCACGGGAACCAATTGAATTGCATAACTTTCGCCAGTATCATTCGTAGCCTCACAGTTACTCTCACTTTCTTCATCCATTGCTATTTTTTCTCATTCAAGGTAAAAATTGGCAAACTTGCGCTGATCGAATTTAAAGATAAAACACTAAACCCTAGAGCGATCTACGATTACTACTAGGGAATCATGCTACCCACTACCGGTTTGTAAGAACGATTGAATTACTATAACAGTTCGTAAATTTGCTGAAGGCGAATATTTGCCTATTACGTTGGCTTTCGCAAAGGCAAAGCTCTCACGACTAAACCAAATGCAATGAGTGATCTGGTTGTACATTTCAAAACAATCTGGAAAAAATCGATCATACAGTCCGGTTGCTTCATATTGACTGATGAGGGCTGAAATGGCAATGTACACACCGAAGATTTAAAAAAAATGCTTAATTGAATTTTGTTTAATTTCGTCTGAATAGAATTCGAACTGCACACCTGATGCTAAATAGTGAAACATGTATAAGTTTTTCGCTGTACGCTTTGTTTCGTGAGTGGCTAGCGATGCGAGCAGAGCATGACTTCGATGTGGTGCCAATGTGAAAAGGTCGTTCTTTATCAAGAGATGGTGTTGTATAATTTACTAGAACAAACAGTATTTAAGTGATTTGAATGTATGCGTGAGTGAAACTTTCTATTCCCTAGGGTGATCCAGTAATGGACTCATAAAGAACGAAATGCCAGAATAACCAAATTAATCATCAAATTTCCATCGTGGAAAACGTTCACAGAATCGACAGATGCTTAGTAATAAAGCTTCATTCATGAGATCACATGTCTCTCGGGTACGAATAACAGGTGATTTTTCTGCATAACAATTCAATGAACATTATTATCATTGATAATTTTCCTATGAAAACAAAATTAAGTCCATCTGTGCGTTCTTATACTTTTTTTTAAACATTCTTTTATTGCGATGCATATCCTCCGCATAAAAACATTTTTTGTGTGCGTTATGTCGTCATGTTATTTTATCGGTTACTGGACTTTTATCAACGAATTGCGATACAATCGAAAGATCTTTGCTTCGGCTCTAAGAATATCTTTGCTTTAGTTCTACAAAGCAATACTGTTGTTCTAGCAACGCGAAAGCTCAAAGTGGATGCACATATCTTACCCTTAAAGCCTATTTATCGAACAGAGACAGCAGATCTCAATCAAACTAACGGTTTCCGTATATGAGATGACTACTGTAGCTGAGATGAATACGAGTACCGTTACCTTGAGATAACTCGGGTTTCCGGAAGAAAAAGCGCCACCAGGAAGACCAAGATCGCGAAGCAATGGAACAGCTGTGCACGCAAATGACATACAGAGAGGCTACACCCTACAAGCTGGAATGTGCAGAGACAATGGTGCGAAAATATGACATTTTTTATACTGGTGTCAAGCATAAGGTTGCGTGTAAGTGTCCCCTGTCAGAGTGAATGTGGTGTGAAAACAGTACATCGCATTGAATCGCATTGAATTTCGCGCTCACTCTGACATCAACCTAAGACAGTCACTGCCAACGATACGCGCAGATGCTACGTTCAACAGTAGCCATCACGCAATGACACGAGAGTTTGGCGCAATCATGAGAGTACACGACAGCAATATTGAGAGCAGTTATTTTTGTCGCACTCTCTCATAGCAGCCTTCGCTTTGTGGTAGAGTACGTGCATACTGAATAAGTAGCTGCTTTGTTAATTTTCGGTCACGGGTTTCGAGAATGTCACGAGCTCATAATGTCATGACATTCTCATAAACGGAATTGTCATATCATAAGTTTTGCGCTCCTTTTACTTCTACAATTCTGGTTCATGCTAAACGGGGTGTTTGATCGAAAAAGTGCATCCAAATTCTGGAAGTCAAAGCATTTACTTTGCTTTTCTCACTGAACCGCTTCCTTCCAACGGGAGTGCAGAGTAACAAAACACGTAAGGATACACAAACAAAACCGTCTGCATTGGGAAGCAAGACTTTCCCCCCTACACCTGCCCCCCTACACCTCATCAGAATCGACATAAAACGAATTTTAAAGTTGAGCCTTGTTGGCGACTGTCTCTCGAAAGATGTTAAATTTGGAAGGAGCTACTGCTTCGTCCCGGGTTTGTGGTTCAATGCATAGGACGCTGGTCTTACAAACCAGTTGTCGTATGTTCGAGCCCAGACCTGGAAGGATTCTTAGCGTCAGTAGGATCCATAGTACTACTAGCTATGCAACGATTATGTACGCTATATGAATCGGCTGCGAAGTCTGTTGAAACAGAAAGGCCAAATTCCACAAAAGGAATGTAATACCAAGACTTTGCTTTGCTTTGCTTTTTACTTGATCAGATTGAAAAGAGTAGAACAGCTATCGCTGAGAGTAAACGGAGATATTCACGAGAGAATGTCATTAGACCTATGACATTTTTCATCTGCTACAGTCGTGGCGAACTAAATCGGCGACTGCTGTCATTTGCGCGGTTTGACTGTCTGCTGTTTCGTGTCATTCTCCAGTACCGTTCGCAACCCTGTGCAGAGATACCAGTGGTAACTTTCTCACGAACGAACGTGACGTGATCGACAGATGGAAGCAATACTATAACGAGCATCTGAATGGCGAAGCACAAGACACACAGAACGACACAGGAATTAATAGGTGCACGTTCAGTCGACGACAGATTCCCAGCACCTGATCTGTCGGAGATAAGTGCAAGCTGAGAAACAACAAAGCCGCGGGCAATGACCAGTTGCCAGGCGAGCTGCTCAAACATGGGGGAGAGGCATTGGCTAGAGCGCTGCGCTGGACGATTTCTAAGATTTGAGAGGAGGAGATTCTACTGCAAAAATGGATGGAAGGAGTGGTATGTCCCACCTACGAAAAAGAGTGATTAACTAGATTGCTGCAATTAACGCGCCATCACAATGCTAAACGCCAACTACAAGGTACTCTCCCAAATCCTTTGCCGTCGTCTATCACAAATAGCTAAGGAATTCATAGGACCGTACCAAGCGGGATTTACTGAAGCCCGCGCCACTACGGATCACATATTCGCGATAAGACAAGTACTCCAGAAGTGTCGTGAATACATCGTACCCACGCGTCACCTATTCATCGACTTCAAAGCGGCATACGACACAATCGATAGAGAGCAGCTATGCACGAATACGGTTTCCCAAAGCAACGATGGATAGAGTGATGTGCTACGTCCGATTATATGGGATGCTCTCGAGTCCCTTTGAATCTCGGAGAAGGCTACGGCAAGGTAATGGACTCTTGTATCTTGTTCAATATTGCTTTGGAAAGTGTGATTCGAAGAGCGAGAATCGACACGAGTGGTACGATTTTCAGAAATTTCGTACAACTTTTTGGCTTCGCTGACGTTATTGATATTGTGACACGTAACCTTGAGAAGATGATGGAAACATACATCGAACTGAAAGTTGAAGCTAGCTGTATCGGACTGACCATAAATGCATCAAAAACAAAATACGTGAGAGAAAACGGCTCTAGAGAAGAAACACTACACTAAATTTCTGTTTGAGCTGTTAGTAGAATATTCTCACTAATAGTAATGTTGTTGTACCGTTTAATTCCACTATGTCACGTCATTACACTCTCACAAAGTCACTATTTTCACAGTCACTATTTTCACGAAAGTGTATCAAACGTTATAATACAGATCGAACATACGTTCAACAAACGCGGCAGACAGAGGTCCATTGTTGAGCCATTTTTAACATGAGGAGTTGGAGCCCCGTTGGACTAGTTTTACTGCAGATTTTCTGAAGTTTTCTCCACTTATTTGTTTAAACTAATAATACATACCTCCACAATACTTCTACTTCACGTAGAATAACAACAAATTTTCTTTCTATGTAAAGGTAACACTTAATTTTCACACTATTTTTGCAAGAGAAAAAACAACAACAAACCGTTCCAGCAAATTGAACGAATATTTCGTGCAATATGTCGTTCAACAAGCGCTCAAAAAACCAACAAAATTGAACGGCCTGCTGAGAGGGATGACTGGCAAGAATGAACCGTTTTTCTTGGGCAAAATATACAGTACCTGAACGACATATTGAAGAATAATTATCAAATCACTATAGTCAGGGTTCCGGCTCATTGCTCGATTCCAGGCAATGAAAGAGCCGACATTTTAGCCAAATGTGGTCCTTTGAAGGATGAAATTTATGAGCGACAGAATGCTTTCAACGAATTCTATAGCGCGTCTCGCCAAAGAACATTTGCCAGCTGGCAAGCTTCTTGGGTAAAGATGACCTGAGTCGGTAGATGCACTCAATTATTCCTAAATTATCGACAAAGGCATGGTCCAGAGGGTGCGTGGGAACTTCATTCGCGTGATATCTAGATACATGTCCAATCACTATCACGACGCACATCCTTCGAATTGTACTATTCGAGACTAATTATTGTGCTGATGGCGAAGGTTATCGCGATATTGATCATGTCGTTTTGATATACGTGGAGTATCGTGATGTCAGATCTCAACTAATAAATTCCTTGCGTACCCGAGGTAGACTATCCAATGTCTTAGTTCGTGACATCGTTGCTTGTCGTAAGCTTCTTTACATGAAATTTCTTTATCATTTCATTAAGTCCATTGGAGTTTCAATTATTTTTTGTGTGTTAGACTTCTTCTGCCATGAATTCAACCAATAGCCAGATATCTTACATTGAATAAAAGTGATGAATTGATACAAACAAATCCGAAATAGTTATAAGATCAAAAATAAATGTTATTTCTAAATATAATTTATAATAGCAAATCCCTTAATAAAACAGTATTAACATTGACTAATGAATACCGACATACATATATATTTAGAAATAAAAGTATTTATAGAAAAGGCAGGTGGGTAATGTCAAAGATATAACTGAATATGTGAATACGGAAACAACTGGCATGTTTCTTAACACTTCCGAATATCAATTAGTTGCCAATTGTATGAATTATGCACTACTTTTCAATTCACTACTAGAATTTGAAACGAAGCACCTAAACGAAAGTTCAGATTAGTTACATTAAACATTCTGAAACACAATTAAATATCAAATAACCAGTATAGTTCTTGATAATAAAAATACAGAATCAACTGTATACGTGGCAAATCAGTTTCTCGCGGCATTTTTCCAAACGACACCCATACTAGTATAAAGATGTGTTCTATATCAACATTATTTTTCGCATTGCGAGACAACGTTACTGTCGTAATTGAATGTGTTAGATATCACAATCAAAGGACGTTCCTGGCAGCGGTGTACGGACAGCTCCTTTGTCAAAATTTCTTTTCCTGTTCGCAGAACGGGAAACAGTGAGACGATATAAAATAGAGGGTAGTACGGCGGCAGCCAGTATTACTGAATTGGCTGTCTAGCTGTTAACAGCATTTAGTGGAATTTTTACGTAGAAACACGCACACACAATATGTCTGACCGTGGCAAAGGAGGAAGAGTTAAGGGAAAGGCAAAGTCCCGCTCAAACCGTGCTGGTCTGCAGTTCCAAGTTGGCAGAATCCATCGTCTGCTCCGGAAGGGAAACTACGCCGAACGTGTCGGTGCCGGTACACCGGTCTGTCTGGCGGCAGTGATTTATTTATTTATTATTAAATTTATTCATCTGACAATAAAATGGTCTTAATGAATATGTATTAGTCAAATCATAAAATTGTACATCGCTGTACTTTCTGCGCGAATTTGTGTGTTGGTTCATCAAATTCAAAAAGATGTTCAACAGCGCCAAATGTCCTCAAGCATGATGTTCTCGGTTCATAATACCCGAACGTCGTTCGATGAAATCTCGGCTGAAGTAAACTGGTAGAGCGCAGTGATCGTTGTGAAGTACGAAAATCAAGTTGAGACAACATCTTCGGCGAGTCGATATCCCCGTTGTTTTGCCACGAAAGTAGCTTGCTGAATTTTCCTGCGTCGTTCCAATGAGTCGAGTCCGATCACTCGACAGCGATCGTGGTATGGTGGAAGCTCAAGCGGGTTCTGCCAGGGAAGGTTTCTTAGAGCAAGACGAACAAATCGATTCTGAACGCGCTCAATCCGTAAGTTCCATGTAAGTTGATAAGGACTCCAAATTACGCTAGCATTTTACAGTATTGGACGAACCAAAGAGTAATATAACGCCTTCAAACAATACGGATCTTGGAAGTCCCGCCCGATCTTTGCAATAAAACCTAGTTGCCGTGTCGCTTTTGAAATTATAGATTAACGATGCAGATTGAAGGTAAGTTCGGCATCTAACAAAACACCAAGGTCATTAACATGGTCAACTCTCTGGAGCGTTTGTCCATCAATTGCATAGTCGAATCGAATTGGGTTCAGTATTCGGTGAAACGTTATGGCCTGGCATTTTGAAATGCTGACAATCAACCAGTTTCTACGACACCAAGCGACAAATGTATCTAGAAGTTTTTGAAGCCGAATGCAGTCGTCAATAGAGCGAACTTCAAGATATAATTTCAAATCATCGGCATATACTAATCTGCAGCCAACTCCGAGCACCGAAACAGCATCGTTGAAGAACAGCAAAAACAAAAGTGAGCCCATATTGCTGCATTGAGGAGCTCTTGATAAATTTGAGAACGAAGATGATACACAAGAGCCGAGCTTAATTCGATGGAGTACTTGGCTGTCGACGTGTTGGAATTGGCCGGCAACGCTGCCCGTGACAACAAGAAAACGAGAATCATCCCTCGCCATCTGCAGCTGGCCACCCGTACCGACGAGGAGTCGAGCAAAAAACCCGGCCTTTTCAGGATGACCACATCACTGTAATGTAAAAATATTTAAGATGGCTTTGAGTTTAGCCAGATGTGATACGCCTGGAAAGTAGAATGCGCAAATCAAGTGGAAAACTTTGTTCTAACAATTTGTTCATTTTTGTTTTCGGACCCATACTAAAGTATTCACGACAAAAATACAGATTGATCTGTATACGTGGTAACTTTGCTTCGCACTGAAAAGTGCTTTGAATTAGAGATGGGCAATCCGTTCCTGAACGATTCAAAAGAACTAGTCCTTCTAGAAAAACGAGTGAACTACAGGTCTTTGTTGAAGAACGATAATTCTCTAATCTTTTTCAAGGAAATTAAAATGATTGAAGTTCTAGGAGAACGTGTGTCAACAATTAACTTCAGCGACTTCTAACAAAAGCACAAAAGTGAACGATTGCTACTTTAAATACTTGCAAAAAAGAAGCAGCATTTTCATTAAAAAGTTTGATACCAACGAAACATATCTATTTGTTATCGTACTCGTTTTTGCAGAAACATTTAAAATTTCTGGAGAACAAATGAACGGTTCATAGGAACTAGTTCTTTCGGAAGAACTATCAAGTTGTGAACGGTTCTTTGAAATTAATTGTTTTGCCCATCTCTACTTTGAATTGCACGACCAACAGGATCTGTATTTAGATCCGAGATAATTCTTTGCGTGGACACTGATGATTTCAGCTGGCAGGCTTCTGATTTCGTTTCAATGTGTGGCCGGCCCGATGTTACTCTTGTATGTGTCTTCCTTCTGTTGCTCTCAAAATGATAGAAAAAGTGGCAAAATCACTTTTTATATCGCTGGAGTAACACATATTTTGTTCTCTTTCGCAGAACGTGTTCTGATTGGCTGGTGCTGAAATGGATCAAGTCAGACACTCAGAGTACTATTGAAAAACTTCAATGTTGTTGCAATATAGTTCAAGTTGAAAAATTTCGAATCTATTGGTACTAAGATTATATAAATCCTTCCACATATCACTGAGCTATGAGATTTTGAAATACGAGAAAGGTAAACAATCGCCATGTGTTTTTCTCTTTGATACTCGTTGATACTAAACATTTCAGAAAAGTTTAATTTTGAACTATTTGAGATCCACTGAAAATTTTATCATAAAATTGTGATCATATTTCCGATGGCATTTAGCAAAAATTATGTCGATACGTTAGATGAAACAAGAGATATTCACTTATCACTCTTTCAAAGGGTAAATTTTGAAAAGGCGCTCCATAGTAAAGTAAGTCGTATTCATGACAAAAACCGAAGTTTGGAAAAATGTTGTTTTCTTTGTCAGATTAGGGTCTTTTTGACCGACGTCTTATGAGTGCGGTTTTCATCTCGTTCGAAAAAAAACGGCAATGAAAAAGAAAATTGAGAACGTCGCAGACCTATCCGTTAAAAATTCCCGGCAGTAGCTCTACATTTCTATTCTAAATATTTTATTGAACTTTTGCAATGCTCCTGTCTGCTATACCATATTTCGTCAAAGAATTACAAACACAATCATGAATGCCTTTGGTTGTCACCTATAATATTGTTCGATTTCCAAGAAACTCACAAAATGTTACTGTTTTTCATCTCCCGTGCTTTGAAATGCTTATCGAAAATTTTCGATGAACATAGAAAATAAGAAATTCGATACTCACTTGGCCACATTAAGCCCCCGGAAGAAGCGGGCGATGTCCTGATCACTGCTCTGCCAGGGCAATCCACGTGCACGAACTATACACGTGCCATCAATTTCGTCATCGATTGAGCTACAAACAAAGAGAGAAGGAAAACATTATCAGCTGTAAATGCTTTTATTTTTTTTGTCATCAAAAAAATGTATCAATTGAGAATGCTGTATTTTTCTGAGGATCGGATCACACGTCACATATTCGCGTTCTTTACTTTCATTTTGAACGAGCGAAATCCTGAACAAAAAGCTGCAGAACCGAGTCATCATAAACATCCGTGATCGAAGCGATCGATAGTCATGAGTGCATTCTGCTTCTGTCGGCGATGCAGATTTATTATGCTATTGTCACGCACATGAACCGATAATACACACGCACACTTTGTTAGTGACCCTAGAAACATTGGCAGCTCGAAAACAGTCAGCATTAGAACATCTTTATTACAATCTGACAGTTTTTTTGTATTTCGCAGTAATAATGCACACTCATATTCCATGTTTAAGACGTGCGTCTGCTACACGATAATCGCCATAATCATAACAATTGACGAATAATGATGACCAAACAAAATAACTTTAGAACTTTTTATGATAACATAACGACTAGCAGAATGGCCTCAAAGTTCGATCACACTAGTAGAATCTATTTTATCGCAACCAAGGATGAATGAGGTAATCGAGAATCGTTCCCATGCCGTTTCAATTACTCAATCACTTGTAACCAAATCTTCCAGCGTAACGAAAGTGGTTCACATCGGTTGACTGCCGAGTGGTGCAGATTTGTGCATTCAAAACAGAGAAAAATTACCGATCGGTAGCACGAAGCATGAAACCGCCGTAATGTGAGTTGACGGTATTTACCGTTAGGGTAACACCCGACAATGTGATCTTCACCACCTATAAGGCCACCACCAATGTTCAAACTGACGGCGAACTCTGCTGTTTGGGTCATAAATAGAGCAATTTATTTTCTCAGAACGTGCTGTTGGGCCGGTTTAGTGACAAATGCGGTAAAGTGTTTGAAAAGTATCGACACATTTTGAGAGATGAGTTTCGAATGAATGACTTTATAGTTTAGATTACGAAGAGAAATACTGATCAGAACTGTTGATCACCAAGAGATTTCATAAGAGCTTGCAAATGATTCAAAGCCTCATAAAATCGGTTCTAAAAAAATTTAGTGGTAAAAAACAACGCGTTTCGGTGGTTATGTCACTTATACTATTTTATCTCCGGAACCATAAATGTCAGCCAATTGGTTTACGAACTTGAGCCACAGTTCAACAGTGACTTGTTAAAATCGGCTCAGCTATCTCGGAGAAAATTGAGCAGTAAAAAACGTGTTTTGTCAATTGCGTTCATTATACCATTATATTTCCGAAACCCGAAGTGACCCCATGAGAGTGTTTTTCGAACTTGATCAATGGTCCAATAGTAGCTTTCAAACGAGCCTAAACATTGTAAAAATCGGTTTACCCATATTCGTGTCCTGTACACTTGAAGGGCTTTTTCTAATTGTTTAAATTTCAAATAGTTTTCGTTTTAGTTATGTTTCACCAATTATCTATTCATCATTTATTTTATTCTTTTGCTCGATCAGTGATGAAGTATTGATTCGAAAAATTTTCTAAAATCAGTTCGATTCAAATCAAAAGCAAGAATATCGTAGACCTTTTCTGAAGCTGGTTGCACCGATTTTAAATACATAACAAACCATGTGACCGTGTACTTGAAGCTTAAATAAACATTCGATAGCAACTCATTTTCTGCGATCGTATGACTTTCTTAGGTCGAATCTCGTCTAAATAAGCAGAAGAATATTGAGTCGATGTTCTTATGTTGAGTATTCGTACCCGAATCCCGACCCATGCCTTGGGTTTAGAAAAAAAATATTTGTCGGGTGCGGATCGATTATATATATATATATATATATATATATATATATATATATATATATATATATATATATATATATATATATATATATATATATATATATATATATATATATATATATAACAACCCATACTGTAGTCTAGTTATAACTAAAATCAACAAAACTCATTCTTAATCCTGTGACTCTTTTCTATCATAAACAGTAACACTCAATCTTTTGAACCTTATCAATCACAAACAGGCATGTAGAGCCTGTTTTAATACTACTCGCATATTACGAGAGAACAGCAAAACACCGCTTAGTCCTTATCACCCGGTTCAACACTTTTGGTACAGTTTTCCGCACTGAGATCAAAACATCGAATCCAATCGTTTTAGTTTCCAATCAGCTCACGAACGGTTGCCACTCACCCATGGCTTGTGTTGCCTGGGCGAGTCACGAATCGACACACAACACACCGAAACGGGCGATGTTTGGTTGCGGGAAATAAGTTTGCTCGCCTGCTTTCCACCACAATACGTGGCACCAAGTCGATCGAAACCAATGTCACCGTCTTCACAAGTAAAACCACGAGATAAGCACTTTTGTAATGCTCTCGATGTTTTGGCGACCGTTCCGCACACCTAAACGACCAACGGTATTTTTTCACTCGATTCACCCAAAACTCACGTTAACTCGGAATGAAGTTACCGGTTTTCCGCTTCACGGAGACACTTTGGGACAATTACTTTCACCGGTAGATCGCGGAATCGATCGACTGAACAATGTTGATGCGACACCGGACAGTTCGAACAGCCGCACAGTGCGAGAACAGCGCCGGCAATGAGCAAACTATTAGAATTGCTCCCATATCAGCCACTAAATGGAAGCGACACCCGATCACTCCGCGCACTACTGTACCTTGGAAGCAATGCAACTTATGGCGCGTTCTCGACAAATGGAACGACCGACCGTTCGGTGGTGATGATATGGTACGAATTGGTACTTGTTGAGCGTGTGGCCAAGATCTTTGGGTTTGCCTAAATTATGAATTATTAAATTACATTCGAGTAGTGATTTTGCTCCTATGCT
This sequence comes from Malaya genurostris, assembly GCF_030247185.1. Taxonomy (NCBI): domain Eukaryota; kingdom Metazoa; phylum Arthropoda; class Insecta; order Diptera; family Culicidae; genus Malaya; species Malaya genurostris. Next base: position 14,118,367 of record NC_080572.1, on the reverse strand, counting down.
ACAAATTCTTTTTATATTCTTGTGTCACTTTGCAATTCCGTTAGTGTTTTGGAGCATAATTTACATTTGCACATGCATCGCGGGACAGAAAAGTTGGTTAGTTTACGTTCTAGTTATATTCTTAGTTTCTGGGTAGCCGGCTGCCGAGGATTTTTATTAAATTTATTTTTCAATTTTGAGATGGAATATGTTTCTAATTCTTTACACATATTTTAATTTGTGAATACGTAGCAGAAACTTTACATCTGCTTAGCGGTTTATGTTGTACTGTTAGATGGCATAACAGTTCAACATAAACTGTTATGTACTGATGAGTCTAAGACGAATCGTTAACAAAATTGAAAACAATTATGTGCCCTAACAAAAATCTAGGCTAATCCCTAAACGAACATTATTATAATAATACATATTCAATTTACATTACGACTCCATTCAGTTTTTGGGATCATGCACCGGGTCAAATAATTAAGGGAGAGTAATAAAACATCCAATACAGTCGATATGATATAGTACAGTGTAGTGAACAATAAGGTCACTTTGGGATGATCAAGCTCAACCCAAAAAGTAAAAGTCGACCTTCGCTTAAGGAAGGAAGGCTTTCATTCTGAAGAAAGTACGTGAAGTTTAATTAAACAAAGGTAGTAGTGCAATTTACGTTCAATTCTCCTTTGAATGCAAGGCAGTTGAATACCCATTATTTCTATTGATTTTAAATAAGCGTATCAAAACTATATTCGGACGCGGCTGGGTAGCTTAATGCGTAGGGCACGTAGTTTGAACAGAAGGTCAAAATCCGTAAAAGCAATGTAATATCAAGACTTTGAACAACTATATCATAACTATATCAAACATTTCAAAAACTAATAATTTTTACCTAATGACAGCCGATGATGGTAGTCAAACATTATCAACAATCGACACCGAGTGGGGTGCCCACCCAGGAGACCTGATCAGGCTATACCAAACAACGATATTGTCCGTAATGGAATATGGATGCTTCTGCTTCCGATCCGCCGCGAACACCCATTTCATTAAACTGGAAAGAATTCAGTATCGTTGTTTGCGTATTGCCTTAGGTTGCATGCAGTCGACTCATACGATGAGTCTCGAAGTGCTTGCGGGCGTCCTACCGTTGAAAAATCGATTCTGGGATCTCTCATATCGATTGCTAATCCGATGCGATATCTTAAATCCGATGGTGATTGAAAACTTCGAAAGGCTTGTCGAGCTCAATTCTCAGACCCGTTTTATGTCCTTGTATTTTGATTACATGGCTCAGAATATTAATCCTTCTTCGTTTGTTTCCAACCGTGCTCATTTGTTGGATACTTCTGATTCTACTGTGTTTTTCGACACATCCATGAGAGAAGAGATTCGTGGAATTCCGGATCACGTGCGCCCTCAAGTGGCCCCAAATATTTTTTATAATAAATTTAGAACATTCAACTGTGAAAAGATGTTTTACACTGACGGATCAAACATCAACGAGTCCACAGGCTTCGGCATCTTCAATCAGAACATCACCGCTTCGTACAAACTCAGTGATCCGGCTTCAGTTTACGTCGCAGAATTAGCTGCTATTCAGTACACCCTCGAGATCATTGAAACCTTGCCCAAAGACCATTACTTCATTGTCACGGACAGTCTAAGCTCAATAGAAGCTCTCCGAGCAATGAAGCCAGGAAAGTATCCCCCTTATTTCCTGGGGAAAATACGGGAACATTTGAGTACTTTATCTGAACGGTCTTATTTAATATCGTTAGTCTGGGTCCCTTCGCATTGTTCCATTCCGGGCAATGAAAAGGCAGACTCATTGGCTAAAGTGGGCGCATTAGAAGGTGATATTTATGAAAGACCAATCTGCTTCAATGAATTTTTCAGTATCTCTCGTCAGAAAACTCTCGAAAGTTGGCAAACTTCATGGAGCAATGACGAACTGGGACGATGGCTACACTCCATTATCCCTAAGGTATCGACGAAACCTTGGTTCAAGGGGATGAACGTGAGTCGTGATTTCATTCGCGTTATGTCACGACTCATGTCAAATCACTATACATTCAACGCACATCTCCGGCGTATCGGGATCGTGGAGAACGGGCTCTGCACCTGTGGCGACGGTTATCAGGACATCGAGCATGTCGTGTGGTCGTGCGTAGAGTATCGCGACGCCAGGTCGAAGCTACTGGAATCCCTCAGGGCCCGAGGTAGACCGCCTGAGGTTCCGGTTCGGGATGTGTTGGCGAGTCGGGATAGTTCATATATGCTTCTCATATACCAGTTTCTCAAACACATTAATATACAAGTGTAATCTGTTACATCTGGCTTAGAAAGTTCCTCCTATTTATCGACGTTGTTTCAACTGTGGCTAAGAATTATTTCTCAACTGCAGGTTCGACACTAACTTCCGCCGATTATCCCGATTCCTCATCTGTCCACCATCTTCATCGGAACTAACAAGATCTTTTTGCTGTCACTAACCTTCGCTTCCCCCCTCCCCGTCTCTTCACCATCTCGATGTCAACTAATTAGATCTCTGTCGTTTTAGTCATTTCATTCCCATATCCCCTTTTTACTCCGTTTTCCGCAATATTTACTTCGTTATATTTTTTTTTTTCATTTTCTTCTGTAACAACACCATCATCGCCCACGGAAACTTATCAACAGCATGCGGGCCACCCGCCGGGTATTCGTAACCTGGGGGTGTTTCCCGCGGACCCACACGGACCGAAGAATGCGGCCAACATGAATATTCACCAACGCCATATGGAAGACTCTCATGAAATATTCAATTCACCGGCCGATCACCACATGAAGGCTGGATCTGCCAAAGTCAACCACTGCGACCCAAATATGACATTACTTAATGATACAACCCTAGTTTTAAGTTAGTCGTAAATTTTAAATTAGTAAAAGCCCTTGGCATCTTAGAGCTTAAGCAGTGTGCCTTAAACATTATATTCTTGAATAAAAAAAAAAAAAAAACAATCGACACCGAGTGGGGTGCCCACCCAGGAGACCTGATCAGGCTATACCAAACAACGATATTGTCCGTAATGGAATATGGATGCTTCTGCTTCCGATCCGCCGCGAACACCCATTTCATTAAACTGGAAAGAATTCAGTATCGTTGTTTGCGTATTGCCTTAGGTTGCATGCAGTCGACTCATACGATGAGTCTCGAAGTGCTTGCGGGCGTCCTACCGTTGAAAAATCGATTCTGGGATCTCTCATATCGATTGCTAATCCGATGCGATATCTTAAATCCGATGGTGATTGAAAACTTCGAAAGGCTTGTCGAGCTCAATTCTCAGACCCGTTTTATGTCCTTGTATTTTGATTACATGGCTCAGAATATTAATCCTTCTTCGTTTGTTTCCAACCGTGCTCATTTGTTGGATACTTCTGATTCTACTGTGTTTTTCGACACATCCATGAGAGAAGAGATTCGTGGAATTCCGGATCACGTGCGCCCTCAAGTGGCCCCAAATATTTTTTATAATAAATTTAGAACATTCAACTGTGAAAAGATGTTTTACACTGACGGATCAAACATCAACGAGTCCACAGGCTTCGGCATCTTCAATCAGAACATCACCGCTTCGTACAAACTCAGTGATCCGGCTTCAGTTTACGTCGCAGAATTAGCTGCTATTCAGTACACCCTCGAGATCATTGAAACCTTGCCCAAAGACCATTACTTCATTGTCACGGACAGTCTAAGCTCAATAGAAGCTCTCCGGGCAATGAAGCCAGGAAAGTATCCCCCATATTTCCTGGGGAAAATACGGGAACACGAACTTTATCTGAACGGTCTTATTCAATATCGTTAGTCTGGGTCCCTTCACATTGTTCCATTCCGGGAAATGAAAAGGCAGACTCATTGGCTAAAGTGGGCGCATTAGAAGGTGATATTTATGAAAGACCAATCTGCTTCAATGAATTTTTCAGTATTTCTCGTCGAAGAGCACTTGAAAGTTGGCAAACTTCATGGAGTAATGACGAACTGGGACGATGGCTACATTCCATTATCCCTAGGGTATCGACGAAACCTTGGTTCAGGAGGATGAACGTGAGTCGCGATTTCATTCGTGTTATGTCGCGGCTCATGTCAAACCACTACACCTTCAACGCACATCTCCGGCGTGTTGGGCTTGCGGAGAGCGGTCTCTGCACCTGTGGCAACGGTTATCAGGACATCGAGCATGTCGTATGGTCATGTGTGGGGTATTGTGACGCCAGGTCTGTTTTAAAGGACTCCCTCAGGGCCCGAGGTAGACCACCTGATGTTCCGGTTCGAGATGTGTTGGCGAGTCGGGATATTTCATATATGTTACTCATATATAAATTCCTTAAACACATTAATATACAAGTGTAATCTGCGTTAGTTACCCCTGTTCCTCGACTGATGCTAAGAAGAAACTCCACCCACAGGTTCGACACTAACATCCGCCCGAATCTCCCCATCCCTCGTCTGTCCACCATCTTCATTGGAACTAACAAGATCTTTCTGCTGTCACTAAATTTTCTGCTTCCCCCTCCCACGTTTTTTCACCATCTCGATGTTAACTAATTAGATCTTTGTCGTTCTTAGTCATTTTGTTCCCATATCCCCTTTTTACTCTGTTCTCCGTAATATTTACTTCTCTGTTATTTTTTTTCATTTTCCTCCGTAACATCATCATCATTGCCCACGGACGGCCGCTGTAGTCTATGAGATGAATATGGGCCACCCGCCTGGTATTCGTAGCCTGGGGGTGTTCCCCGCGAACCCACACGGACAGAAAAAAGCGGCTAATACCAAGATACTTACCAACGTGTTACATTCAGTACGCCGGCCGGTGCCGATTGCCAGCTGAAGGCGGGATCTGCCAAAGTCATTACATTATCTTAATATACTATCCTAGTTTTAAGTTATTTGTTAATTAAAATTAGAAAAAGCCCTTGGCATCTTAGAGCTTAAGCAGTGTGCCTTAATAAATTATATAATTGAAAAAAAAAAAAAAACAATCGACACCGGAAAAAGTAACTAACAATATATGTAATAATTTTCGGCTTCCGTTTCCAAAATATCACGAAAAACAACAGACAGCTTTAGGAGAGGAGGGGGGGGGGGGTTAGTACCGGGCAGATGAAATGGGTTAGACTCGAGTACCGCGAGGCAGACATCGTATCGGATTTTATTGCGCATCAAGCGCAACGGTTATTGTTATTTCTCAATTTTATGTAATAACAACATTTTGTGCCGCGGCCAGTCAATCAACCACCCGACGGATTCACCTTCGTAGCAGCTTCTGCTCGGTTGTAGCAAAAATGTGTGTAACCCGAGCCACTGCCACGGGTTTGCAAGCATAATGACCCCAAAAGTATACACCGTCATTTGGAGTGAGAATGTACGCAAGTGAACAGATTTTGAAATCTAAATCCGGGGTTGAAAATCTCATTGCGATAGTGGTCTCCCTCGTACCAGAAAAGTGCGGCTAGGGCTTTTATCGTTTAAATATCATTTTCGACTAATTTTATTAAAATGCAACTACTAGATGATACGTCGTATTCGTAATCATTTACATTCTGCTCAAATAAAACACAGTAGTTAGAGAGACAATCGATATCTCTGTTTGTATTTTTTGACTAATTTTAACATAAACATCTAACGTATTTCATATTTTTTCCTGTGGTTTAATTTATTAGGACCAAGATATGGGGTTTGGATCCGAATTCATTAAAAACCGTTGATTTTAGGCCTAGAGCAATGAAAGGTATTTTGGCTATATGCTTTGCTCCGGTGTACATATTTCTGGATGTAATCAAAATGAAGTACTTCGTGTCTCTGAATTGTAATGATTATTCTATTCGTTACCAAAACAGATATGAATATGTAATACGTTTTGATTAGAACCAAAAATTTGAGCGCCGGGCCAGAATTAATTAGAGTTGCCAAAACACCTCCGTTACCATAGTAATTAACAAATGAACGCGGTGGTCGATCAATCATGGACCATGGACAATACTTCAGCTGCCAGATTGGGAATCCTGAGATCAGTCAGATAATTGGAGAAGGAAAGGAAGATTCCTTAGTCATCTTGAGCGTCAAGTCATAAAATACTGTTTAAAACATGCATTCGAGACAGTGCAATAAAACCGCACACAGGTCTATGCACTGTGAATCTCGACGAAATGCATTCAGCCTATCGATGGATGCCGCGTAGCACTGTGCAAATGGTCATAGTCAATATTTGGCACTTCATGTGATGGGACTGATTCAATGCTGAGCTTGTGCAGTGACAGCAAAAATCTCGAAGTGCTGTTTGTTTCCGAACAAAACCCACTCTACCGAAGTAACGTTGCACCTGAACAAAGAATTGTTTGATATTTGTCTTCGGGAATGAAGAATGGCATCTTGTTTAATTACAGATGCATATCGGATTGTAATAAACCCTAATTTGAAAACCAACGAGAGTCTTATCTTAACTTGCGTTTGAATCGTAAAAAGTAAAGAATCGTGAGAAGACGCTACTGATGTCAATCTTAAAAGCCTTTTGATTTTGTCCATCCTTTGCTTTGCAAGCTGAATCCATATCGACCGAAATTGAAAAACAAAAACTAATGTCCGAATGGCACTATCCGAGAAGGCGCTTATCTCTTTCATATTCCGTACTTATAATTGAACAGCCACCGAAGTAAATGTTTATAACTGATAACCGCACGGTGAACGTATGAAGCGGATGCCGACGACGACGACGACTACTACGACAACGACGACGCTAGCCAACTGCAGCAGCAACTTCTCATCAAAGTCTCTATCACCGACGCAGGAGAGACGGACACGGCGCTTGGTTTGCTAAGCCAACCACGCGGCATGATGGCATTCATGGATGATCCATCCAACCACAATCTACTGTCGAATTTCGTTAACTTGAGAAGCACATCAATCCGTATTGAAAAAAAAATTAAAATTTTTAAAAATATACATATATACCTCACATAACAATACAAAGCGGGAAAAATCAGAGAAGCGAAATTGTAGATTGGAGGGTTTTCCTTAGATGTACAAATCAAAAAGGCGAGACTAAAAATATTATCACACAGGTCGTGTACAGTCGAAACATTAGGGTGTCATCTCAAACTATCTAAAACGGCAGTGTTCAAATAATTACTAAAATAAATAATTTCAAATAATTCAGCACCTCATAAAAATGATTCAATGGTCAATGCTTATTTCCAGTTGATGTTTAGAAAGTTCCTTGAAGGTTCTGGTGTTTTTGGATTTTTTTAAGTTTTGCAGCAATAATACTTAACGACGGTTGAAAATAGAGAAATAGTACGATTGATTCGTCGGTTATATCAAGTGGTATTGAGGTCACTTGAAAAATCGAGGATATCGGATAAATACAAAAATAAAGTCATCAACCGAAGTTTTCTGAAAATAATAAAGATAAAATAGAGAGATTTACTTCGAATTCTCAAAAATTCCTAAGGTGTATTAGGCCTGAACTTAATTGAAGCGCTCATCGAAATTCTATTCGTCAGATCTTATTTTTTTATATAAATTATTCATTTTGGCTTATTTGCTTAGGCTTAAGTTGACTGAATTCAAAAAGAAAATATTTTTAGTAGGGGAGACCGGGGTGCATATGACCACAGGGCGAAAATAGTCACTTAATAATTCGAACACTAAATGTAACATTCCATCGGCTAAACCTTCTATACGTGGGCCCGAGCATTATGTTGTTATTGGAATGTAGGTATGACCACTATTTTCGATATCGGAAACCAGGAACCAGGAAAGCCGGAATCGGTTTGTTCACGGAAAGACCGAAATTAGCATTTTGGCGAAAAAATTAGTTGATTTTCTGATTTTAGTTAGTTATTTTTTGAGACAACTAAAAAAATCTTACTTTTGCTAATTTAGATTTTTTGATTCTAATTCTCTTAATAATAATAAAATATTTGTTGAAATGGCTATTTTTTGGTGAATTCACCAATCAAACGTGCTGTCATTTCTTAGCTAAGGCACGCTTCATATCAATTCAACTAATTTTTTAGTTGAATTAGAGAAATAAAACGTTGTTTTCAACCAACATAAATGGTTGAATTGGTTTCTGCAATCTGCAGCTATATGGCGCTCGTTAACACCGTAATGACTACTAGCCACTAGATGGCACACTACTACCGACAAAAATTTCAGTCGCGGTTATCTTTTCTATATTTGCAGGTATAAATACGATGTTGTATTGGAGAAAAGACATAAGCGAAACATAAACTTCTTTTTGAAATTTTTCTTCTAAATCGCTGTTTTCTTCATTCGACTTCGCGAAATCGACTCTCTCACTGAAAACTTTGAGCACTCGGAAAACAAAAACCGATTACAAGTAGCACACCGGACGGCGTAGCCCGGAATGAGAAGATACAAAAAACATCATTTGACGTGTACAATTAGAGTGCAACATTCGAAACTCACTTCACTGTTTCGCGTAAAAACATTATTACCCACAATCGCTTCAACTGCGCACAAATTCTGAATAAATACACTTTCCACTAACAGTTTACGTCATTTTTACATATCGGTTTAGAAATTTATATAGGGATATATCGTAACACATGCGAAAAACATCTAAACAATTTGCGAGCAGTTTCAACAAGACTGTCCCTTTTAGCTTTTTAATTGATTGTTTTGCTTTGACACTTCTCATGAGTTTTTAGCTAATAAACTTGTTAATAAAACCAATTTCATTTTTGTTTTCTTTGTCCTGTCCTTCAGTAATGACGGTGATAGATAAATAGAATCAAAGTTTCTGATTTTAATAACGAAATTAGTTGTCAATGAGAATTTCGTGTTGGATTGAAATATTGCTGGTTTGTGTCCAGAATATTCGCCAACTAAACACATTCTCTAATAATAAGAGTTTTTTCAGCACAGTAAATTCTAAATTTTAACTAATTTTATAGTTATTTTGGAAATTTTGTTGTTAAAATCAACTAATTCAAAAACAGTAATACGAATTAGGCGCAGAGCTAATTTCGGTCGTTCCGTGTTTGGTTATCTATTGACGATGGCAAATGATTGGAGTAGTTTCGAGGTCAGTTTAGATTTATTTTAAGTTTTTTGTTTCGCCGCTTTTATGGACGGTATCAAATTTTTAACACTTTCTACCCTATAATTCCGAAACTGGAAGTTGGATCTGGATCTCAGAGAAAAGTGAGTGCAAAAGAATGTTATATACATACACACACGCCGGGTTGGCGATTCAATGCATAGGGCGCTGGTTTTACAAGCCAGTTGTCGTATGTTCGAACACCGACTAGGAAGGATTCTTAGTGTCAGTAGAATAGCCATCAGTACGCTATGAATTGGCTGCGAAGTCTGTGAAACAGAAAGGTCAAATCCCACAAAAAGTAATGTAATGCCAAGACTTTGCTTTTATACGCACACATACACATACACTCATACACACATTTGGAAACACATTGAGAAAGGTAAAAATGTTCCAGTATAGCTTCGGAACAACCCACAGGATTAGCATATTCTGAAACTCGACTTGATCCGTACCCGATACAAAATAGAAATTTGGACCCGAACCCAAAAAAAAATCTCAAGATCGATCCCGACCCGTATCCGATTGATCCCCGAAACAGAAAAACTCAACTAAAATTTGATCAAATCGACAATATTTCGTATTGTGGAGCTCGTTGTCGAAAGCTTTTTTGCTATCGACTTTAAATTCTTGAATACGCTCCTTTTTTATTGAAAGGTAGCTATCGAAGGCGATATTGAAAAAAAGTCATAATGTGGAAAATTGAAAATAGTGAAAAAAATTATTGATTCAACAATTTTGGGTCATTTGTGTTCCATTTAATGTTGGTATGATAGAAACTGAGAATTTAATGTAGACATAATTCTATTGAATCTGATTTACCTTTGATGTTTTTGTGATTTTTCGTGGTATGTTTGATTAATATTAATTCAATCATCTTGAAATGAAATCTGAATTTTGAAGAATTGAGATAAGAAGTTATTTACACATTAGAGATTAATTGATCAATTTTGATCAAAATTGATCATATTTGTCAGCTTGCACAGATCGTATCATCCAAATAAAATTTATATGTGTACAAACAATATCAAATGATATATGAAATTTTCAAATATACTGTTTTTTCATATTTGTAAAGTTTTTCAGCACTCAAGATTATGTTTCAAACAATGAAAATTTTCAGTGCCAATTTTAGCATGCAAGAAAATGTTATGGTGATCATTTTCAAATGATTTTATCCGTCGCGTACATTATGAAATGTTACTTGAAGGACCGTACAGATGCTCAAACCTAACCAAATATACGATATTATGATGAAAAAAGTTTTTTACCGCTTTTTGGGTTTATTCCTCTACCATTCAAAATAATCTCAACCGTACCGGAATAAATTCCGGATCTCGATATTGGTCAACATATCATCTAATAAAATCAAAAATGATAATATGATATAAAAGAAAATAAATTACCAAAAATTTTAAATTAACAATTCACGGACCTAAATGACATAGGACCCAATGTGACAGATCCAAAAGTTCTACAAAATAATTAAAATTATAAGAGTTTCTCATATCAGTCTGTGTAAAATTGTATCGTCGTCCTAATAAAGGTTCAAATAATGAAACTTAGATGGCGCGTCATGTAAAATTAGTTTTGCGCTAGATTGCCAGTAATCGTTTTAACTAAAGTAAATTGAATATTTGAATGGTTTGCTCCTGGCATACTGCAATAAAAGCTGCAGAGCCCCCCGGTGAACGAACAAAATGGTTAAAGCTGGGGTAAAATAAATGATATATAAAAAGCTGCAGAAGCCTTTAATTAAAATTACACATATGAACGACGTAAATTGTATTCGACTTGCCACAATACATGAAAAGCACAGAGATTTTTGTTTATTATTCGAAAGTTGATCTATAAATTGAGTATAAGCACGCGCTTAACAAATAAATAAATTGTGTATAAGCACTCGCCTAAAAATAGACTCGTGATCAATGTGTATGTTTCTATTGAATTTGTTTCCATGGATATTGTAAAGTGAATGCCGTAGTGACCAAGTACAGTGAAGCATGCTTGGCTTCGTCCAGCCAATTAGACTTTCTTTTCATGTATTTTCATATCCAGGGTAGTATTATTGGTAAAACAGTTTCCCCGATTAGGAGTTAGCTACGGGTTCGAGTCCCGTCGCTGCGGTAACATTTTCGAAATTTTCATTACATAATCGCATTCACATGTCAATATTCCAATCTGTTTTCTCCGTTAAATACTGATCATATTTACGTTCCCCTAGTTATTTGGAGAATTGTGCCTTGCCGAGGCTTCCCATCATTTTCCTAATGGGAAGGGAAGGATCGAAGGAACATGGAAGGGAAATGTGAAGTGGGTAAGGTGGAAAACAATAAATCTGAACGATCTGTAGGTGCAAAAATACACATTTAATAAAACCTTCAACCCCTGAGAGGATTACGAGATTTTACAAAAGCGACACTATTCTGCTTTCCTGGAAGAATGCAGAACGATTCGCAATATGTATGAACAGATGGTAAAATTCGTCCTCAACAACATGCAGGAATGTGTCTTCTTCATATTAGCCAATTAAAGATACTCATGGTTTAGGACCATACAATGTTAGTGCCTGTGTTACTAGCGAACAGAACGCGTAAGCCCATTGCACTCAGTCACTGAAAATATTCCGTATTTCTATGTGTCGGTTTGGCACGATACGCTTTGTGCGATGATTCGTTAAATTTGCGCTGCTTAGTTTAGCACTCAATTTGACCTTATTTCTCGTTCATACCAAACATTTTAGAAAATTTCAATTTTGAGTTATTCGGGGTTCTCTCATACTACCGAAAATTTTATAATAAATTGTTGAACATATTTCCGATGGTACGGAGAAAAAAAATATAGCGTCATATACAGCAAGAGATATTTACGATTAAGTTCTGCCCATTCTTGTACAGAGTTAATTTTGAAAAGGCGCCCAAAGTAAAGTAAGAAGAATTCACATAAAAAAATCTGTTTTAATCAACCTAGTGGTGTAATGATGCATTTCTCATATTAATCATATTCTCATATATGATACTGTGATATTCTATTCAAAATGTTTCTCTTCGATTCTTGAAAGTAACCGTGGGATTTTTTGAAAAATTTACTAGTATAACCTTACCATAGTGGTTCGTATGGCCATCAACTTGCATAACGTACAAACTTTACCAGTTTTTATTCAAATTTTGAAAACTTTAAACGATTTTGACATCGTACAGTAAACTACACTCAAATAAAAATTCACGTTCGGTTTACTTGAAAAATCACGTAGAATGATTCCAAATGTCAAATTAAATATTTTACGTGACGAAAATGAATGTTATACGAACATCCCCTAAAATGAATAGAGTCATCACATAAGGTTCATGTGAATTGACCAAACATCAAACAATCTACGTGAATTTTCGGTGTGAAAAACTCGTTTTTGAAATTGGCGAACAGTGGCTTTCAAAGTGTAACTAGTGTAAATATTTGCGAGAAGTGTTATTTAATTACAATTTTTTACTACATCAACCAGGCCGGTCGATGTAGTAAAAAATTGTAAAAAATTTTCATTCGATTTTCATTTCGAATGGACCCAGTGCCTGCGTGAGTCCGGAAGTGTGCCCGCTTCTGCCGAATGCTTCAAACAGGCCAGTGGTCCACCGAAAAACGGGTTCAAAATCGGTATGAAGCTAGAGACACTGGACCCATGTAATGCGACCTCAACCTGCATCGGTTGTGTTGAGGAAGTTCTCGGATCTCGACTTCGGCTTCGGTTGGATGGCAGTGACAACAAAAACGATTTCTGGCGGCTTGTCGATTTGAGCTCCCACGACGTTAGCAGTTGCTTTTTATTTTCAGCCATTGTAATTCCATGCTAATTTTCTGAAATAAATGTTTCATTTTTCATAGTATTTTTCATTTCATAGATTTATATAAAAATCTGAAATATCTTCCTTTTGACTTCAAGCAATATAAAACATATTAATTCTCTGGTATCCAAATTTGATATGAACTGATAGGTAAATGTGATATGAACAGTATATTACATTTTACCTATGAAACACGTAACTGCATTAACCGCTTTTAAATACCAGTCCATTAAAACCTACGTGAAAAGTAGGGTGGAAAATATTCACATAACTTTTCACGTAACTATAACATGATTATTATTTTGAGTGTACGGTGTAAATATTCAACACACTTTACCCTATAACTCCGGAACCGGAATGAAATTCAGGAATTCCGTACGGGATCACAAGACCTTTCATTCTAATCGTTGTCGATCGGGTTTGTCAAAATCGGTTCAGCCATCTCCGAGCAAACCTAGTGAGATGATTTGACACACCCATACATACATATACATTGCTCAGCTCTACGAACTGAGTCGAATGCTATATGACACTTGGCCCTTCGGGGAAATTTTTACTAGTCGATTTTTCAAGTGATACATAACTTTTCTATATGAGAAAGGGAAAACACGTTTTTTTGAGAAACGTGCCCTTAAATATCCGAAATTCGACCATCTCTAGTATCCACAAAGTGTTTAGATCCGAGAAATTAAACTTCTTGACGGACACAGAAAATTCTTCCAGCTTAGTATCTCAGATAACTGCTATGTTACTATATATACAACACGCGAGAAAATTACGTTGTTCTTCCAAAAACTATTACAATCAAACGAAAATTGAAGTAGATGCTTCTGAGAAGCGAGTGCGTACTTATCGGTATTAACCAGTAAAAACAAAAATAAGAATAACCGCCTTCATCGTTGGTTCAGTGAGCAAAAAAAGAAGGTTGAACTCCATCTCGGTAAGGATCGATTTGGTGGGCGGATGCAGCCGGACAAAATATCATAGTAATATCATAGTTTCTCAGCAGAGTATGAAAGAAAGGGTGAAAATTATCATTTGTATCCTTGCTGAGATCGTCGGAACTTTTCAGTACTGGAGAATCTTTGAAAAAATAAACATACAAATTTACAGCTACTTGTTAAAACATGCAAAATAATAGCAGAAGCGGCAACACGCAGATTATTTCAAATTAAAGAAACTGGAAATAGTCGTTTATTGCTAAAATCATGGATCCGGCACACGCGAGATTGGTGTTTTTCTAGGACTGAATTTACACTTTTGTTGAACATATCTTATAAACAACTCAATTCTAGAGCTCAGTAACAAAGTAAACTTTCTAGCTGAAAGATTAGGTACGGAAAATGAAACATAATGATTATAGATAAGTCTGTACATGAAACATCTTAATCGTTTAAAACACGGAATCCGTTGTGTAATGTGAAACTCTCACTTTATTAATAGAAAAAAATAAGAGTAACATTTTCGCAGAAGACCCGTTGTTATTCAAATTTAATAACAATTAGCACCAGTAGTTTAAAAAAAAAGATATAAATAACAACAATTGTATGTAGTCCGATTATTATAGAATTCAACGAACCGGTGCTCGCGTTGCTGATTTCAAACAAATTTTGTCACTCATGATTGTTTCACATGTCGATATCAATTCTGTGCACTATACTAATAATAAATGCAAACGAAGAAGCTAATCCACTAGATTCTCTACCCTCTTGTAGATACTCTCAAGTTAATGATGATGATAGTGCACTCCGTACAGAGGATCTCAAAACCTAGAGATGTGACCTCCGACAGTACGAATCATCGCGGCGAGCCACACGAAGCACTTGGCTTAATGACAATTCCCCATCATCAGAATCATTGACGAACTCGCAGTAGCAACCGTCGTCGGCACTTTGCTTCGTCTGCCTTACAAGTGCGCTGGTTAAATGTTAGATAATGATTACCATTATTCGGCATGGAGGAATTTTGTCGTATCCTCTGCCACAACTAGCACTACTATGACTATGCACTATTATGACGCATTAATCCCGTCGTAATGAGAAACACAACCGATGAACGAACGAATCGCTCGTGAGAGGAAAAATGCGAGACAGCAACTTGACCCCACATGGCAATCAGGGGCATACTGTGTAGGGAAGAAAATGTGTTTTCACTTATGTCGTGTGTTCGTTCCGAGAGTTTCACCAACATACGGAACGTGAAAACGATGTGGTTTCCAGTGATCCGCGGAAAAATAAACAAGCAAGTGGTTTTTTTTGTAAACAAAATGACTTCAGAGAGCGTACTTACCATATTCCAGGTTCTAAACTTAAATTTACGACTTCGTTTGCCTCGAATTTATGACCTGCAATGGAAAAGAGGGCTGAGTTTTAGTGAAGATATCGTTGAAAATTTGTCAGACTTTATAGTCTAACACAATTCCTGGCTTCTGATGTCAAACGAAAGTGACCGACACGTGTTTTATTCAACTTAGTGGTGTGATGCTACCTTTCTCATGTGACATGTATTCTCAGCAATATTACTGTGGTATTCTTGAAAAAAACTGTTCTTATCCACCTAGTGGTGTAATGATGGCTTTCTCATATCAATCATACTATCATATAAAATACTGTAGTATTCTTCAAAATAATTTTCTTCGATTCATAAAAGAACAACCGATATCGGTTTGTTTGATCGTCTACTGATAAAAACTATCAATTGGAGAATATTCGAGATCGATTAAGAAAACTTTTTACGATTTTTCGCCCTTTTCAGTGATGGTATAATATTTTTAACACACTTTACCCTATATTGCCGGATCCGGATGAAATTCAGGAATTACGTATGGAACCACAGGATCTTTCATTTGAACCTAAGTTTATGAAAATCGGTCGCGCCATCTATGAGAAAAGTTAGAATACATATTTTCATTGTTTTGTCCATTTTTACCCCATAACTTCGGAACCGGAAGTCAGATCCAAATAATATTCAATTTTTTTTATGGGGCTACAAAACCTTTCATTTGAATCTAATTTTGTGAAAACCGCTTCAGCCTTCTCTGAGAAAAGTGCACTTATTTTCACAATTTTTTGCACATTTTACCCCATAATTCCGGAACCAGAAGTCGGAACCAAATAATATTCAGGAATTTTGTATGGGAGCACAAGACCTTTCATTTGAATCTAAGTTTGGGAAAATCGGTTCAGCCATCTCCGAAAAAAGTTCGTGTAAAAAAAACGTTACATACACACATACACATATACATACATACGCACATCCGCACACACACGCACAGAGAGAGAGAGAGAGAGAGAGACAGACACAGACGCAGACACAGACACAGACACAGACACAGACACAGACACAGACACAGACAAAGACACAGGCACAGGCACAGGCACAGACACAGACACAGACACAGACACACACACACACAGTATGTAACACAACATTGCACTGATTATAATAATGAAAATCACACCAGCTCAAATGTATACTTTCAAATGGTAGAAGTTAGCTCTTATTTTCTAGAAAATATGCAAGAATTTCTCTATTCCAAGACTTGACAGGAACGAAAATTTTATTCAGTCGAATGATCTTTGTGCGAAATCACATATCAATTATGGTGATTTATTGAAATTGACTTCAAGTTACGTATTGTAAATAATACATACCTTCAAATCACTTTTGTTGATCCAAAATCTAGCTCAAATTTAGGGCAAAGGTTGTACGAAAAGTTCACTCTTGCTATTAAGCAAGGCATCAATCATGATGCCAGAGTGATTCATGATCCCCAAAATAAAAATTGAAAGAGAAATACTTGATTTTATTAGTTACATAAAAAAAATCAAAATCGTAACATAATGTCGTGTCACCAGGGATTCCAAACTAACTAAGGTTAACACTACGGCTCATCTGTCCTGGTCGTGGAGGCTCACTATAATTTATCTTAGTAAACTTCAAAGCAAGTGACCCGTCCCAAAGTAAACAGAATTTTTATAGCGACATTTATCGTGGCGCCATCTTGATGTTGTTGTAGGCGTTCGAAAGGTGCACCATTTCTAAACATCCATTCTAATTTCCATGACATTTGATAGAGTGAAAGTGAAGTTATCGCGCCTAAAGTGACGGAATGCTCGCGTTGTCGGTACAGAGATGAGCATTGGACATAGATCCAATATTAAGATTTGTTATAAACTTGGTAAAACGTTTACTGAAGCACTTCAATTTATGCATTGACTTTAAGGTGATGACTGTCTATCCCGTGGTAGAGTTCACGAGTGATATAGGCGTTCATGAGGACGTCAATGACGATCTTCATGCCGCCCAGGTGAAATTTGTGATCACTTCAGAGAGTATCAAAAAGTAAGTGAATTTCTCAACATTCAGCCAAATTCATCATTGTGTTTTATGAAATGAACATGGACCAAAAATAGATCAGAATCTCATTTAAACGGACAATCATTTCACGTATTCGCCTGATTCTCTACGACTTTTATCTTTTCAGAAAACTTGCAAGGAAAACGCTATGTTGAGATTGTCCATGCCAACCATCGTCAGTCGAAAAGCTGTTAGGTCGTGCAAATCAGTTCATTGAAGTAGAAAAAGACTATTATGACTCCAAATAAAACACTCTCTCCAAAGAAATCATTTGCGGTTGTTATTTTGGAAAAAATCCTGTTTGTATCGAGACAGACTTGTTTTTTTTTTTTTTGTGACCGTACAAGTGATTTTATTTACCATAACATTTTACTTAATTCATTATAGGTTATCGAATTGAGAGCAACTAGAAATTTATTGAAATGCTTTACGTGTGCTTTGTCCTGCTTGTGATTTTGATATTTCTCTCCCGTTCTCGGTGCAGCATCTCTTTCCTGTTTCATTGACGACATAAACATAAACTGCTAATGCACTGATGATTCGAAGAAAAAGGTAAAAAAATATAGCCATGTGCGCTTAGCACTAACCGGTACCCTTGAGGTACTGAAATCCCTAAATGACTGCTATTTGTTCACGACCATGATTGTCGTAACTTTGTTTTCGTCTGTAACGTCAGTACATTGTACTTAGATGCATCTATGTGATAAGTGAAAAGCATTTGCTTTACGTTTTCTTAGCGGTTCATATTCAACCGCGAATTGCATTAGCAGCTTAACATAAACTGCTAATGCACTGATGAGTCGAAGACAAAACGTAAAAAAACGAAAGAAGTAATGTGTGCTCAGCACAAACCGGTACACTTGAGGTGTCAAATCCCTGAATGATTACTATATGTTAATGGTAAAAATTGTCGTAACATAAACTGGTAATGCATGGGTGAGTCGAAGACGAAACACCTAACAAATGGCATTCAAGAAGTTTTTCGTCCTCTAGTTTCTAATGTTGTTCAAGAAAAAAAACAGATATCTACAGATATTCCAGCAGTGAATTGATGTTTATACAATTGTTCCAATACACGTCATTTGGATTACGATTAGCCCGTTACTCAATAGAACGATAGGAAAGCTGCCTGAGGACAAAGTGTACTGAACAATGACTCAAAAATATATCGCAGAAAACAACCTATCAGTTGCGGATTCTCAATATGGACAGTGTAACAGTGCCCATGACAATTGATGCAGAGTAGCACATGTGGTGATTGGGTTCGGAACACGGAAAAACACACGTATCCTTTGAAATCAAATTTCCTTATTCTAATTATCTTTAAAATAACGAACGAAAAAATAGGATACACTACTTGTTTTACAAGGATCTTTTCCACGTTTTCAATTATCTGTATATTTTTTTTTAAATGAATTAGCTCTTTTTTTTCTCTTGAAAACTGTTATTCTTCAAAAAGTATTCTGCATAGATTAAACGTTGGAGAAGTAATTTGTCAAAATTCTTCCATTTTCAAAGTTTAATGCTCATATTTTTACATAAATTTCAATTTTGTGCTCCAACAAGTCGTCAATATTTGGAACTGATTGCAATGAATATATTAAAATGAGCTAAATAGGAAATGAAATAATTCTCTGTAAAATAGCGCGCTCTGGATAACTCACCTAATGATATCATGTGTTGTATAATTGTGACCATATCACGGGCTTCTTTTGTATAGATTTCACTTTCTGGGTACACAGGAAGTTCAAGATCTGTAAGAGGAGAAGAAAGTTTAATTTTAAATAACATTCCACAAGGTAAACAAACATAGAAATACAAAGTGCTGGTGTAAGTTGTTTTATTAAGTGTAACCGGTTCAATTTAACAGCATTGAAAACACTGTGCACTCTAAGCGAGTAAAATTAATATATCCAGAAATCTGAAGAAGCCCACAACACTCGACTAGTGCACTCCTCTTTATGCGTTGATAAAATTCGTTCATTCTAAGAAAATTCCCCTGCGATCCGAAAAAATATCAAAACAACCAGTAATGAAGTCATTATTTACCATGATGGAGGACGGATTGGAAATTGCAGAAAAATGCCGAAAAAAAGCTCATGTAACCTATTCATCTGGAACCCGGCAGCCAGTATTTACGCATCGACGGTTTTAAAAAGCCGCTAATTGTAAATATACACCAATCGGCTCGCTACCACCATCACACATTATCATCTTGATCCAATTGGATTTAGCTCCTAACTATTGCAGTTTTATTCACCGCTCACCGGCCGTGTGTTGCTTTTGTTTCTTTTGTTTACCACCACTTCTTCGGTATCCCAGCCATAAATAAAAAATCAAAACTGAACTTTAATTCGATTTCGTCGCAATTTAATCAATCTCAATCAAACTGCAATCTGATGATGATTGAGATTACCGAGCGGAGACTGACTATCCGCACACTAATTATCAGAGTTAGTTGTCTGGCGATCCGTCTGCGATGATGGAATGACGGAACGAGCTAACGCCGAACCAATGCGTCTGATGATTGTCAGCTTTACCGAGCACAGATTTGGTTAGTGGGAATGTGGGTGTAACGAGTTATTAAACGATCACAGATGACTGAGGATTATGCGGAATTCCTAGGGTTTTGGTAGCTAGTTGAATGAATAAATATTAGAATGACAAAAACTATTACAGTTCTAAAACTTAATTTTTTTCAAAAAACTTTGTGCGAGTATAGTTATTAAATAAATTATTTGGAAAACGTTCCATTGAATATTAATCGAATTGAATGCAATTGAGACAGACGGAAGTCGGAAGTGTCTCTTTTTTTAGTCTTTCTCATATGTAAAGGCTATACAATCGCTGCAAAAACCAACTTCTGAACCGAGGTCCGGAGGTCCGAATGTCATATACCATTCGACTCAGCTCGACGAGTTGAGCAAATGTATGTATGTATGTATATATATATATATATATATATATATATATATATATATATATATATATATATATATATATATATATATATATATATATATATATATATATATATATATATATATATATATATGTGTGTGTGTGTGTGTGTGTGTGTGTGTGTGTGTGTGTGTGACAAATATTGTCACTCACTTTTCTCGGAGATGGCTGAACCGTTTTTCACAAACTTAGATTCAAATGGAAGGTCTTACGGTCCCATACGAAGTTCCTGAATTTCATTTGGATCCGTTTTCCGGTTCCGGAATTATAGTGTTATATGCACCAAGTCACTCACTTTTCTTGGTGATGGCAAAACCGATTTTCACAAACTTAGATTCAAATGAAAGGTCTCATAGTCCCATACAAAGTTCTTGAATATAATTTGCATCCGACTTCCGCTTCCGGAATTATAGGGTAATATACACAAAAAATGTGAAAATAATGCATTAAAAATGTGAAAATAATGTCACTCATTTTTCTCGGTGATGGCTAAACCGATTTTCACAAACTTAGATTCAAATGGAAGGTCGGTTCCAAAATTACAGGATGATATGCACAAAAATGTGAAAATAATGTCATTCACTTTCCTCGTGGATGGAAGTTCTTAAGATGCCATAAGTATATCCAAATTTTCATTCGAATCAAACCCCTTATTCCGGAGATAGGGTGCTCAGTATGAAAATGTCAATTTCAGGAATACTTTGTTTATAAGCTACCTCTTTAAATTGGCTAGTGATTTTCTCTAGTTTGCAGACCATGAGACTCTGTAACCAAATAAACCAGTCCGACTACCGGTATATTTTTTTCCAAAATTCAAATTGTCATAGAGAATCGTAAAAAAATATGTAGGCCATATTAGTGCATGGTTGAATGGACCGAATGCCACTATGCAGATATCCAGCTTTCGGTTCCGCGAGTACAGGCAATAATAATCAAAAATGATAAAATGTAGCTCACTTCACTTTCTCTCATATGATTGAATAGATTTTCACTAACTTAAATTCAAATGTATTGTATCAATGTAGTAGTATTATACAACAGAAATCTTCAAAACTATTTTCTAAACTTTTTTTAAATTGCAGTATTTCGGGGAATTTCTGCTGTAATATACAGGAGTTAATGAAACTGAGAAAGGCATCATTACACCACCAGGTGGATTAGAACAGGGTTTTATAATAACCATCTGTAAAATGGTTTGCATTATCAATAAAGTTACATTTTCATCTCATCCGTAAATAATTCGACGTTTAATTCAAAATACGTTTTATGAGTAAGAGTAGCTGTGTGGGAATGAATAATTTTTTCTATACCTATAATTCTGTATAGAATGTTCAAAACGACGTATGTAACAATGAGAAATTCTCTTTGTTTAATTTCTCTTTTGATTATTACGGCACTCTTAGCAATCTTTCTCTCCAATTATTTACCGATAATAATAACTAAAGCTATCATCTTTTAATCTGCTCTGGAGAAATCACCGAAAAAAGCAGGAATATTTCGCAATAATCGAAAGAGAAAGTAAACAAGGAGAATCTCTCATTGTTACATACGTCGTTTTGAACATTTTATACGGAATTAGTGTTTTATGTATGTCTATAGGGAAAATATTCAGATGTGTGCAATATCATGCAATGTCCCAAGGGTGTAATTGACTGGTTTCGAAGACTAAAAAATTGGAAACGTATGGTACGAAATGAGACATTGAATGCAAACTGGAATATTGGTATGAAAAGAAAATCGAATTTATCCATTGAAAATTTTACTTTCTTCCCCAAAAATCGGGTCGGAAAACATTGAATAACACTGGTCGGAAGGCATTTGAACAATTTTCGAAAATTTTGTTATATTTAAGGACTTTAACCTGTTGGTCCATTATTTCACCATCTCGAGCTACAGTGCAATAAGTTATCCACAAAGAATCTTTCTAGAGAAAATTGAGTTGAGATTTTATTTTCAGAGGAAAATAAAAGCAACATTTATTCATAATAAATATTTTCTGCATAAGGTCCAAAAAATTACCTACTTTACCGAAGACACTAAATCAATCGAACAAACCGTTTATGAGATATAGCTTTTTGTAAATTTTCAAGGAATTTAAAAAAAGGAAAAGTAAGGTTAGGGGTTTAATGGCAACCTTGATGATGCAAATGGTCCTTTTCAGTCATAAAGAATACTTATGCAAAACTTAAACCAAATCAAATATACGAAAATTAAATTCAAAAACAAAATAGTGATTTTCGGTGGAACCGCTCAGTGGCGGGCAAACCGTAGTTGGTAATACGTTAGGTTTACTTATTCATTTATTTACAATCAACAGACACAATTTGGTCCTAATGATAATTCCTAATAATATTCAGAAAATTTGTACGTATTCTGCTTCGTGACACATTAAAATCATACCCAGATGAAACGCGGTTGAACGATCTCTGTAAACCAATAATAGAACCGTTTGCGCCATAGTTGGTACGTCGTATAGGAAGTCGAAGAAAAGCACTGTTGCGGAGAGCTCTGGGTCGCACATTAATATTAATTTCGTTGAGCAAAACGGGACAGTCGATCCTACCGTTGAATATATCTGCTATTATCAAAGCGCGTGATAATTCTCGTCGCACTTGTAATGTGTCGAGACCCATTAATAACCCGCGACTTTCATAACTAGGTAGTTGATGAGGATCGGTCCACGGCAATCGACGAAGAGCGAAGCGAACGAATCTACGCTGTATTCCCTCAATTCTATGAGCACCGTTCAGGTAGCATGGGTTCCAAACTGCCGAGCAATATTCGAGAGTTGAACGAACAAGCGAGCAGTAAAGCGATTTTAGACAGTGTATGTCTGTGAAGTGCTTAGTTATTCTCATTAAGAATCCTAAGCTACGGGAAGCTTTAGCTACAATGTAACTGATGTGATGCTTGAATGTAAGTTGCTCATCGAGATGGACGCCAAGATCCTTAACGCTAGTAGATCTTCCAATCGAGGATCCATCCAGAAAGTATTCGACATGCAATGGCATTTTTCTCCTCGTGAACGTAATGGCCGAGCATTTGTCTGGATTTACAATCATACGGTTAACTTTACACCAATCTGCGAAGATTACCAATTGCCGCTGGAGAAAGGCTACGTCTTCTAAGTTGCGGATGATGTGATAGATCTTGACATCATCAGCAAACGATAAGCGAGGACCTTCCAAGGCAAAATTGACATCATTGAAGTACAGTAAAAATATTAACGGTCCTAGATGACTACCCTGTGGTATTCCGGATGATGCGAGGAACTCTCCGGAAGTATGATCGTCAATTTTAACTGCTAAACGACGATTCCTAAGATACGACTGCAACCAACGAAGAATGTTCGAACTGAATCCAAGTCTGTCCAACTTAGCAACCGTGATGTCGTGGTTGATTATATCGAAAGCGGAGGAAAGATCTGTGTAGATAACGTCCGTTTGTAAACCGTTAGACATTGCATCAAACACATAAGACAAAAACGATAGTAAGTTTGTGGTTGTTGAGCGGTTAGGCATGAAACCGTGTTGAGTATCGACGATATATTGCTTGCAGTGATTGAAAATTGGTGTCAGTATAACCTTTTCGAACAGCTTTGGTATAGCGCTAAGGGAAGTGATACCGCGGTAGTTGTTTATATCCTTTTTATCGCCTTTCTTGTGGACTGGGAACATAAAGGAAGCTTTCCATAAATTGGGGAAAACTTCTGTAGCGAGAGACATTCGAAACAGTTTGCAGAGGGGAGCGATTACTCCACGCGAGCACTTTTTAAGAATAACTGCCGGTATTCCATCGGGGCCTGGAGAATTTGAGGCTTTCATTCCTACAATTGCCGTCCGTATTGAGTCTTCGTCAATATTGATGCAGTTCAATGAGTTATTAGACAGGGGAACGTTAAGTGCTGCGGCAGCAATTTGCTGCTGAGTCAGGATTTCATTTGAAAAAACCCTAGAAAACTTTTCCGCAAACATCTGGCAGATTTCCTGTGTGCACGAACCAGTACGATCTCCAAAGCTCATTGACGAGGGCAACCCAAATTCTTTCCTTTGCTCATTCACATGTTTCCAGAAATACCTTGGATTTGATTTCAGTTTTCGTTGTACGTTGTTCAAGTAGTTGGCATGGCAGCGCTTAACGGTCTTTTGGTCGTTTTCAGATGTCTCGCTTCCGCAGTCAGCCATGGTGGATGCCGGGTCTGCCGTCTCGATCGTTTCGGTACATAGTAGTCGATTGCGTAGCTCATAACATTAGAAAACGTCTGCACAGCAGCATTGACATCATCGTTGTCGAGAACTTCATCCCAGTCGATTTGCGTCAAGAAGTCGGTCATATTGGTGTAGTCGGTTCTACTAAAATTATAGCAGATGATGTCCGTTGGAATGCAGGCGTTCTGTAAGCGATTTGAATCGAGCACAATATGTAGTGGAGGATGATGACGAACGGAATTGACCAGAGGGAACGGTGAAGCACTAATCTTTGGTGCAACATCTTCTCTACTTGAAAAGCAAAGATCCAACATCCGGTTATTTTCATTAACGACAGGATTCGACTGTCGAAGAAGGTTGAGGTTGTAGCCGTCGAGCATGGTTGTAATGCCAATGTGGAAAGTGGAGAGCGCCGGATCAGGAAAGAAGAAACCACCGGAACTTGTTTGCCATTTTATGCTGGAAAAGTTGAAGTCTCCCACAATCAAGATTTCATCTACGGGTAGTACATGAGTGGAAGTAATTTCTTGCAACGACTGTATGTGTGCATCGATTAGCGGTAGATCGCGGCATCGGTCCGGAGGAAGATATATCACACAAAGGTAGAGGGAAAAATTGACCAGTTTCAAACGCACCCAAACCTGCTCCACGCATTTACCAGATGCGGTTTCGATCAGTTGCGCCTTCAAACGACGATGCACTGCGATAAGCACCCCGCCTCCAATAGTTTTTGAGTTATTTAAGGGGCTGCGATCGGTACGGAAGACTTCGTAGTTGGATCCAAAACCTTGAACGGAGAGCGTACAATCACTGAGCCAGGTCTCCGAAAGAGCGATGATGTCGAAGCAATCATCCGAACAAGCCAGCAAATAGTCGGTGATGTGCATGTTCATGCCTCCAACGTTCTGGTAGTACAAGTGCAGCGGTTGACTAGATTGATCGTGCGATGGATAACTGCAAACGACGGGAAGTGAATCAACGCCTGAATCGTTTGAGACTGAATTGTACTTGCCGTCTGAGATGGTTTGGAAGACCCCTTCCGCGTTCCCACTCACAGGGCCGGGACGACTGATGACCGCTGGCTGCAATAGCTCGACTGTGGGGAACGTATCAGGGGCTTCCATGGTGCGAACATCTGTGCATCCCGGTATCCGATTCAAAGCGAGAGGAGGACATCTATAAGTGCGAGAGAGATCAGCACTTGGAAAGGACGGAATATGCAAATACTTGCCGAGATGAGACATTTGGAAGACTCTTTCACCACACCCACGCACAGGACCAGGACGACTGGAGAACGCTGGCTGCTGTGGCACGACTGTGGCGGGGGGTTCGAGAGCTTCCAAAATATCAACTTCAGTGCGTCCCGGTGTGGTTCCATTGTAGTCTCATAACGTTTGCCGGGGCGGTGTTCTCATCAAACGGAGCGGGCTGGGTGTTACTTCGTCTACATTCATAACGGTGCTGCATCCATTTTCGTCGGGAATCGGTGGAGAAATATCGATTGGAGGATACCAGATGTTTTGCTTTTTGTTGTCTTCGAACTCGCGAAACAAAACACCTTGTGGCCAGGTGTCGGGATTAAGAGCCGCTTCCCGAAATTTGGGCAGTATCCCAACTTTGAAGGAGACAAAATTCAGAGTATTTACGTCGACATCTCTTTTCACCAGCGGGATGACCGTGACATCTTCGCTGCACTCTAAACCATCTTTTGTTAGCTGCGAAACCATCTCCTTACTAACGCTGGGGTGAAAACGTGACAAGTAAATCCATACGAGGGAGCAGGGCGTTGGAACTGTGGCGATATTACAGTTATCCGATGGTTTCCGGCACCCTTCCAAGGTTTTACTTGGCTCAGAACTATCTTCCCGACGACGCTTCGCATTGGGACCAAATCCGTCGGGCTTCGGCGGCAGCGGCGACGAAACAGGCACTTTGCGCGAGAGACGAGATATTTGCTGGCTATTCTTTTTAATTTCGGCCTTCAGCTCAGCAAAAATCGATTCTGTTCTCTCTGCGATAGATGCAAATGCGCTTCCAAACGAAGAAACCGAGTCGCGGAAACGAGCAAGTTTGATCAGTTTACAACACTCATCGCATATCCAAAACAGGTTGGGATTTTCGTCCAAAACTTTCAGAAACGGCTTGTTGAGTTTTGCGCATTTCATATGTACCAAATGATGGCAAAAACCTGAACACTCAACAAAATCTTCCTCCGATTTTACAGTTTTGGCACAACGATCACAAGCATTAGCCATAGTGAACAAATCTCAGGATGCCAACAGTGAAATTCAGATGGCGCTTCGGTCGGGTAAGAGAGAGCGTGAAACTGAGTATCTTGATAAAACGATATCTTCGATAGGCGTCACTTCGCGATACGATAGCAAAAGAGCGGCAACGAAACTGACCGAAAAACACCACAAATTATCTTCACTTCACCACGACACAAAAAACTGTCCAATTCTTATCGAGACTACGAGTAACGCAGGAAATAGAAACGAATAAAAACCACTATAAATCAATAAAAAGTGCTAGTGCGTCGATCACACGAACAATGGCGGTACGTTGTTTACAAACCATTCGGGCATTCGGGATGGGAGACTAAATCAAATGAAACGAATTTTGAACACTTTGTTCTCATGACTCATTATAAGCTTTTTATTCAAACAAAAATTTCAAGAAAATCCAATAATCGAATTAATTTTAGTGCATCAATATATGTGTGCCATTTTGATAAAATTCGTCCTCTAATTGTGGACATCAAAATTGTAAACCCATCGTGATCAGGAATGAACATTTTGAAATCGTTAAACTTGGTTAAATCTACAATGTGCCGCATTTTCAAACGGTTTAGTTAAAAGAGCATTATTGATCGCGAAGATCACTCCGTAGTGCAACTTACGATCTGCAACTGCATTGGATGGTATTAAGGACTATTCGTAAAACAGTTCACAGCAAGGGGCAGATCGCTTAGTATATGCACTTTTAATTCATAGACAATTTATAAAAATGACAATTTTCTTTTACATTTTAGCTTTCCCTAACAGAAAAGATAATGTGCAGCTAATTTAAATTCAATGTCATGAACGCAATGAAAAATATATCGCAGTCAAAGTTACCATTCATTTGATTTAAATTTTGTTCTATATATCAGAAGTGATCTGCCAAACATTGCCTTCACAGCCTATAGGTTTCGTCTTTTCAGCACTGTTCATAACATTTATGAGCAAAGTTAAATACTACTTCATAACTATTGGAAGTGAAGACGATAGGTCTAAAAGAGCGCAATTCTACATTATTTATAGGCGATATTTACTTTCGTCAGAAAAAAAAACACATTTAAATATGAAAATGTTCACACCTCTGTTTGGGCATCATGCTCAATTATTTTTGACATTTCACTTCTGGGTGCACGCTAAACGCAAACTATTAAACATGAGTCTGAACTATTAAACATGAGCGAGATGGTGTTACTGTGATGTCTTTTTCGATTTGTGTTGAATTCGTTAAAGTGATCCATATTGATATATAATATATTTGGTCTAATTCAAGAAAAAAAACTGAGAATGTGTTTTGGTCAATCAATTTTCATCTTTTTTACCAGAATCATTGAAAATTATGTTCCACAGCCGTACTGCAGTGAACTATCTACAATTTCGAAGAAAATATATCAATACATTTACAAATAACTCAATGTTTGCACTTTATCCTAATTATTCTCGCTTCGGAGTAATAAAAATAGAACAAATTTTTTTTAAATTCATGTAAACCAAACACAGAAAAAAACTATGAATTTTACAAAATTCTTCAAACGATACAATTCACAACTACTTAATTTTTCGAATGATGCATTATTCCACTTGCACGGAATTTTACATACACCGAGTGTAATTTGTACTCGGCTACCAAGTGCCGGTGTATGGATTTATATTTATCAATTATTCAAGTCGCGCTGCTACTAGCGATCTTTTGATTTTAATTTCAATCGAATTCAGGACATGTAATTTTCAAATCACCCAATTTTACATGTTCTTGAATATACATTTGTATGTAATATGATGCTCCATTTATGTGCATTTTATAAGATGTAAAATTTCAAGATTTTTTCGAACTGTGAAGAGGATGTTAGAATGTTTTCCAAGTGTAAATTCATGTAAGCCCCAGATGTTTCATTTCCATGTATGAAACATACTGTATAATGCGAGGTTATTTTTATATTTGGCAATCAGTCATTTCAATACTTTCCACAGACGAGCAACTCTCAAGCTTGCGATATACTAACTGCAACTAACACAATCCAGTAATGCGTTGGAATAATAGTAATATGTCTGAGCTGCAATTTCAATGTGGTTGTAACTTCAAGCAAAGCTAGGTTTTCGATCTATGAATATGTCTATTAGACTCATTTTGATTATCAGTTTCTCACTAATGTAAACAAATGAACAGATTCGTAATTATGTTGGCGAAACTGAAATGTTCGTGTAAATATAATCAAAATGAATATCAGTTAAAATAAAATCCGAGTTTGGTTTTGGTATTGACTTGCATGCGAACACGTGCGAATGCTCCGAAAGACTTCGAGAACAGTAAGAATTTTAAAGGAGTCATGTTGCAATACAAATCCTTGTTGTGTAATTTTCGGTCAACTCTTTGCGATCATTCAAAACGAAACACATTTTAAGTATTCTACCTATCGCAGTATTTTTTTCATTTATTGGTATCATTAATTTTAATCCACAACAAAAAGTGCTCATGTCAGCAACGAAGAAACAGAAAAAAACAGTTAGTCATCCTTAGAAATTGTACAATGTAACTCATTACCATTTAGCTCTTTTATGATTGACAAAAGTCAAGTCAAGCACCTTTGATTTTATCCTACTTCCTTGTTGGTTTTACTACCAAACGTGGAAAGCACTTGACAGCAAACACTTGAACTAAGAATCTTTCCACGAAAGCTTTCAAAACTATCTGGCAAGTGAAAATCCCATCAATAGTTAAACTGAGCATCACCAACAATAGCATATAGCTCAGTGAAACCATCTAAGGTCAACTTATTTGCCCAGCTCAAGTATTCAATGCCGATTTGATCGATCCGACCGGTTCTGTGGTCCATTATTACGGCAGCCGATTTCCAGCAGAGAACAACGCAAAGCGACCTGAATAAATTAATCGGAATGTTACAGTGCAATAAAAACAAATTTCCTAGCCTCGCACCCGAAGTAGACTTTTCGGCGCTCGCAGATAGTTATATTGACAGTCACTGCGGGGATCGGTAAATGGTGGTCAAACGGCTGACCGACAGGTTTTAGGTGGTTTAAATAGATATCAAATAGAGTTAGTGGATGGTACGGATTAAAAGCACAGGGTGAGATTTCAAGCTCTTATTTCAAGTCTAAATTGTGTAAGATTAAAGTAGTATAAGTACTAGTAAAAACGAAAAATTAAATTAAATTATTACGAAGTCAACAAGTCCTACGAATTTGTTAAATGTGCTATGGATTGTAATGATCAAGTGTAATATGGAACAGCGCCCAACAGTACTAGTGTGGTGACTAGTGGAACTCGCTTCAAGATGTGTCTTTTCATCATTTTTTGGCATTTGAAATGAAAAAAAAAACAAACATCTGAAACACAAACGGATGCAGAGACTCATTTCATTTAATAATATATTTCTTGCGGCACACTGCTTAAGAGCCGGTATAACTAAATATACTATATTTCATGATTGCTGCTCTTTACATGATCAATTCTGGAAAACCCCAGATGAGTTTAAAATGTTTTCACTAATCACCATATAATTTCGGAAACGGAAGTTGAATCAAGATAAAATTCAGGATTTTTTATGATAAATACCTCACCTTTTATTTAAATCTAAGTTAATGGAAATCGGTTCAGTCAACTCAGAGAAATGTTTGTCGACATATATTTTTTGCACATATCACTCTGTAATTCCGGAGCCGGAGGATATATTCAAATAAAATTCAGGAATTTTGTATGCGACCACCAGACCATTTATTTGAATCTATAAACTGATTCGAATGGTATGTAAAATAACGTTTCTATGTGAGAAAAACAAAACAAGTCTACTAGTGCAATCATTGATTCGAATATCTGTTTTCATTATAAAGAACATATTCCGGATTTCGCTACCGGCTTACATCGCTGTATGAACGAGCACATCCAGTTTGTGTTTTTACAGAATTTTGTTGAAATTGAGGACCGTTTGTTTTTATTTTTTTATTTTGATTGTATTGTATTGTAATTGTATTCAATATTCCTTCCACATGACAAACAAATCCTCCGGGTTTGTTTCCGTTCATCAGCTAGGAAAAAGACTGATGATGGGAATATTAGAAATTAAAATTTGCGAAATAAGTTATCGCAAAGATGAACCCGTATACTATTAAAAAACTTCAATGTTTTTGCAATATACGTTCAAGTTGAAAAATTTCGAATCTTTTGGTAGTTAGATTATATAAATCCTTCCACAGATCACTGAGTTATGAGCGTTCGAAATACGAGAAAGGCAAACATTCGTCATGTGTTTTCCTCTTTGATACTCGTTGATACCAAACATTTCAGAAAAGTTTATTTTTGAACTATTCGAGATTATGTCACATCACTGAAAATTTTATCATAAAATTATGATCATATTTCCGATGGCATGTAGCAAAAATTATGTTGATACGTTAGATGCAACAAGAGATATTCACGATCAAAAACTTATCACTCTCTCAAAGAGGTAAATTTTGAAAAAGCGCCCCATAGTAAAGCTCACGACAAAAAAGAATTTTCCTCCTGGTGATCTAAAACGATTTAACATTCGGGTTGAAAAGTCCTATTGCGTCTGAAAATGCAATGACAACCCAGTTACGAGGGCAGCCATTGAAAATTTGCGAAATCAATTTGAATAAGAGAAATCGTTATTCCGATCCTTTAAACTTATGAACGACTTCGTATTCAACAGAAGAGAAGATAAACAAAGTTGCTTATACGATCATTTTAAAAGTTCACAGAGAATTCAAGAAAACTATTTTGGTCGAGGCGAAGTTCGACGGGTCAGCTAGTCCAGTTATAAGAACAAGCTATCACAAAAGTGTGACCATAAATCATCAACAGGTGGTACGTCAGACTAGAGAGACACTTATCAGTTGCATTCGCTCCTTAGATTGATACAATAATTTACTTAGATAAGAGATTACGTTGAACAAGGCGTAACTGGGAGGAGGGAAACACCAAAGGCTGTACTGTTATTGCTATCGCACATATATACTGCTCCAGTGATTCCTCGTAATCAAATATGTGCATCAAAGAACTGAGGTGGGTCTCAAAGGTTAACAATGACCTTGCAAAAATGATTATCTAGATTTCACCGCACCTTGAATTAGGTGTTTCACCTGACACTTTGATAACACGATAAAAAGAAAATTTTCTTCTTCCCTGAATGTGTTTTGCCTTAATTGACCTATTATCTCCAAGGAAGCAAGAAAAATGATTGAAAGCTCATTTTTTATCGACTGATTAATATATTTCATAGATTCGAATACTGCCCGGTGTCAATGTCTCAGGTCAAGTACGGTCACGTCATTAGTTTGATACCTAAATTCAATATTCAATTGACTTTTTCATCCCTGCTAATTTATCTTCATCGTTGCTTATTTGACGATTCTCGTACTTCAAAGTGGAAATGGAAATAGACTCCAAAAATGATTGTCATCCTGCAAACAAGCGACGTCTGTCTGATAGGTTCTAGGTAATTAACCGCGGACAGTAAACTTTTTTTTTAATCTACGGGATCTAATGAACTACAGTGTACTCGGTGTGAACAAAAACTGACCGCGTTGTGATTTATGACCTTTGCTTGGTTGAGAAATATCTACTTAGTGACCCGAGAAACAAATATACATCGAGATTCGTTCAGATGGATGAGTGCTCATTTTTAACGACACGTTCATAATGTTCATAATTACGGTCTGACGCCGCTTATGATGACAATATTAATAACACGATCGTTGAGACAAGCAAACAGTTCTCATTATAACAACTTCGAGGGACACAAAAAAGTTTCTTTAAAAAAAAAGTTTGCTAGGTACATTAGGACACTTACCTTGCATCATCTCCGCGACGGAGGTTGGGGTTGTCGGTAACCGGGGCATCGTGTGTAGCTTCGTAACATCGGACACCGGCACCAGTGCCCGGGCCAAATCGCCCGCTTTGCAACGGACATATTCCTTCCGCAGGTCACTGAATCGCCAATAGTACGCGGGCAGTTGAATATCTTTGGAACTTGCCTCCGGATGGAGACACTGTCTTAGCGGAAGTTGTCCGTCCATCACCAACCGAAAGCCGGACCCGTGCGGGTCGATTTTGAGGGACCGCGTATAAGCGTCAAACTGTGGGAAACAATGGGAGAAGAGAAAACAGCGATCAGTAATCGAACGGTGCGGGCTATTTTTTTTCAGACTGAAACTGAAACAGAGTGCAAAATATATTCGATAATCTTATCGCTGACTGTATTTTTAGTCCACCAAGAATTCGCCAGATTGGTAAATCAATAACTAAGTTTCCAAAACGTAGATGATGTAACAATCTGATAAGTCACAGTTTGTTACGGTTGTATACCACACAGAAAGAAATAATGAAATTTACACGAGATGTAAATCAATAGTAACATGGAATAGACATGAGTTGAATCGAAATTTTGATTGAAAACCTTCATCGGTGCAAAACTAAATTGGATTGCATTGAATTTTCAATTTATATAACTGTATATTTCAACTAACGCTTATTTTGCGATTAAATTATATTGAAACGTACAGAATTGTGAAGTAATTTTATGTTCAATTACCTGCTCCAAATATGTGCATGAAGATAGATGTAAATTCACAAAATATTTTTATCTGTGCAATAGCAAAAGAAAGTACAGCACCAAATAGCAATCATCACCGGAAATGGCTGTTGGTGGCATGAAACAGTAACCTGAATTCAAGCCGACACAAGTCAGTACGGTGACAAAATGGCGTTATCAACCGGCCGACTGGAAATAATTACCCACCACCAGGAGGCAACGCTAGTGAACTGGTTGTGAATGGGACGTTGGTTGACCAAGCTGGTTGTTGGACGATGGATATCGCAACCTGAGGAAAATTTTAATTACGAGATAACTCGCAGTACATCTTATCTTTGCCTTATAGAGTGACATATTGCAGTTTGGCTTCTCGAATACATAGTTTTATTGGGGATTAATAATAGTTAGAGATTGGGTCAACAAAAAAAACTTTCGTGCGAAGGCCAGTTGACTAGACCTTTGAAATTTGTTGCCTTTATTCAGCAAAGTTTGAACCAAAGCGACTATCGAAAGTCTTCGATTCAGAGTGTACAGAACCATTGCATGGCTGGTGCTACGATTCTACTAACACTACGAATCCTTTCAGGTCGGGGCTCGAGCATACGACAACTGGTTTGTAAGACCAGTGCCCTATGCATTGCACCGACAACCCGGCTGAAAAAATGATGAAGCGACATCTGAAACAATTGAAGGCATGAACTAAATTCTATGTTCTTGAGTTCTTTAAATCTTATGACTAAATATCTCGAGAACGTTCTTGGTTAGGAGCAAAGCGATTACAGCTTTCCATGAAAAATCGAAATTTTACAAATTGTTCTTGCTGTTAGGGGAGACCGTGGCTGGTTGACCGAAGGAACAGCTGAATGAACAGGCTATCCTGCGCAATGGCGACATCTATTGTGACTTTAATGGGGTCTACTTGACGTAATATCAGGTGTTTTGTGTTGTCTTTGTACAGGATACGTTTGTTTTTTTTACACTGACAACTTTACATTTTTGTAAAATAATATGTGTAACGCGAATATATTCCTATTATCAAAAACATGAGACTAAAGAGTTTTCCAAACTCTACAATTACTGTTTCCAATGTAATCTTACTTATGTATTTTTTTGTAAATCGTGTTTTTTTTTCTAAAACATTCATTGAGGAAGGTGCGCCGAATTTTATACGGGGTTAGTTGGTCGAGTTATATGTTTAGCGTAGAGCACTTTGACATTCGTGAAATAAATATAGCATCACATATTTTTCCCATAAAAATCGATCTAAATAATCGCACATGTATAGATTCTCCTTCTACAGAACAACTAAGAACAAGAAAACATCCAAATATTTCCGGTTTACTATCTAGGGTTATTCAAGAAAATTTCCTACCTGAGAGAATCCGTGAACAAATCAGGAATCGAGCCCGATATCTTTGTCAGTATCAGACAGTAATTCACCGGCCCTTTCTTGCCGGACCAGTTCATCGCTACAAACATCTGCTTCGATGGAGTAACGGAGACTGTGGATGAACAGAGCCAAACCCATTAACAACTTCCGATCCCGATTAGTTTCCGGAATATAATCAATAAATCATTAATTAAATTTCACTAAGTCAAGAGTCTAAAGCTCTCAAATATTAAGAGAACATATCCAGTTCCAGTCATTTTCAATTGTTTTATCTGCTTTGTGTACGCTAGGCTCAAATTTTTGTAGACAACTCATTTTTGAACTATCAAACTAATAAAAATCCATCATCATCATGATACAGAACATAATAGCTTAATGCGTCTTACTCAACAAAATAACAAAACAAAAATAAAATAAATACAATCATCGTCATTTTACACAATTTCCGAGAAAATCAAATTGCTCTAATTCATTCAAGATCTAATTACAAAATAGATTTGACGTGTGAAATACATAATTTTTTTAATTCCCTGAATGTTGCAGCACGCTTGATTCGTCCCTGCAACGAATTGAAAAAAAAAACTAATTCCTTTGTACAACAACGAGTTATGCGATCTGGCGTCCTCGCATCAGACGCATTTCTAGTATTCTACCTGTGCAAGTCACTTTCTCTTTCAATCCGTCCGTACAAATATCGAGCCAGCATGCCAATTAAGATTTTGAAAATGAACATCATTGTTAAATAATATAGTCTCTGTTACACTGAAAGCCATTGTAATGCATTCAATAGAATATTAGAACATATCTATTACATTTTAAAATCAATCACATGACCTTATTTTGCAATCGCTGTAGTCTCAATATTTGCGTGTTGTTAGCAAGGAACAGAATCAATGAGCAGAAGTCAACTTGGGGAGAGATTATTGATTTATACTGGAAAATTTCACCCTCAAATCATGTTTTAGGCGGCATAATAACCGTACTTTTTGGCGACCTTCTTGATGACGTTGTTAACGTGAGATTTGAATGTTAGCTTTTCATCAATTAGGACTTAAAGATACTTCAACTCTCTAACGCGACAAATAATTTCTCCATCAATTTCAATATTGGCTTCATGTCCAGTGGTTAAAGAAGAAATAACCATATATTAAGTTTTTGCGACATTAAGTTTTAATTGTTTGAATTTCAACCATTGAGCCAGAGAATGTAGGTCTTTGTTCAAATGTGCAACCGCTTTATCCAAATTCTTAGCAATAATGAACAGAACAGTATCGTCAGCAAACAAATTGATTTCACACAACCGTAAAACTCGCTTCATGTCATTTATGTACATGATAAACAAAGTCGGTCCTAAAACACTACCCTGTGGCACACCAAGTGAATTTCCCTGGAAACTAGACACAATATCGTTGAAAACAGTTCTCTGGGTTCTATCAAATAAATTGCTTTCAAACCACTTATGTGCTACTAGGGTCGCTACTTATGTTTCGGAAATAGCGAAAAAGAACAAACATTTTTAAGCGAAAATGGCTCTATTGTTTTTCAAAGTTTTCTTCACGATCGATACATATACAGAAAATCATTTTTGCCACTGTGAACTGAGGGTGAAGATGGTACCTCAAAAATATGGGCTTTGAATGCTTCAACAGCATCTTCTGGCGTCGAAACTCGTTGACCACACAATTTTTTCTTGATATGCGAAAATAAAAAGAAATCTGTTTGAGCGATTGTCAAATTGTGTGGCATCCAACGAGAACAAACCTTAAACCAAACGAAAATATGCAGTAATTTTTGGTAGGACCATAAGACCTAACCTTTCATTTGACCCTATATATCGGTTCTGCAAACTCTGAGAGAAGAGAGTGAGATCCACTTTTGAGCATATGACTATTTTCTCCCGTCGTTAATCGTTTTCCACTGATGCAGTTGATATGTTTCACATATTTTATCAAACTCAGCCAAACTTATCCCGAGCTTGGAGTTGGTTGACCGTTTTTTTCTTAGAGTTCGATTGTTAACTTTTTTCCTGATTTTTCAACAGTAATGAAATGTGCTCTAAAGTTTCAAAAGTTTAACCAGAATGGGTACAGACATTCCAAAAGCAAAACTTGACCAATCAGCCCCGGTCTTCCCTACGGTGAAAATATACTAACCAAATTAATGCTAAATTCCATAAATACGTTTATTTCATAGGTAATATGCATAGTTTTTCTTTGCCGTTGCATCCACAAGTCATAGTACTTTAAACCTAATACATTTCAAATATCATATTAGTATGTTGGTATTCATTAGTTAATCTTAACACCGTTTTTATCAAGCGAGTTGCTATTATAAATTACATTAAATAAAATATATTTATTTTGTACATGATCTTTTAACTATTTCAGGTTTGTTTGTATCAGTTCATCACTTTTATTTAATATCATATAGTTGACTATTGGTTGAACTCATGGAAGAGAAAACAGTCTAACATAAAATAAAATTTAAATTGAAACTCCAATGGACTTAATGAAATGATAAAGAAGAAATTAATGCTAAATGGTGGTTTTAATAACGAATTCAAAATATTCAAAACTATTGTAAAAAATATGAAAAGAATGTTTTGCCTTTCGCATATACAAAGGTTATGCAATCACTTGAAAAATCAACTAATAAAAAATGTCATATTGCATACGACTCAGTTCGTCGAGCTGAGCAATGTCTGTGTGTGTATGTGTCAAAATGCGTGACAATTTTTCTCAGATATGGTTTCACAGATTTTCACAAACTTAGGCTCAAATGAAAGGTTTTATAATCCAATACGTTGCTATTGAATTTCATCTGGATCCGACTTCCGGTTCCGAAACTATAGGGTAAAGTGTGTTTAAAGTAACTAATCGTCATTTGACGATGCAAAAAAGGGTAGAAACTTTTTAATAATTTTGGCTCAAAACTGACTCAATTTATACACTGTATAAGTCACCTGATAAATGAACTGACTTAGGCTACACCGGTTCCGGAAATACCGGAAATAGTGGTCAAAAACTTCAAAACGGAATTCACTCATTTTTCTCCTAGATGGCTTGACCAATATTAACAAACTTAGGCTTATATTGCCAGTATTGCACATATTCTAATTCATTCACCCTTCCTCGCTGCGAATATCCTGTCCATATTCATGCTTGACTCGAACAACGTTGAACTATTCACTGCATAAAAGAGAGAAGGGTGAAAATGAATAAGCAATAATCGTAGAGAACCCGAATATACTAATACATTCTTCTCTGTTGGTATACATCGTGCATGTTCGTTTCATACATTCGTTTGTCATTCTTTCGTTTACTTTACTCTTCGAATTGGTTCGAATAGC
This sequence comes from Malaya genurostris, assembly GCF_030247185.1. Classification (NCBI taxonomy): domain Eukaryota; kingdom Metazoa; phylum Arthropoda; class Insecta; order Diptera; family Culicidae; genus Malaya; species Malaya genurostris. The sequence goes on along the minus strand of NC_080572.1, from coordinate 14,080,327 downwards.
GTCACTACGATGATCGTTGGATTCCATTCTTCGCGAAGCATTCTTTATCTAATAAATGTATCATATCTCGTGAGGTAGCAGCAATGGGAGAGTGCTGGGATATGGTTCATCACATATACATAAGACTATGGTACTAATGCAGGGGAAAACGTCTTAATTTGCTTGTTTCAAAGACAGCACGAACGAACGAATGCTTCGTTCGCACCCGAATGTACGAACACGTCCATATATAAGAGCGATTATCGAACAAAGGCGAAGGGAAGCGAACGATGATCATTGGAGTTCGTTGCATTTTTGATATTCGAGCATCATTGTATATTGCTATAGAATTTCATCGGGATCCGACCTCCAATCCCGGAACTATAGGGTATAGTGTGTTTTACATCGCACACCGTCATTTAGAGCGACGATGTAAGAATGGAAAAAATTAGCTTTAGATTTAGACTGTTTTAATTTGTAGGCTACGTCAGTTACTTGCTAAAGGAACCGACTTCGGCTATACCGCTTTCTTGTTTCTGGTTCCGGAAGTACCGGAAACAGTGTTCAAAAACTCCAAAACGGAGTTCACTTATTTTTCTCAGGGATGGCTTGACAAACTCAAATGAAAGATCTTGTAGTTCCACATGTTGCTCTAGAATTTCAGTTTGAAATTACAAACCGTCATCGGTGCTATGCAAAAAAATAAAGAAAAATTCTTCTTAGTTTGACATAATTGTATACAATTTGAAAGGATGTGTTGGGTTATATCCAAATAAACTGTCTAATTGAATTTATTTGAAATAAAATGCCAGAATTCCCTAGTGAAATTTATGAAAACATGAGTAATATGAGAATGGCATCATCACATCACTAGGTGGATTGAAATCGGTTTTTATGTTATCATTGTCGAATTTTTTTATACCTTTTGTGTGTGTGTGTGTGTGTGTGTGTGTGTGTGTGTGTGTGTGTGTGTGTGTGTGTGTGTGTGTGTGTGTGTGTGTGTGTGTGTGTGGAGGGACGGGTACAGAGTGATAGGAAGTCGATTCTCATCACGCAGCCCGCCTGGGTTCGATTTACAACCCCGCGCATAGATTTAGAAAGTTTTTCTGACCCGAAGAGGCGAATGCCCTTGAGGTTAAAACCTCTAAAATCGAAGCAAAAAAATGTTTTCAGTTTACATTATGTTCCGAGTCCCTAATCAGTTTCCTTCAACATTTTCTTAGATACACTCAGTTATCAATTTCCATTCCCGCTGAATAATGGCATGTGTCGTATTTTGATTATTTATATCGCCATTTGAAACGAGACGGTCCCAGCACTTAGGTCAGAATCCAATCAGAGATCATCAGAGAGATAAAATCATAATCGACCTGGTCCGATTTCTATGAATCTTTGCACATCTTTTGATTGCTGCAAACCATTCATTTTCGACTCAAACCTACTTTCTAAAAGCACTTTTCTCAAATCGCTTACAATCGGAAACTTTAAAAATTGTATAAAATAATGTCCCAGAAAAATGTAAAGACAATTGATCGGACATTCTAGAAATAATATACACTGAAAGAAAGTGGAGCGAAACTTAAAAACAATTAAAACTTGTTTTAATTGTTTGTGAAATATTTTCATTATAAATTTGTCCTTAAAACCAATTAAACGCCTTTTTCATGATAAAAAAAACATTAGAATATGATTCTATAAATCAATAGCGAAAAATTTGATGGTAGTAACTTTCCTATTATAGATAATGACACATTTTAACAAAAACCTGAATCCATGAACTTCATATTTAAATATTTCGATAATCGCTACATCTGGGCAACAAATGCCAAGAGCCATTTCTAGTGCATAATTGACTATTTTCCTCAAGAACGTAAAGTTTTGCTAATGCTTTAAATTGTTTTAGCTGTAACTTCTTTTTTTAAGGTACATCAGTCAAATTAACGTCAAAAGTAAACGTACTACAAAAAATGAAGGCATCTCTATTTGTTTTTAGTTCTAATTCTTGGAAAAGCATTTAACTTTTCTTCAGAGTATGTTGTTTTAGAGTGTCCAATAGATTTCATACAACATTTCAACAATCCAGATACTTATTTGTACAATCAACAACGAGTTATAAAGTTTTGAAAAAATGACATGACTTTTTAAAAATTAGTCGTGAGTCAAATTGGTCTCTTCATCCGTGCGAAACAACTGCTAAACTGAAGATGTGTGCAAAGATTCATCTTAATCGAACTATTTAAATTCTGATGACTTGTTATCAATTTCAGAGAGTGTGTGATTTTAAACACATCTTACAAACCCGAGATTAATCATTAAAGGTTTATTGAAACATTCGTCAATTTTCTTCGAAATGTAGATTTATCAAGTTCGTTCGAATCGTCTACCATTTCAAGAATACGTTATACAATATCATACACTTTGATCCAATTCGGTTATTTTACATACATGCAACCTAATTATCAGCCGACCAAACATGATTCGAAGCTTGGCCTCGTTTTTGGTGTAGTGTAACTAGTGAGGTTTATGTCAAACCGCGGCTACCAATGTCGATACACAATCACCTCCGAGATATTTGAGCCGAAAATAGCAGCGGCAAACCGAACCTAGTACCGGGCTGAATTAACCACACCGATTCGGACCACAGACTTGTAATTGCTGCGCCATTAGCTGTTATGGGTTGATCGCGCTTGAAGAGTTGTGCAAATACGCACATAAATGAATGAAATTTCCCGCGCAATTATGTGACAAAATTGAGCGGTGGGTTGTGTTTAACCATTCGTTCGAGTAATTGCACTTCGCTAACCACAAAGTTGCAGTAATAGTAACACACATTCGAACGTGTATTACAAAATGGAAATCGCGATTCCCGAAAAAACAAACACTTATTTCATGTCGCCAAAAGCCACGAGAAGGCTATGTTGAAAAATATGTACACTTTCAACCCCGTTTTGTTAACCCAAAATAATTGCGATTCTTAGTTAATGAAACACGAGCTAGCCTTTCGATGAACAATTGTATTAATGGATTGGTTTTTGTCGGGAAGTTAAAACCACAATATGAAGAGAGAAAACTCCGTCACAATAAATTCATTTTTCATTTATCGTTTATTTAGATTCACCCTAATCATGATCGTTCGCCGAATTGACATTAACTTTCCAATACTAAAAAATACGATTTCTTCCAAAATTATCGTCAATATTAACAGGCAGTTAACAAATTGACAATTGACAATTAACGATAAAAATCCGCCTTTTTGATCGTTCCGTATTCTTGACTTTTAGTTGATAAAGCAAACTCAAAAATAACTCAACTAAAAGTCAAGGATATGGTGCTATTGCTTAATGCAATGCAATAATAACCATGATATATTTCCAATGCTTTTCCATCGTTCGATTGTATCGGAAGCATTTTGCGTAATATGCCAACAATAAATCAATACGAACACTAGCAAGCGATTTTCAGTTGCGGACTAAAACTTTACCTTCTTTTTTTACTAAAACACTAAAAGCCTTACAAGTCTATAGAAACGTAGTTCACTATTAATCAAAGCACACATCAAGGGCTTGTGGAATTCTGGGACATTTTGCTATCTATCACAATAGTCGAGAGACAACAGAGTGGTACCGTGACAAGAAGGTCGATTTCATTGATCGTGTTTGTTCTCGTTATTAAAGATATTTTTAGTGGGAGGCTAATTCGCTTCTATATTGTAATGAATGTTATTTTACTACATATTTTACACCAAGGTCTGTTTTAATTATTTTCATAATAATACACCTCTACTAATTCAACAAAAGTAGCTCAACGACAATCAGTCAAGCAATGATAAAATATAACTTTCGCTAAGCCTTCAATTAACGCCAACAAGTACTGAATCAATTGTGCGAATAACTCATAAATTATGCTCATCCACCCGATCTCGGTAAGCAGGCTTCTAATGGTCTGCTCGGTTGCCGTTGTCCCTTTAACAGCTGCAGTGGGTTTGTAGAGATAGAAATAGTCTACAACCATAATATAATTATAATATATATATATATATATATATATATATATATATATATATATATATATATATATATATATATATATATATATATATATATATATATATATATATATATATATATATATATATATATATATATGATTTTCCCATCGCGCGGCTGTTCTGCCTTAGTTCCGCCAGCGCCAGTCTGCCATGTAAGGGTTCAATTTATTTAAATTTATCATCGCTACAAATTAACTTATGAACTTATGAATTCGAATGCTTTTGATGCAAATCTTTGTGCAGAGCCAGTTTGTATTTGCTTCGTGTTTTATGTTAATTGTGAAATTATGACGACAGAACTATGATTATCATTTCATCTAGTCAACGTCTGGATGAATATTCGTGTGCAATAAAATTTTTTCACCGTTTCTAGGCATGCTTAGCAAGCTAGTCGGTTTACTATATTGAATAATTTGTTAGAGGGTTACTTTCCACAGTCCGAGGCTTCTTTCTTCGTATTCATATGGTAATGCATAATTATAGAAATACATTATAATTATCCTAATAAACACAATTACATTATGGCTGTAAACTATTTCTCGTGACATACTTAAAAATCCGAACGAAGCAAAGAGGATGTGAGTGAAATTGCTGCAATCGGGTTGCAGTTATTCACCTAACCTCCCTTCCACAGAACAGATTGCGTAATCCGAAACCAGCTCCCTCTGCTGGCTTTAGCCAAAACAACTGCCCATGATATTGACCAGCGCGCAACAGTTTGAATTCATTTCCGTTTGTTTGAGCACCACCGGTACGGTGCCCGGAAGTTCCCGATACGACTCCCCAACCTGTTTCACCCTCGGAAAGACTCAGTTGCGAAAACGCAACGCAACTCTAACTGCAGTCTAGGCAGCCAATGGCCAGATGAATGTCGAGTTGAAAACAGATGTGGACCATGGATAGTGAAGAAGATTGGGAAATTGTGCAATTGAAAACAATCGAAAGTGAATTGAATTGCACCGATACGTCGCTTGCCATCTGGGGCTGCTGATATGATGCGTGCAATAGACACCAAAACCCAGAATGAGTTTTTGGAGCCGCAAATTCGCTTCTTTAAACGATTTTCACGGCATTATGCCTTAACTAGAACTTGGCCTCTATTTTCAGACAATATTGTGCATATAATTTTCACGCTTATTGAGTCGAAAACGATCACGAGAGCTTCGTCGTGGAAATGATTTGAGCCAAACTAATTTAATCCTAATGAGGAATAACAATGAAGTGTACTGCCAAAATTGGAAGGCCACTTAATAGAACTACATTTTTTCTGTATAGGTTTTTGGTTTGGATTCTCCTTTGCATCAGATTATAAGATGTATGTGAATAGCGGTGAGCATAATTTTCTTCTTGTCTAGAGTAAACTCTAAACAATTAGATTTTTACTTAAAATCCGGAAATTTTAATTTGTCATTAACGATGGATTAAGAATGATTTGAAAGTTATTTGTTATAAAAGTGATGAAATTTTACGCCTCGTTAGGTGCCATATTGATAACGTTGGAACGAGAAAAGATAGCTTATTTTGCCCATTCACATCGAAAAAAAAAATCTCAATCCGAATTGACATTGAAGAAAACCATAGAAGTACCTTCTTGTGAACAACAAAACCTAAGATGAAATTTAGACCGGATTGCCAAAAAAAGAGATATTTGATTACAGCAGACTGCTATTTTTCGCTCCGTTTGATTTCAGTCGTAAGCAAGCAAGAGAAAAATACACTGCTTGCCAACCTAAGTACTACAAAAATTTCACGACAATAAAGTGTAAGCGAAATCTTGGCATTACATTCCTATTGTGGAATTTGACATTTCTGTTTCAACCCACTTCGCAACCGATTCTAAGCGTACAGAATCATGACTAGTACTAAGATCCAGCTCAGGACTCGAACATACGAAAACTGGCTTGTAAGACCAGGTTCTATGCATTGAACCGCCAACCCGGGTGACAATAAGGTGGATGATGTGAATAAGGATATCAACATTTCCCAATCGACATCATTATTATCAAATTTTTATGTAGAAGTTGAAGAAAATTAGGAAACAATTCATGACACTGCTCAGATGTTTTGATGTTGAGACAAATGTCCGCTGAGAATTACGAACAAGGTCTTCGAGTTCATCCAAACGCCATTGGAGTATTTTTGCATCTTCACACACATTTAAAATCGATTCTTGATCTCGGCGTAACGGCTTTTCCAAGATTTGTTAAAAACTCAGTACCTACATTTCATACACAACTGAAGAATACTAAAAACGGTTTTTTGTCTATACCTTATGATAAAAAAAACGGAATTTCCATTTTAAAATTCCCGCGCTTGTCCAATCGGTAAACTTTTATTCTCTCAACGTTGGCAACACTTTTATACACATTCTGTCAAATTTTGACGCATATCGTACGATTAGTTTTTGTTTGGCGTCTATACAAAGAAGTTGAAAACATTTTCGTGTAGCGATTTTTATAATGGATGAAAATTTAGAACAACGGCTCGCCTTCGAAGCACCATTCGGTCGATTGTTGTTCGGTTTCGACGTCATATTCATAGATCTACACCTCATCACCAGTTATGATGCATTCGATGAATGTGGGGTCACTATCTGCGTTGGAAATCATCTCTTTGGCCACATCAACACGACGCTGTTTTTGAATGAAATTCAGCTTTTTTGGCACCAGCCGAAAAGCGACGCGTTTCAAACCCAAAACATCAGTTAAAATGTGATCGGCTGATCTATAAGAGATGCCCAACAACACAGCAATCTCTCTAATCGGTACAGAACGAGTTTGCAACACGATTTGCTTCGCCGATTCAATGTTTTCTTCAGTAACAGATGTTATTGGGCGGCCAGGGATCTCATCATGATCCAAGCTTGTACGACCACCTTTGAAGCGTTCATACCACTCGTATGCCTGTGTTTTTCCTAGGCACGATTCACCAAAAGCCTTTTCTAACATTTTCAACATTTCGGAACACTTAAATCCATTTGCAACACAAAATTTGATGCACGCACGTTGTTCTAAATTTTCATCCATTATAAAAATCGCCACACGAAAATTTTTCAACTTCTTTGTATAGACGCCAAACAAAAACTAATCGTACGATATGCGTCAAAATTTGACAGAATGTGTATAAAAGTGTTGCCAACGTTGAGAGAATAAAAGTTTACCGATTGGACAAGCGCGGTAATTTTAAAATGAAAATTCCGGTTCTTTTTATCATAAGGAATATTGAAATAAAATGAGGCCTGCTAATGACTATTCCAGAAAATATGAACGCATCTGGATTTTCATTGAAAATAATTCAAAAGTGTTGGATATATTAATATTATACATGCATAACCTATTAGTAACCTTAACATTAAAAGCGATTGTAAGCCATTTTGCGAACGATTTTCAGTACATTCTGACTTCTTGTCGACAATTTTTATGCTTCAAACTGTTGAATGGTTTTTGCTACCGAGACATGTTTCGTAAGATGTACCTTCGCCAATGCCCAATAATCTTCAATGATAAGACCCAACATCTGGCCAAAAGACGGTATGATTCTTATGGTTTGGAAACATCGATAGAGATCGTTTTGTGAAGATCCCCTGACGTTCATCAAAGCAGTTGCGATAAGGAATTCGGAAATCTTAACTAGATCATAACTCTCTTATCAAACTATTCCACTTAAATTGATAACATGCACTGATCCAATATTTGTCTTGTTCATATCGTATCTCGTAGGCGCATTCGAATATCACATTGGTTTCGTCGTCCATAATTATACAGTTCGAATTCCCAACAAGCACAGCATCGCTTTTTACCTTTTTTTATGAATATAAAAAATAGGTATAGAATTCGCTCAAGCTTTAGAAAAATTTCCGAGGCCCGAAGGGCCGAGTGTCATATATCAATCAATTCAGCTCGACGAGCTGAGCAAATATCCGTGTGTATGTGTGTGTGTCAACAAAGAGGTCGAGATCTCAGATATGACTGGACCGGTTTTGATCAAACTAGTCGCAAATACAAGGTCTTACCGTCACGCCGAACGCTATTGAATGCTTTTGAGATTAAATGTTTAATTTTTGAGTTATACGATGTTCTGCGCTTCTGATGTCGATTTTGGAGGATGTTAAAGTTATAATTTTCCTATATTGCGTCAATTTAGTTTTTCGGAGAAGTTGTAGACAATATTATTACAATAAAACACACCGAACAACTGAACTCTTTAAAATGGATATGAATATGAACATTGTTTATCGGAGATATGAAGTATTGTTTGGATATGAATATGAATAATGTTTATCCAAGATATGAAGTATTGTTTATCGGAGGCTCCAAAATATAGTTTTACCTTTTTCATACATATAAAAATTAGGTTTCGAGTTCGATCAAATATTTGCAAACAAACTGATGGCTGTGTGTGTATGTGTGTGTCTGCATATGTGTGAAAAATAAAGATGCGCGAATCTCAGAGAAGGCCAGTACAGTTTTAACCAAACTAGTTGCAAATGAAAGGTCTTCCAGGAAATATTAGGGCTATTGTTTTTGATTTTGGATTTGATAATTACTTTCCGAGTTATACAAACTTCTATTCAAATATTTGCAGTTTGTAGACAATGGGCCGTATGAATAAAATGTAGTAAAGTCTGTTGTTTGTAGTATCTTCTCAAAAACATAGTCCACAGAGTAAAACAAGTTTGGTTTGGTTTTAATTATTCTACTTCACTTCATCAGCAAACACACGAGTAGCAACCTCTGGAGCTACCTACCGAAAAATTGTAGTAAATACTACATGTTCGAACGTTGTTGTGTAGTAAAGTTTCTGCTTTTGACAGGAACGTGATCCACATGTAGCATTTACTACCGAAATTCAAGCATGCTACGTTTTATTCATACGGCCCAATGTCTGTCACAATTGAGCTTGAAAACTAAAAATTTGTTCCAAATTTAGATACCTTATCGTAATACCAATCAAACGAGTCGAGGATTGTAAGAATCCGTCAACTATTCAAGGAGATATCGATATTTTGTGTTGACGATTTGTTCGCCATATCCCAATGCATTGGTAACAACTGATTTGCACGGAACTTTTTAGATCATACACACGCACTGCTATAGTATAGTGCACATTATAATTATCTTTAGCGTATTGAATTGCTCCAAGTAACTAACTTATAATAAGTAACCCTTTATAAAACTGGATGTACACAACATTATTTGCCTTGTTGCATTTTCTCCTTAAGAAAACCTTCAACTTTTCGTATCAGAGGTCAAATTTCTCACTGCCTGAAGTCAACAATACTTGTATTCTTTCGTATTTCCTGTGGTAACATTTGTTCATTTGGTTCAACAAATTTCGAGATCGGTTTATTTATCACTACACAATTTTGTCATCCCGGACGTACGCGATTTTGTTTTTTTCGACCGACTTGGATTGGATGAGATATGAAAGCGAACGACCGCATCGCTTGATCGATGCTTCTTGTTTCGGGCTGCATGTTTGTTGCATCTACTTTTTAGAGATACAAAGATTCAAACGTAATTTAGCACGAAGAACATTTGACTTCGAAGCATTAACTTGTTTGACCGTTTGACAAATGCAAAGGTAACAGGGTTTTTTACCCGTTTCCAAGCCATCTTCAAATGTATTATATGCACCTACTCCTATCTTCATTTGCTCATTTCTTTTTCACTATCTTCTATATGACAATACATTTAATAAGGCACTTTCGAATGGAGCATCGGAGATCCATAATAATATATATCATTCGATTCAGTTCGACGAGATCGCAATCTTCTGTGTGCACCTTTCAACGATTTACCGCTCAATTTTTTTAGAGATGGCTGAACAGATTCCAACAAAATCTGGCTCGTTTTGATGCTACTGTTGAGACATTGATCAAGTTTAAAGATCAAATGGCTGTCATTTTTGGTTCAGGAAATGTAAGGGTATAAGTGACGTAACCAACAAACCCACTTTAGTTCTTACTACTCAATTTTCCCGTAGAGGATTGAACCGATTTCAACAAAGTTAACAGATCGGCTGAAAAGTTCGTATCGTTTCTATGAGAGGGCGCCACTAGAATTAAATCCATACCATTTTCAGTTAGTACCAACCTTCAAAAGATACGTGTATAAATTTGACAGCTGTCTGATTATTAGTTTGTGAGATATTGCATTTTGAGTGAAGCTTTTGTTATTGTGAAAAATATGGAAAAAAAGGAATTTCGTGTGTTGATGAAACACTACTTTTTGATGAAAAAAAGTGCCGCCGATACCAAAAAATGGCTTGATAAGTGTTATCCAGACTCTGCACCGGGCGAAGCAACAATTCGTAAGTGGTTTGCAAAATTTCGTACTGGTCATATGAGCACCGAAGACGATGAACGCAGTGGACGTCCAAAAGAGGCTGTCACCGATGAAAACGTGAAAAAAATCCACAAAATGATTTTCAATGACCGTAAAGTGAAGTTGATCGAGATAGCTGACACCCTAAAGATATCAAAGGAACGTGTTGGACATATTATTCACGAATATTTGGATATGATAAAGCTTTGTGCAAAATGGGTGCCGCGTGAGCTCACAATCGATCAAAAACAACAACGAATTGATGATTCTGAGCAGTGTTTGGAGCTGTTATATAAAAAAAAAACGATATATAACAATGGACGAAACATGGCTCCATCACTTCACTCCGGAGTCCAATCGACAGTCAGCTGAGTGGACTGCACGCGATGAACCGAACCCAAAGCGTGGAAAGACTCAACAATCGGCCGGTAAGGTTATGGCGTCTGTATTTTGGGATTCGCATGGTATAATTTTCATCGACTACCTTGAAAAGGGAAAAACCATCAACAGTGACTATTATATAGCGTTATTAGAGCGTTTGAAGGACGAAATTTCAAAAAAACGGCCTCATTTGAAGAAGAAAAAAGTTTTGTTTCATCAAGACAATGCACCGTGTCACAAGTCGATGAAAACCATGCTAAAATTGAACGAATTGGGCTTCGAATTGCTCCCTCATCCACCGTATTCTCCAGATTTGGCCCCCAGTGCCTTTTTCCTGTTCTCAGACCTCAAGAGAATGCTCGCTGGTAAAAATTTTAGAAGCAATGAAGAGGTAATCGCTGAAACTGAGGCCTATTTTGAGGCAAAAGACAAATCGTACTACAAAAATGGTATCGAAAAGTTGGAAGATCGCTGTATCGCCTCTGATGGCAATCATGTTGAATAATAAAAACGAGTTTTGGCAAAAAAATGTGTGTTTCTATTAAACGATACGAACTTTTCAGCCGAACTGTTAAGCTCGTCTGAAAATACTATTGCTTCATTAAACAGGTTTGAAATTTGAAGTCGATACATCCTATGAATATCGTTTTGAATTGGTCATACGATATCGTAATCAAATGCGGAATCGAAGCCATAATTTGGTACACTTTAAAACAGATAAAAATACTCCTATCTTGAAACTTAAGTATTTTAAGCAATCATTTGCTAGGCGAGTACATTGCATTATTTCGGTAAGCTTACATGCCATTATTCCATACCAGATCGATGATACAAGTTTACAAGGCAGCATAAAACATGAGAGCATCATACATCGCCTCGCATTTATAATCAACCGCAAATCATGCCCTATTAGCCATCCAGATTTGATATTGTTGAATTTATCATAGACTGATCCATTACGACTCTTCCGTCTATGTGTGCAGTGTGTGATTGTGTATCGGTAGATGTCACCTGGGTTATTAAAGGGCAAAAGGGTAGCATCTAAATGAACCTTAATTAGTTTGCAAGCACATTGCACAGTGGTCCGGATCCACAATTTAGGGGGACAAAAACATTTGTGGCTTAGCCTTATACTTTAGAGCTATGATGTCTTCGGAACAAATGATCAGTGAAGGATAAGCCATATTTTGAAGCATATGGTATTAGGGTGGTTCTAATTATTAGGGTGATCCAAAAATTATTTTCCGTATGTGTTGAGATAGAGGACTGCATCCTTCGGCAAAATTGTAGGAAAACTTATATCAAGCAACTTTGCCGAAAACACTATTGTAGTATATCTAACGGTTTTAGTGTTACAGCTATTTTAATAGATCAACTTAGGGTGTTCCTAAAAAAATCAGATTTTTTGCTCTAGCTTTCTTAATATTCACTTCTCGATTTTGGTGTCTTCGAATATCTTTTAGAGTTTGATGAAACCAATTTTTTCATGACTAGCGCATTCAGGTAGCGTTTTCTGAACCGAAGTTATGAGCAAAACTAGTTAAAAAACAGATCATTTTTAAACTGCTATATCTAACATTGGAGCAAACGAAAAAAAAATCGGTTTCTTTCATTTGATAGAAAATACTTTCGAGCATGTTTATAGAAAAAATGGCGGAGGAGATATTTTTTTTTAATTTTTTAAATTGTGTTCAAACATTGGGTTTTTTCATTGAAAAATGCTCTTTCATGAAAGACATTTATTAGCTATACATATTAAAATAAGATATTGCTGTCTTCTAGCGTGTTAAAATTAAAAATGTTAATTCAGCTGCATAATCGGGAAGATGGAGTACACTCACGTTGGTTGTTACTCTATTCGATAATGCTGTTACAGGATCAGACGTTAATAGAAATCGTTTGAATACATTCTTTAGATTCTCGTGAACTCTCTTGCGCTTCCTTACTGTACATACCAATAGGAAGCAAAGCATGTTTTATAATTGGAGTCCCATGCACCAGAAGTTTATGCACGGTTGGCGACAGATTTGCGCTACTGTGTTATATTCTTTGAAAAATCTACGGGCCCAGATACCATCATTCGAGATGCCGCCTCCAGGTAATGGTTCACCAATGCTAGACCCTGTCAGCTTGGAGCGAAATCAATCTTCAGTATAGGAACGCCATCACACGGCATCACATTCAACATATCATGTCAATTGTGTGGGTGCGCAGTGCTGCTATTTTGGCGCGCAAGATTTTGACGTTTATCTTCCCTACTTCAATGTACGAGATTCGATGCGGACTCACCTGAGGGCACCATGCTCGCAAAAAAGGATTTTTCCAATGATTTATTCTGGAAATGTGCGAGCTGCATATCTTGTTAATATGATGTCTTTGCTAATACGTAACCCTAGCTGCTCTTTTAATGCCGTTAGTATGTTTGTCTCTTGCTCCTTGACATGCTGATTTTGTCGGGACACGCGCCATGTCGGTTTCTCAATGTGCAAACAATAACTCACTTTTAGCCAAAGTTCCATAGATCGAATCATTGCGTGTAGAGGCGAAATTCCAAATTGATATTTGTTTGGATTATTCTCATTTGTTTCCGTTCTTAAAAAATTCAGAGCTTTTCCTGAGCGCTTGCATATGTACCAAGCTTGGGAGTGTATGCCTGTTATGTCGTTTAACACTTTCGTATCGTTCAGGCAGAACACTAGCTTCGTTGATACAAATACTTTCCCCAGTACTGTGGGAGAAAGCTCTGCAATTTCTACATTTACTTTGTCCACTTCCTGCTGTTAGTTTCGTGTTTTCCTTTTGAAAGATTATTATTATGGACAGCAAAGGGAAACAGATGAAGGATAATTGTTGTTCCAGATTATCCAGCTTTCTTGCTCAACAATCAATAGCAAGGGAACCAAACAGATAAATGTACAGTAAGCAAGCGCAAGAGAGTCGAAATAAATCAATTCGCAAGTATAGGCAGTTCCATCCGCTAAACCGCACTAAACAATCGTTTAGTGAATCTAGAGGATGTATTCAAACGATTTCTTTTAACGTCTGATCCTGTAATAGCATTATCGAATAGAGTAACAAGCAACGTGAGTGTACTCCATCTTCCCGATTATGCAGCTGAATTAACATTTTTAATTTTAACACGCTAGAAGACAGCAATATCTTATTTTAATATGTATAGCTAATAAATGTCTTACATGAAAGAGCATTTTTCAATGAAAAAACCCAATGTTTGAACACAATTTAAAAAATTTAAAAAAATGTCTCCTCCGCCATTTTTTCTATAAACATGCTCGAAAGTATTTTCTATCAAATGAAAGAAACCGATTTTTTTTTCGTTTGCTCCAATGTTAGATATAGCAGTTTAAAAATGATCTGTTTTTGAATTAGTTTTGCTCATAACTTCGGTTCAGAAAACGCTACCTGAATGCGCTAGTCATGAAAAAATTGGTTTCATCAAACTCTAAAAGATATTCAAAGACACCAAAATCGAGAAGTGAATATTAAGAAAGCTAGAGCAAAAAATCTGATTTTTTTAGGAACACCCTAAGTTGATCTATTAAAATAGCTGTAACACAAAAACCGTTAGAGATACTACAATAGTGTTTTCGGCAAAGTTGCTTGATATAAGTTTTCCTACAATTTTGCCGAAGGATGCAGTCCTCTATCTCAACACATACGGAAAATAATTTTTGGATCACCCTAATAATTAGAACCACCCTAATACCATATGCTTCAAAATATGGCTTATCCTTCACTGATCATTTGTTCCGAAGACATCATAGCTCTAAAGTATAAGGCTAAGCCACAAATGTTTTTGTCCCCCTAAATTGTGGATCCGGACCATTGTGCATTGGAAACGATACCCCATAGTGTTACATACAACTTACCTCGAACACGTTCCCACCGATACCTTCGTGTGGACAATCTTAAGTCGGTATTATACAAGATTGCCGCTTTTTTTCTAATGTTCGGGCACTAACGTAATGTAGTTTTTTTACTCAAGGGAAACAATTGAGGATAGAAAAACAACACAACGTTGAGTGGAATTCATTTCAAGTTATAATGGTCGGGTGACCTGGACCAAAATTATCATTGGTGTATTCAACTATAAGTACGCACGCAAGTATAATTTGAAATTCCGTGGCTTCCCTTCCACATACACACCTGATCGAGAACAGATACGAGTTAAAATTGGGTTCCCATGAATTGACCCTCACCTTTTATCTCAATTGCTTACATCGAATCATATCATCATAAAAAACAGCACCGGCAGTGGAGGTACTCAATTCAGTAATCAAAAAGAAAAATTTGATTTCATTATAAACCTCGCGAAAAGTGAAAGGAAACTTGTATATGTAGTCCTTAAAAAACCATAGCTACTTTCGTTAGTTTTGTTCATTTTCCGCATATTTCTCAAAAGAGGTCCGCGGATGACGAAAAGCACGCTGTGATGAGGTGCAGTGACACAGTTTCATAAATTCAATATAATTTAGGCACTTGTTAGCCGTGCGTTTGCCTATGATTAATCGATTGCTTTCACGATACAACCGGAGCATCGAGGTAGAGTTTCGTGATTTGTCCGTGTTCCAGTTAACGTAAATTCAATAATGAATCGTTGTGGTCTACATCGACACATTCTAGCAAATTTGAACATTTTCTCATCTAATTCAATCAGGAGTTTAATCGGTTTCAGCCAAAATATGGGACAAATGTAATGTAAACGTGCGGTGAAAACTGATTGATTGATTGACGGTGAGAATAAATAAAAAATGGTAAAAGCTGCAAAACTAACACAGATCTTAGTCGATCTGAGCTGTCATTCGATTCACGGCTTGATATCAAACAAATTCATTAATTTTGATTTCAGACAATTTTACCACTCAAATGAAAGCTAGGTTTTGTTGCTTTTTGATAAATCGTTACGATCTTAGGTTGCTTGTCGGTTTGGTGCGAACCTTGAGATATGAACGCACCCAAATAAAAATCGATTTGAATATGATACGATTTGGGCTTTTGAATTTTGAGATTTTTTTTCGGGATTATCGTTCAACAAAATAAATTCAAATGTTTTGCATGATAAAAAGCATCATTCGAACAACATTTTGTGATTTTTTTCTTGGAAAAATATTGAGAAATAAGTCGGTGAAGAGGTGTTCTTGGGGACGTTTATTAAAAATCATGATTTGCGGTGTCCACTGTATCTCAGCGCCGACTATTCAGAAGTGAACAAATTAACGCAGCATAGTTAGAGTAGAAGTTTTTCTAGATATTTTAATAATGTTTTGTCAAGTTTTTAAGTCAATCGAAGCAGAAATCTTGAGCCTGTGCGCCGACCTCTTACTTCTTCGCAGTATGAGATAAGCAAAGAAAAAGGCCCATAACTTGCTTTTGTTCCGATGGGCTTGAAAATTTCACAGAATATTCTAGAAATATTTTAATATAAGAAACTACAAAGAAAAAACTTGCTTAATCCACCTAGCAGTGAGATGATTTTTATCAATCCGCATGTGTTTTTTGCATGAACATTCTTCGGTGTTTCAGTTTTCAATACATTATTTTAATGATCGTCGTTTTAAGCGGCAATTTGAAATTTTAATCACTCATTACTCTGTAATATCGAAACTGCAAATCGGATCGAATTTAAATCTAAACGTGTGACAATCGATTGAACAATCCATGATATGTCGAAGTAAGTTCCACTTTAGCGTTTACGGTAATTTAAGGTACTTCCAGAGCCGGTATTCAGGAACTAACATAACCCAAACCGATTCGTATGGCTATATGACGAATAAATTGAAATAGTTTTGAGTCCAACTTTAAAAATTTTCGGGATTGTTGTCTTCTATATCGGTTTGAATTGAATGCAAGCACATTGGAAACGATACCCCATAGTGTTACATTCAACTTACCTCGAACACGTTCCCACCGACTATAAGTTTATTTTAATTTGAGTTTTTGTTTCTGAAATTCGATATGGCTTTTTTTTAGAAACGATTGGATACTGCAACCGGAATTCAAAAATCGGTGTAGCCAGAAGTCAGATAAATTCAACTGAGTATAGTTTACATTTGTTTCAAAATGTTTGACAATAAGTGTAGACGTCTTTGAGAAATCGTAGTGCGAATTAAATCCGAATCGAAAACTGAATACCGCTAAAACTGAAATAAGCTTATTTGGTTACTATTCAAATCTGCTAACCCGATAAATCTTATTAATTTATGTGAAATAGACATTTGTATACTAATCACCCTGTATCCCCGAAACCGGGATTTGGATCTGACTGAAAGAAGTGTCGTGAATACAACGTACTCACGCATCACCTATTCATTGACTTCAAAGCGGCATACGACACAATCGATCGAGAGCAGCTATGGCAGTTCACTTAGAAAAAAAAGTTCAACGGTGGTCCTTCATTGGTCCAATACGTTGGATCATTGGTCCAATGAAAGTCCAATGAATCGTTCAACGGGAGGCCAACACGGGACCTTCGTTTGACGATTTTGAAACAGATCGTTGAACCGAACACCATTTTTTTTGTTCAACAAACCCGGCAGACAGAGGTCCATTGTTGAGCCATTTTTAACATGAGGAGTTGGAGCCCCGTTGGACTAGTTTTACTGCAGTTTTCCTGAAGTTTTTTTCCACTTATTTGTTTAAACTAACAATACATACCTGCACAATACTTCTACTTCACGTAGAATAACAACAAATTTTCTTTCTATGTAAAGGTAACACTTAATTTTCACACTATTTTTGCAAGAAAGAAAACAACAACAAACCATTCCAGCAAATTGAACGAATATTTCGTGCAATATGTCGTTCAACAAGCGCTCAAAAAACCAACAAAATTGAACGGCCTGCTGAGAGGGAGATCATGCACGAATACGGTTTCCCGGATAAACTGACGCGATTGGTCAAAGCAACGATGGATAAAGTGATGTGTTACGGCCGAGTATCTGAGACGCTCTCGTGTCGTACTTTGGACTCAGAAAACCCCTTCGATCGAGAAAAGTACGCCAACGCACGAAATTGACCATCTACAAAACGCTCATTACACCGGTTGTTCTCTATGGCCACGAGACCTGGACTATGTTGGCAGAGGACCAACGCGCCCTCAGTGTTTTCGAAAGAAAGGTACTGAAGACCACCTATGGCGGAGTGCAGATGGAAGACGGAACGTAGAGACGACGTATGTATCACGAATTGCAACAGCCGCTAGGAGAACCACTTATCGTACGGAAAACTAGAATCGGACGTCTACGACGGGCTGGACATGTCATAAGGATGTCGGACGACAGCCCAGTGAAAATGGTTCTTGAATCTAATCCGACTGGTACAAGAAGAAGATCGATCAAGTAAAGGGTGATCTCAGCAGCATCCGTGCCTTGAGTGGCTGGCGACAAGCAGCCAAGGACTGAGTTATGTGGAGACGTATTTTTGATACAGCAAAGGACACCCCAGGCCTATAGCTGTTAGGTAAGGGTAAGGTAAGATCTGACTGAAAAGCAAGATGTTTCATAGAATATTGAAGCTTTTCATTTGAATCTAAGATCATTCTTAGATTTCATTTGATTCTTAGAACGGTTCAGTCAACTACGAGAAAAATGAGTTACACAATTTTAATTTCGTTCCACATATCATCATGTAGCTCCGGAACCAAGCATAATTCAGGAACCTGGTTTGGGAGCATACGAATTTTCATATGAATCTGAGTTTGTAGAAAACGGTTTAGTCATCTCCTAGAAAATTGAGTGAACTTATTTGTCACATACGTATTTGCTGATCTCGACGAACTGATTCGAATGGTATATGGGTATTATGTTCTTAAAGCATTTATTGCCGTAAGTAGTTTAAACCAATATAATTATGGAATTGCTTTCAACTCGAAAATGCTGCCATCATCTGTTTTACATATGCCATATTCGAACGATTATGTTGCCAAAAACGAACCGTGCTTAAATCAGTCCAAGACAAAATGTCATGAAAAAGGATGCTGTACACAGTCTTTTTGGTACTTAGAAACAATTGTATGTAACAGGATAAAAAATCCTATTTCACATTGCTCCCAAGCATTGCTTTATCATAACATACAATGCACAAAACTTCTACTGCTGCAATAGGGAGAAAGGTGGCTTACACAAAAATGTCGATATTTCCGTTAAAAATGGACGGATTTTAACAATCTATGGCTTGTTGTATAGCTATTACCGTGCGGAATCTAAATCTGGAAACATATACTGTTTTCAAGGTCAAGTGTGACTGAAGATTTCGACATAAAACTTCGTATAACTCGAAAAGTAAACATCAGATCTCAAAACCATTCAATAGCGTTCTGGGTGACGGGAGACCTTTCATTTGCGACTTTGATCAAAATCGGTCCAGCCATCTCTGAGATCTCGACTTCTTTATTGACAAAACACATACATACACACACACGGACATTTGCTCAGTTCGTCGAGCTGAATCGATTTTTTTTTTATTCAATAGTATAATATATATTTTTAGGCACACTGCTTAAGCTCTAAGATGCCAAGGGTATTTCCTAATCTTATTTAACGACTAACTTAAAACTAGAATAGTATCATTAGATTATGTCGTCTAGAATTTTTGGAAAAAGCTTTTAGCTGGCGTTCGGCAGTGGTCGGTGAATTGAATATTGCATGACTTCCAGTTGGTGCTATCTATGGCCGCTTCCTTTCAGTTCGTGTGGGTCCGCGGGAAACACCCCCAGGCTGCGAAGGCCCGGCGGGTGGCCCGCATGCTGGTCATCGACTGGAGCGTAGGCGGTGATGGTGATGTTACGAAGAGATGAAAAAATAAAAAAAGTAAATATTGTGGAAACCGAGGTAAATAGGGGGTATGGAAACAAAATGTCTGAAAACTACAGAGATCTAATTAGTTGCCATCGAGATGGTGAAGAGACGGGGGAAGGGGGAACGAAAAGTTAGTGACAAAAAAAAGATCTTGTTAGTTCCAATAAAGATGGTGGACAGGGACGGTGATCGAGAGGAGCTGAATCGATTGGTATATGGCATTCGGCCATTTAATCAGGTTGCCGTGTTTCCACATGTACCAGAGGTAGATTTGTTGATAAAACATCTTTGCGGTAAAGAGAAGGATTTGCTTAGGTCCTCATTTCATGGTTTATGCCTTATTATATTGTTTACAAGTACATATTGTCATATTGCAAATTAATGGCTATTCTTATGAAAAAGTGTTACTGGTATTGAGCCATCTTTCGTGTTTTGCTGTGTTCGATATATATTCAATGTTCAATGTTTAGTGCAGTTTATCTGTCGTCGTTTTTCATCTGAATTGAATTGCACATTGCAAAACAGTGCACTTTCAGTACACGTTCCATTAAACCACCATTAAATTAGTTTCCTCTTTCGCTAATGCATTCTTTCGTTATCTTTTGATTACGTTTATATAGAACTACTGCCGCTGTAATTCCAACATCGTATTTCAGAAACCACTCTCCTAAACCCACGGATGCTCTAATAATCAAGCTGTCACATTAATCTCGGAATCCATTTGTACACTTAACACAAGTCAACAATTTGGGCGAGTGGAAGCATTGCCCACTTAGCCGACGGAGGTAACACAGATCTGATAGAGTAATTCCACTCGGATAAAAACTAGTGCCCCTCTTCAACGTAAAACGCTGACGACGGTCAAGCAAAGTGTCACAACCAAAAGCACCCGTTTTGAAGCTCGAAATCGTCCCGCTATACTAATATGTTACAGTACATTTTATAGCTCAGAATACAACGCAATTGACAAAGAAGGGTACATCCAAACTGTTGATGACTTAATTAAAATGTTACATGCATCTGCATTAAACTATTTACGAAATCGGTTTTACCATAATCATCTCTCTTGTAGCTGATATGAACGTTGGTTTCGAATGCGAGAAGAATTACTGGCGAGCCACAGTAACGACAAAATAGTCTAAGTATAACGCGGGAATTGCAACGTCAATAGATTTTTTTCCTCAAACGTGTTGGACACTAATCGTAAATGTTTTCAAGGAAACACACGCGCCTCGAATACGTTAGGAGTCCTCTAGCATTAAAACCAATCTTAAATGAGGGATAATTACAGTGCTGTTAAAACTGGACTCTTAGTTACTGATTTAGTGTATTTGCATATTTTTCCTGATTATATAAATGAATGATTCAATTCAATGCTGTTGTACGCATCAAGGGGAACTTAAATTTCTGTCTGTATGGCCTACAAAGTAATCTGTCAAATTCTCAAATCACCTGTTCATTGACTTCAAAGTCGCATACGAAACAATCAAACTAAATCTATTATGACTAATTATATAGAAATATTGGTTCCCTGATAAATTTACGCAAATGGTCACATCTATCTAAGTTTGTTCGTTTAGTTTCTGTCGAGGACGGCCCTAACGAGATGACTAAAACTGTCTATGTTCGCAAAAAAGGCATTCTGAGATTGAAAGAAATCTGAACGAGCTAGCAACAAAAATTTCAATCAGTTGATACACCTAATTAAATCATAAAAACCTTCTCAGCGAAATGGCACCTAGAGAAATAAACATGTAACAATTTGTCAATGCAGCCTGTTTTCACTGTACACAAAATTTATTGAAACATATTAAAGCATCCGAATTGAAATACATCAAGAGGACGTGACATGTGATTGTAATATCGAGCAAAAACCGATACACTTTAACAGATCGTTCTTTTAGACAGGAATTATCATATACGGTAATATCAGATACCAAATGTTTATATGTGTAGACTGGAAGGGTTCTCAATGCTGAAAACGTAGAAATACTTTCCCAGTTATTCGAAATCATTCAAACTATGCATCAATCATTCTATCACCCACCCACCTGTTCGATCACTTCTTCCAGCGGTCGACCGTTGGACTGGATCAGGGATTCGATGGCGGGGATCTCCTGACTAATGGCATTGTCCGGTGCTGTCGGTACTGATGCGGACAGCGACGACGACGTCGACAGATTGTTCGAGTTAATGGTGGCCACCGTCGAGGAGGATAGCGATGACGAACAGGTTGTTCCGCCGGACTGGTCAAGTGAGGTATTGCTGGAACTGATATTATTCTGACTGACACTGCTACTGCTGAGCAGGGAGTGCTGGTGTGGATTCGTAGGCCGGACGAAGTACTGCTTAACACCGACGACCTGGAATTGATATCGAAAGCAGAGGGAAAAAATTAATAGTAGATTGAAAGGCCTGTTTTAATCCACCTAGCGGTGTAATGAAACCTTTCTCATATCTCACATATTCTCATATATAAATGTGTGGTATTCTTTAAAATATTTGATTTTTGAAAAACAAAATTAGTATAACCTATAGAGGGATCGAAAAGAGGTACTTCCGAAACCGGAATCTTGGAACCGGTATAATCAAAGTTGGTTCGAGAAGTGACTGGGATGGCTACAATATTCGGTCGTTCATCAAAAACCCAAGAACTAGGAAAGCCAAATTAATGTTTGGCGGTCTACTGATAATGACTCCCGATTGAAATAGTTTTGAGACAAGATTAGAAATTATTTTACTTTTTATTATTAAATTTTACTTCCGTAATCAAAAAACGAGAACCAGCATAGCCGGAATCGGGTTGTTTGGTTGTCTATTGACAATGGCTACCGATTGCAATAATTTCTAGGCAAGCTAAGAAATTTTGTTACGTGTTTTGTTTCGCCGCTTCAACTGATGGTATCCAATTTTTAACACACTTCACCATTTAATTCCGGAACCGGAAGTCAAATCCGGAAGAAATTTGGAAGTTTTGTATGAGACTATGATACCTTTTATTTGAATCTAAGTTTTTTGGAATCAGTCACGCCATCTCTGAGAAAAGTAAAAAAGTAATTTGAAATAAGATTTTTTTCACTAATCACCCCCTCGGCCTCGGCTCAAAAGTCGGTTTTCACAGTGATTACATAACCTTTCTATATGAGAAAGGCAAAAATGATACGATTACATTTTTATTTAGAACGCGGTAGTTAATAACCCTGCGGGGTAGGTTAATAATAGTGACTATGAGCCGTAACTACCACCGCGAGAGGGGATTGTTCGAACAAGGAACATTTTAATTTAGTATAATTTGTGTGCAATGATTGATTTTTTTTCAAACCCACCAACATTAGATTACCGAGAAGACAAAAAGTACCACAGGACACATAAAATGATGCGTCACTTTTACTGTTCGGCGAGATGATCGTTGGGAAATAAATCAATGATACGATTAAATGAGATGAGCTTCTGGAAATAATACTTTTTTGTCTAGACATGTAATTGGGGAAGTCATTGTAGTGGATTTAGTTTCGCTGGTCAGACCCATGCTCGACAGGTGCACCCGGTGCCAGACAGAGAAAGAAATTGACAACGGTCCGAGAAGCGATGTCGTGTGTTAAAGCAAGTTGCTTTGAGATAGCGTAGTAGGCTACCTAGCCAGGAAAATCTAATTGCTTCCTTTTTCATAGTTTGCCATGTGCTGGCATATGGTTAAAAGGTTTTTGTTGAAACTATTGTTGTTGGATGGTTTGATGGAACAAGTAGAGTTTATGTAAAGAGTCATTATGGTAAACATCAAACAGGGGTCGAAGATTATCCAATATAATCACATGAGAAAAAAGTGCTACATTTATTCTGTACAAAGCATAACGTTCGGGCTTTGATTTGTATCATTGATACTCACTTCTAATCGCTATCAAATCTTTTTTTACCTTTATTGGCTACTCTGAACAAGGGTGGGGGTTTGCAGGTTCCACATTTTCCATACTAGGCGGACTAGACTACCCAAACGCACACTGAAATACCGAAGTCAGCATTTTGGCGAAAAAATTAGTTGATTTTCTGATTTTAGTTAGTTATTTTTTGAGAAACTAAACTAAAAACTAAAAAAAATCTTACTTTTGCTAATTTATATTTATTCATTCTCAATCTCTTAATAATAATAAAATATTAGTGAAAATAGCTATTTTTTAGTTGAATTCACAAATTGAACATACTGTCATTTCTTAGCTAAGGCACACTCCATTTCCATTCAACTAATTTTTTAGTTGAATTAGAAAAATAAAATGTTGTTTTCAACTAACATGAATGGTTGAATTATCTTCTGCAATCTGCAGCTATATGGCGCCCTGTCACCGAAAAACGTTAACACCGTAATGACTACTAGCCACAAGATGGCACTATCGAAAAGAATTTTCCAGTCACGGTTGCTTTTTCTATATTGACAGGTATAGATATGAATGTTGTATTGGAGGAAAAGACACACACGAAACATAAACTTCTTTTTAAAAATTTTTCTTCTACATCGCTGTTTTCTTCATTTGACTTCGCGATATCGACTCTCTCACTGGAAACTTTGTGCACTCGTAAAACAAAAACTGAATACAAGTAGTACAGCAGACGGCGTAACCCGGAAAGTGTGAAGAAACAAAAAACTTCGTTTGACATATATGTACAAATAAAGCGCAACATTCGAAACTCACTTGACTGTTCCACGTAAAAACATTATTACTCACAATCGCATCGAATGCGCACACATTCTGAATAAATACACTTTCCACTAAGAGTTTACGGTATTTTTACATATCGGTTTAGAAATTTTAATATGGATATATCGTAACAAATGCGAAAAACATGCTGTCTTTCAGCAATGATGGTGATAGATAAATAGAGTCAAATTTTCTGATTTTAATTACAAAATTTGTTGTCAATGACAATTTCCTGTTTATTGATGGTATGTGTCCAGGATATTCGCCAACTAAACACATTCTCTATAAACAAGAGTAAATTCTGAATATCAACTAATTTATTAATTCTTTTGGAAATTTTGTTGTTAAAATCAACTAATTCTAAAACAGTAATACGAATTAGGCGTAGAGCTAATTTCGGTCGTTCCGTGCAACGCTGGAGGAAACTGAGGTCATCATCGGAATGATAGGTTCTATTCTTTCGAGATGATACGATAGCTTGTAACCCACGAGACAGATTCCTATGCGACAACCAATTTACAACGAACGATACGAGTATCTTCTATTGCAAGGTTACCAGAGAATTTGACACTTGGGCAGGAAATGTGCTTCACCCGACCTCTGTATTGTATCGATATTTTGTCATCCTACCAACAGCTTCATTGATTTTAATGTCTTCGTTAGTGGAACTTCGGAGAATTTCGTATAATATCCTCTTCCGTCTTCGCCCTATTTTCTTATATATTCTTCTATGTATGAAGCGATACTATATATTTTGTGTCAAACGATTATTACTTTAATTATCTTGAAATTGCATATTGATTGGTGATTGAGTGAAGCATAAGTATGGAACTTAGTGAAAGTACCAAGAATTCCATAACGCAATCTAAAAGAGAGCTATATTTAACATGCAACCAAACTACTAGGTGTGCAGATTTTTGACGATGTTGTCACTATTGGTGTGCATCCCGCGTCATTTTATATCCAAAGAAAGTTTTTTATTTTATTCAAGATTGAAAATATAAGTAATGTGAGAAAGGCATCATTACACCACTAGGTGGATTAAAAAAAGGTTTTTCGACGAATGTTTCGCACGAAATCGATTTGTTAAAAGCCATTTCGTCGATGATTATATTCCCGAAGTGATTTCAAACAAAGAAATGTTTGATTACTAACACGTTTTGTTGAACCAGAATCATAAATCAGAAGTTTCATCTATTTTGAAATAACAAATATAATCATTTCTCCATGTTTTCCCAAAAAAGTACTAAGCTTCCGACAATGATCCTCAGAATGATTATTTTTACTTGAAATCATCAAAACATTTGTTTTGGTGTATCAACAACTAAGCGAAATTTGGCGAAGGCGTGTGAAAAATTGACTTTGACTCGTGCTTTGCCCGATCTCGTATATCGATCCATCAAGTGAACCAGGTTTTCTGCTGTTGAGAAAACGAAATTCGGTGAAGTGGTCTATCTAAAATTTTACTATGAATTCATATTCAAATGTTTATTAAAACGATTGAAAATGATGACCATGAGAACTTGAGAAAAATGAGTCTTTCAAAATTTGGTTACTTGCATAGCCAAAGCCGAAACAAGTCGTGGAAGTGTACCTTGGCAGCAAACAGTTTCACAATAACAATTCCTTGATTTAATTTGGAAATTTTACACGATCTGAACAATTTGAGCTGAAACTTGCGATATATTATCATGTTTAATCCTCAATAATTACGGACCCGTAAATCTACAGAGATTTCTATAGATCTGAGATTGCTGCTAATAATAGTGTTCAACAAAAAAACGAACATACGCATCAATATTCAGTTTCTGGCAAAAATATCAAAAAGTATTCGAGCCACGTCTCACAATCTAATCCACATTAACAATGGTGTATCGTAATTTTCTGGTTGATGTGGACTAATCTCCGTTTTCCAGTCGTGCCGTAGATTAAACAATTATCTTCACCTTGCATGAATTTTCACTTTTTTCCGTTGCCTTCACGCTGGTTTTTCCCCAAATTTGTAAACATTTGGACTGGTTTACTTTGCATCATATTCTGACTTACACAGCTGAGCGATCATCACGGCGCATTAGACATGCACTACAGGCAGGCACAATACGCAACAAAGAACCATGCTCAATAATTCAGTTCTCTTACACTCAGTAAATTGACTGTCTAAGGTTGCGCGCTAGAGCACACCGATGGGACCTGTCACTGTCTAATTTATTGGGGATAATCAGCATTTTAATTGCGGTTCTAGCGCCTGGCCTTGGCCGACGAATCAATTCCAATATCAAGAGTTTCGCTTGAGTGGTGATTGGCTCCTGACCCGCTGTACCCTCTTCCTCCATCACACCCCACAGCCAGCGATCACATAGCATGATAATTTCAGTTCAGCCAACAAGTAAGTAACGAAACATTGGGGAAGTGCATATTCATTGAACAGTACTGACTCTGGAAGTCAAACCATGACATGTCGAGACATCCGATTGGACCCGGTCTGGTACGAATTCATAATATACACAAAAAGATTACAATTAATTGGTCCCATAATTCAGAATAAATTGGGAGTCAAAACAAAAATGCATCCATTGCAATAAAAAAACCTTTTTTAATCCACCTAGTGGTGTAATGATTCCTTTCTCATATTACTTATATTTTCAAAACCATCTTTAGAAGATTCTGTCAAGTTATGAAACTTGAATAAAATCAAAAACTTTCTTCGATATAAACTACAGTTATGTCAAGTTAATAAAGATTTAAATGTGGCAACTCTGCACGCTATACAAAACTGAACAAAGGACGCTGTGTGCACGCCTAGGGTGCGTTTTCTTCTTCTTTCGTATCAGCACATACCGATGCGTATTGATTTGGCATCTTTGTATACCTTGATCCTGACACAGTAGACTAAGACGATATCATATTTTTTAACCATTAAATTTTTATCATAAAAAATGTACCGCTATACCATCTAGTTTGAAGCTGCAACTAGGTTTAGTATTATTCCGATTTAGTAGCATTCCGACGTAGAATTTCTAGTTTTGAATATATGATTTTCATAAGTTTAGAGAAATTGATGATTCGGAATGATGCTAGGTCATAGGGTGTGTTTAATCTACAAGTAAACGATTACTTGATGTAGAGCGAACGAGATCGATTGCACAAAGATAAAAAAAGGTATAGAATTTGCGCTAATTTTAGACAAATTTTCCAAAACCGAGGGCCGAGTGTCATATATCAATCGATTCAACTCGACGAACTGGGCAAATGTTCGTGTGTGTGTCTGTATATCTGCTGTCAACAAAGAGATCGAGATCTCAGATATGACTAGACCGATTTCGATCGAACTAGTCGCAAATGAAAGGTTTCCACGTCTTCCTGAACGCTATTGAATGTTTTTTAAGATCGGATTTTTAATTTTTAAGTTATTCGCAGCTATATATCAAAATTTTCAGTTTTTTGGCAATATCTGTCACAATTGACCTTGAAAACAGAATATGTTTTAGACGTACATCCAGCACGGTAATAGCTGTCCAACAAGCAATAGATTGTCAAAATCCGTCCCTTTTTAACGGCGATATCGATATTTTGGTGTAAGCGACTTTTACCCTAATTCCAGTGTTAGGAGTTTCACGCGCTTGATGATAAAGCGATTTTTCGGAGCAAAATGAAACTCGATTTTCAATGCTGTTTTATGCAATTGTTTCTTAGCATCTAAAAGACTATGCACATCACCTTTTTTCGTGACGCTACGATTTTAGCACGGTTCGTTTTGGCAACATAATCGTTCGATTATTACAGAGATGGCAGTATTCTCAAATTCAAAACAATTTCATATTTATATTGATTTATACGGTTTGCAGCAAAAATTGCTGGAAGAACACAACTTCTTACACCCTTATACCATTCGAAGAAGTTCGTCGAGATAAGCAAAATTGTGTGTGAAAAATAATCTCGATGGCTTAGCTGATTTCTAAAAACTTAGAGTCATATGAACAGTCCTATGCTCCCATATAACGTTTCTGAATTTCTTTTGAATCCGACTTCTGGTTCCCGAACTACAGGATGATATCGGGTTCACAGAACGCACTACGATTTCTCTAAGATGGCTAAGCTGATTTTCAAAAATTTCGAATCTAATGAAATGGTTAACAATCCATTAAGGCGAATTTAACTGACTTAAGCTACACCAATTTCCGAATTCCCTTTACGAAAGTTTCGGGAATAGTGAAGTTAAAAAAAGGCCAAAACGAATTTAATAAACGAAAAATTCAAATTCAAACTTATGGTCGCATACAAAATTGGTGAATTTTATCCGACATTCAAATTTGAAATTACAGGGTGACGAGTTTTTAAAATTCAACCCGTCATAGAAGATGACGATACCAAAAAATCATCAAAGGGCTCAAAACTATTTCCATTTATTCGTCATACTTATTCATGGATATACGAACTATTTTTGATTATACTGGTTTCTGAATACCGTTCCAGGAAGTACTATAAATAATGACAAAAAAATTGAAAAGAAACTCACTCTTACATCTCATGGATTGTCACACGTTTAGATTAAAAGGAATAATTTCAAGGTTTCGTACAATTTCTATCTTCAATTCGTCTTGCAGTTCCAAAATTACAAGGTAGTGACTGTCATTGAAAGCATTAAAAAAAGCACATGCGGACAGATAAAAAAGGTTTTTCAGTTATGTTTTGCTTATCACCCTGGAGTTTTTCCACCTTGTATATATGTAATACCCAGAACGCTTCAAAGCATTTCAAAATCGACAGACTTTCACATGTTGTGACGGATCTTGAACTGTTGAACCACTTTCCTGGCAATTTTACTAATTATTGGGCCGCTTTTACGACCATCCCTTTCCATCTTCGAGCACAGTTGTATTTGCAATTCCAAGTTGTAGTTGTATTTGCAAATCCAAGCTTTTAAGCGATTCATCGCACAGTAGTTCAAAAGCCTAATTTTACGCTCTTAATTAATAACCTCTTAAAAACGTGGTTTTCAAGATACAGTATATACACCAAAGTTGCTCAGAATGATAGGCGCCATCTTTTAAAAATTTATTTAAGTTATTAAAAACTAAAAAGTAAAATGTAAAAGTAAATGTGAGATAAACAAATTATTCTAGGTCTGGATCAACATAAGGGCTAAGTAACTTATACGAAAATGTGCAGAAAGCCATTTCAAACAAATTTGCAGTAGGTACTATTCCCGTAGCAAAACATAAACTTTCGAAGTCTATAACGATGTGCAAAATAAATCATATTTTGAGACAATTACCATGGTAACGAATATATACTGACATCTGATCTGATATACAATGAACCTTATCATTGCAAATGTCAAGGACAAGGATATTTGAAAAGAACATTTTGTGTAGTTTTTAGTGATGAAATACTTTGTATAACACGAAAAACTCTTAGAAATAAAAAATATATAAATTTTTGGACAAAAATTGGTTTGAGGACACTCTTTTCAGAAAACACATTATATCATGAATTCAAAATATGGCGCCCATCATTCTGAGCAACTTTGCTGAAGATACTATACCTCGAAAATCACGTTTTTAGCGTGTTAACAATTGAGAGGGTAAAATTGGAATTTTGAATCACTGTGCAGTGGTGGGATGCAGTCACGTACCCAGAGGGGGGGCCCAAGGGGCCCGGGCCCCTTCCGAAATCAAGAACAGATATATACTTATTTAGAAGGTCAAAGGCATGTGTTGCAGAAATAACAAGACAGCAAACATAAAGAAATGTAATACAATAACAGATAGAGTGGAAAAGGTACAAGGTACACCGAGAATTAGGTACATAAGCAGTCTTCAGTAACATTATTTTTTTTACCTTGGGCCCCTTCCGAAACGAAATCCTGGGTACGGGCCTGGTGGGATGCCTCGGGATTTTAAATATAAGTGAGCAACATTTGTTTCGCGAACAATTTTTTGTTCTAAAGACAAGACTGGAACTACTGTATGAATATCTAGAACAACTTGACAGATATAAACAACACACC